>NC_133649.1:269209368-269539477 GCF_009905375.1 Apium graveolens | reverse complement strand
ATTAAATGAAGATTAGTTTGAATATTCATTCGAGGACTTATAACTCCACTTATTTTATTAAATAATATTCTTTATTTTCTTAAAGAATAATGTTTCGATATTCGCCAAGTATTCGAGAAATGATTGATATCGTTAATCATTCTTACCTTAAATATTTTCAGAAAGTTATTTTCAAAACTTTTATATCATTTACTCTCAAAAAAGCTATTCGTTATTGGAATATTAATTATAGCATAATATTCATATATTCTTTGATTATCTTGCAATTGATTTATTTCAATCAAATAATCCTTATTCCAAACACTTTCAAAAATATTTTTTTGAGTCTTCAAAATGATTTTAAAGGCTAGAGCGGTTCCTAAAACTTGTTTTCAAATTTAAGATCTTCTTTTCTAAGGTGATTTAAATACTCGCTTAAAAATCTGAGGGATCCGGCTCCGTGATGTATTTTTATATTCACAACAAGGATGTTGTGTTGATAAAAGAGTTTTTGATTACTTACCCAACACTCAGGAAGTAAAATTCTTGGAATGAGTTTAATCCATTAACAGGCATCGCCTGGGAAATATCGGTGAGTTGTCCTTCCCAACTAGATACGACTTCTTGGTGGAGCCGTATCAACAAGTTTCTACTTGGGGAAAGGGGGAACGAGCTTTACATTTCAGAGTCATGGATTTCATCTGAACTAGGAGTGGCGTAAGTGGTCGAGTGGCACCGGCCCAGCCTTATTATATTGGCCCAAATGGCCTGGAAGTTCCGCTAAGACGGTCCATTCGTTGGGAGTCCAGGGTTTGGTCGACAAGTAAATCCGACTGTTCTCCTCTACATGTAGAAAATTATAGGGTTGCACTACTGCGACTGATCATCGTGAGTGGTCTTCCTGGCGTGGCTAATTCCTGTAATGAGTTCATCATCCAGTTCGATATTTATGCAACACTACCCAGAGCACTTCGATAGAAAGGTTACGGCTGGGCGACAGTTGAGTGTTGGCAGGGGGCGAGTTTTCAAAATGATTGTTTCCATCAAATGAAATATCTCGTAACTTCATTTCATTTTGATGATATTTCAAAGATTGATTCTATACAAGTTTTGTCTTGTAGCTTCATCTATGGGTTGAACTATTTATACCTTGAACGGTGGTAGTTCAAGTAGTATTCGAAAAAGATATAAGTATATTGGAGTATCTTGTAACTTCATCTTTTCAACTTATATCTATGCATGACAAAGATTTTCATAAAAATGTTGAGACAAGGTTATATATATGAGATCACCTTGCAACGATATTTTTATACAGTTAAAAACTGGAACTCTGTGTATATTATACATAACAGAGGATTTCAAAGATTTTGAAAAGTATATATATATATATTGAATATTTTGCGACTCTGCCGCGTTAAGATATCAAACTTGGTTCATGTTTGCTTGAACAAGACTTTTTTGAGTATTATAAGAATGCTCAT
The DNA here is from genome assembly GCF_009905375.1 of Apium graveolens. Lineage (NCBI taxonomy): Eukaryota > Viridiplantae > Streptophyta > Magnoliopsida > Apiales > Apiaceae > Apium > Apium graveolens. The sequence continues at coordinate 269,538,017 of NC_133649.1, read as the reverse complement.
TTATTGTTAATTATTATACATGTTATTTTGGTGGGCTTGTTGCTCACCCTTGCTTTCTTCTTTCATCACACAATAACAGCTAGACAAGATGAACAAGACCAAGCTCCCAATTCATTAGTGGATAGGAAACGTTCTGCAGTTTCATGTAGGCGTTGATGGCATTGTAGCTGGGGTAGGAACTACCAATAGGCTAGGCTTTCAACTTTTGATGTACCAGACTTGTGTATATTTATGAATTGTAATAATGGCAAAGAATATGTAAATTTATTCAGAAACCATTTTGAGGTGTAATGACTTATAATTGTGAAATAAAATAACTTGTATTATTTTTGGTATTCATCTCCGAGACTATAACTTGTGGTGTGTGTGTGTATTGTGGGGTCACAGTACGCAATAGTTGGTTATTTATTAAGATTAAGTGTTATTATGGAAAATGGAACTCGTGACAATCCGGATCCCCGACCCCGTATTTGGGGGTGTTACAGAAATGGTATCAGAGCCAAGCTTTATAAACCTCAGAGATGATGTGTCGTTAAAATGATAAGTTCACTAAGATAATAAGAACTCTTGCCAAGTTCATAGTCAGACTACCTAACGTAGTACTGAAAATTAAAACCCTTACGGGAACTCTTAAAGATATCATGATAGTTACATAGTTCGTTATCGTGTAGGGTAGCGGGGAACCGAACCCTGAGGTTGAGGAACAACAGCGCGATGATATTTTATTACTTATTGGAGATCAGATTGTGGATCCGATAGAGCGCCCTATTGAGGGACCGGATAATGCTCATGTTGAGGATGTAGTCGTTGAGGAGGTTGTCCAAGAAGAGATTGTTGCTGAGGAGGATCCCGAGGAGGATCTTGACAAGACGAAAATTTGATCGCGAGGAATTGATGACCGTAGTCAGGGCGACTACAAGAGATATGAATTTTCGGTTACTACCGTAGGTTCGTTCTAAATTTTGCAAAGATCGCAGCCCCTTTAATGCAACTTACTCGTAAGACTAAAAAGTTTGAATGGACAGAGAAATGCGAGAATAGCTTTCAAAAACTGAAGCAAAGATTGGTGACGGCCCCTATGTTGGCGTTGCTGGATGGAAAAGAAGATTTGTAATTTATTGTGACGCTTCATACAAGGGATTAGGGAGCGTGCTTATAAAGCACGGTGAAGTAATTGGGTCCTTGTTAAGATAATTAAGGGAATACGAAATTCGAGATCCCACCCATGATCTTGAGCTCACGGAAATAGTTTTTGCCCTAAATATTTGGAGTCACTACTTGTATGAATAAAAGTACGAGATTTATACAGACCATAAGAGCTCAAGTACATTTTCATATAGAAAGAGCTTAACATGCGCCAGAGGAGATGGTTAGAGAATTATGACTTTGAGATTCTTTATCATCCAGGGGAGGCCAACGTGGTGGCTGACGCCCTTAGTAGGAGAGAAATACTCAAGATGATAATGTTTTTGGAAGAGTTGATAAGAGATTTCGAGAAAATAAAAATAGAAGTGAAGGTAACCGGAGCCGGTACCGAAAAGCTGTTTGAGATTGCAATGCAGCCCGAATAATTAGAAAAGATCAGATTGTGCCAAGAAAAAGTGATGAATAAAGGCAGAGAGCCAATGACTGAAGGAGAGATTAATACCGAGAAAGATGATGAGGGAATAATGAGGTATTTCTACAGAATTTAGGTTCCAAATGTTCAAGAGCTTAAGGACGGGATCTTGGATGAAATCCATAGTTAGAGGAATAAGATTTAGGGCAAACTCTGAATGTGATAATCATGGAGGTCGCCATCAAGATAGAAGGAACCCATAATATAATGAAGTGGAAAACAAGGATTTTAACGTATAAAATAACCCCGATTATGGGAGAAGGATGAAATATTTCATACTGAGAAAACAGAAGTCGAGCAAGGTAGGGAGAATCAGGAGTGTACTCCTATGGGGCAATTCATGGACCTGCCTAAATGAAACTTATACTTTTATCACCAACCACCACCCTGAGGAAAAAGGCAGTGGGAAATTCTTTTAGGACCTTTAATTCGCTTAAAGCTCTCAGAGTTTCAAGGGACAAATGACCCAATCGAGGCGAGAGCCTGGCTAAAGGAAATGGAGGAATCATTTGAGATTCAAAATGATTGGTGAGGTGCAAAAAGACTATTTTTGTTAGTTACCTTCCAATAGGAGAGGCCAGCCATTGGTGAAAACCCTAGAAAGATATAGAGTCAGCGGTTATAATAAACTGATTAAAGTTCAATCAATTATTTCCGGGAAAGTACTTCCCAAGGTTATGAAGATAGTGTAGAAGCTTAGAGCCTGAATAAATACGGACGAGTAGGATAAATTATGAATCTAAGTTGAAAACGTTGTCAAGATTCGTTCTGAAGACATGAATCCCATAAGAACATGATGTTTGAAGTCAATGATTAGTGGGTTCACGAAAAGATTGTAATAGAAAGGAAAATAAAATAAAAAAAAATCTGAAAGGGAAAGGAATATAAAGGGAATAGAGTTTAAGTAACGTTAAGGGAGTTAGGAATGTGGAAATCATGTGGAACCCTAGCAATAAAGAAGTGTGTCATCATCAGGATGTTGGTGACTGATCATAAGATAAAATCAAGGACGTACAATTAATCCCCTTTATATTGAGAGGATTCGATGAGACTTTGAGATAAATAGATGGATTAAATAATGAGACACAGATGGAATGAGGAGACAGGAAAGCAAGAAATTAGGAAATTGGATAAAGGAAGTGACCTTCAAGAATGTGAAGTATATGTAACACATGTGACTTGATACCCAAAAAGTAAAACGCCAAGTATAAGAAATATCCCAATATTGAGAAAACTGTTGAGATAAATGACAATAGTGAATGTGGATTTATTAATAAGAAGTTCACGTTGAATATGACCTATATATTTCAGAACGTCTTTACTACCATTACCAAATCAGGAAAGAAAAATGAATAATTGTTGTTATCCTTCGGAGGCCATATGGATTGACCTCAGTTTAAAAAAGGATGTTACCATGAAACTAAGTATAAACTATCGGGGCCGGAATGATTGAATGCGATACCTTTATCAGGGATATATGACTTGACTTATCAATAGAAGAGTGTGATTATTTTTTTAGGTGGAATTAAGGATAGAACCTCGATAACATGAGATGAACCCTAGGGGAATGCATAAAGGTTGGCATTTCACCCCAATAGGGACAGTATGAGTTTTGACAGTATGAATTGGAAAGGATTAAGGTAACAACAACCTTTAAGGATCAATGAAGAAATTTTTCAGAAGTATATAGACAATGGTTCTAGTATTAGTAAATGGTATTTTGATATGCCCTATATCTAGGGAATACAGGAGGAACGATTTTGAAGGATAACCTTAGAGGTCTTACAAGGATAAAGGTAATATTCAAAGTTCTAAAGAATAGAAATTTTGATAAAAGGAATATGACGTAATTATAATAATGCCAGGTGGGCACGTGTTGAACCATAAGAAAGTATAGATCGACCCAATGAAGGTCAAGATTAGTGAAAACAAGAAGGACCCAAGATTAGAGATGTCCTAAGTATGATCGAGAGTCGGTCGTAACAATGTTAACCTCTAAAGACCGAGGCAATAACTTATGGAAAATTGGTGATATTTTTTTTCTCACCAAAGCTTAAGGAAGAGCATTTTCACAAAAGCAGTGATTGGAAATGAGGTAGAAAATTTAGTTGGAGATCGTTCAAAAGACATTGATTATAAGGAATTATTACTATCAGGAAAGGCCAATGAGGTGGCCGACACTCTAACTGTAAGAGAGCAATTATAGGCACTCGTGCTAGAGGAATAAAATAATGATGGTTAAAGCCGTGAAGGTTGTATTATGGTGTGAAATATTGACATTCCTTTTGATGATTGTGCGATACTCAATCATAATAGTAGTTTAGTAAAGATTTAATTCATGTAATCACCGTGAGTGGGCTATCTATCTTAGAGGGTCCTACCTTGAGATAAGCTAGGACCATGTTTCAAAAAGGACTAAACAAACCCTTGAGTTAAGTCTTCTATTGAAGGCATATGGTTAATAATGGTGTTAACCTGCTATCATTGCTTTGATTGAAACTCTTCTACAATTTTATCTGCTTCATGTTATATGTACATCAAGTTCACGAGAGTTCTTCATGAATCATGAATGGTGATCATGTTGCCTCCTTAGAAGAATTCGATACAATAGCTATGGACTCTGTATGGTTAGATATTAAGTTTTCATGGAAAATGAATGACTACAATAGGTCAACAGTGGACCACAGTAATGCAGCAATGATTCTGCGAGTAATGAGCCGATTACAACCGTGAGAGTTCTATTGGAATGGATGTTGAGATTGAGTACCACTAATTGGGTTGTGGTAATGTATAAGTTATTATTGATAGACCAACTAAGCCGAACATTTACCTATGATATATTTATTCCTTCTTATCGATAAAAAGTAGTAATACTAAATGAAGAAGGTTGTGGTGTAGCAATGGATTCTAGTAACGATGATGTCTAGAATGAAATCCCAGATTCGATTTTCGCTGTCGAGGGAGTTTCAAAGGTGATTGTTTATAAGCTCGAGCAAGAGCATGGGTTCATAGAACGATGGATGGCATAGTAAAAGATTCAGGAACATGAATTGCGATGCTATAATACTTGATGTTGAGATATATATATATATTGTTCTTCTGTGATAAACCTCTATAGTTCAGAGGTAGACTCCAAGCCATATGTTTTGTGGCAATATTTTTATATAATTCTCTTAAATTCTTTCTTTTCTCTTCTTTTCATTTTCGTGTAAACTGAGAAGAACAACCCTTCCAAAAGGAGAGGTATAGCCGAATGACTATCTATCTGTGTGATAGAAGCCTATCAAGATACCAACTATTGTTTAACTGCTTGTCAAGTACTAAAGGTTGGCCACCTTCTGTACTAGCTATACAATAGAACAAATGTTCATGATCATAGTGATCTCTCAATAAATTCTTTTACTTCTACATGATTGATCAAACTTTGGAAGATAGAAGCAGCTAGAAAAGGAGTAGTATAGGTATGGTGGTATTCGAAATAGAAACGCGTTCGTGATACTAAGGTTAACGTGTTTATTAAACGGTTATAAAACTCTAGCGAGTAAAGGTATATCCAGAATAGTATTCCGTACGGAAGATAGTAACGATTACAAACTGGAAAAGAATAAGTATTGAGAAGTGAAAGTTGTAGAGCTAGATGATATAATGAGAGTCTGTGTGATAGACTTGAAAGAAATTTGGAATGACCACTTAGCACGGATTGAGTTTTCTTACGATGATAGATGATATGACAGTGTTGGAATATCGCCTTACGAGGACCTGTACAAAAAAAAGTTGTCGATCTCCCTTATATTGGGATGAAGTTGGAGAGCGCAAGATGCTCATGTCTAAAGTAGTCCAAATAACCAAGGACATAGTAGATCTAATCAGAGGACAGCTGGTAGATGCCCAAGATCGACTAGAGAAGTATGTCGGTATGGCCTGAAAAGATAAAGAGTATGAAGGAGGGAACCTAGTATTGTTAAAAGTATTCCCTTAAAAAGGATTGATGAGGGTCGGAAAGAAAGGAAAGTTAAGTCCACGATTTATTGGACCCTTGGAGATATTAAGACATATGGGGAAGTTAGCGTATGAGCTAGACCTACCCCCGAACCTGCAGCAAGTTTATAACATGTTCCACATATCAATATTAAAGAAGTATAATCCGAATGTCGGACATATAAGAGGCATACGAGCGCATAGACATGAAAACTATACTTAACCAATATGGAACAACTAGGAGAGGTTATAGATCGAAAAAGAGCAAGTGCTTCGGATGAAGGTTATCATGCTAGTCAGGGTTTTGTGGCAGAACCACAACGTGGGAAAATTAACTTGAGAGTTAGAAAGTGCAATGCTATAAAAGTATCCCCAACTGTTTTATATCTGATTCTGGAACGGAATCCTTTTAAGGAGGGGAGACTGTAATGACCCCAATTTTTTGGAAAATATTTGAAATTCTGATGAATAGTAACTTTTTGCTGATGTTGCTGATTAAGGAAAATTATCAAACCACATTATATAGGAGTACTCTTATGAAAATTCTGAGATCATATTAGTATTTCATAAAGTAAATGAGTGTATGTAAAGGTCATCAGAATTTAGATTTGAACACTTTGGTTTTTCCCGAAAATCCACCAGATACCGAAAGGATTAAGTATAAGGTAACATAATTAATAGGATTTGTATTTAAGGATTATAGAAGAGGATCATTAAAGGAATATAAGATATTAATAAAGGTTCAGGGAAGCCTAAGTAATAAGATCCCGAATATGATCCCTTAAACTATTAGCGAGAACGGGAGTTAATCGAACCGTAAAACAAATAAGCGACCAAGAGACAAGCTTGTACAAGAAGCCAAGGATTATGATATCATCAAACCACAAGGGATTGACACATGGCAAGAAAGTGAAGCATGATGGATGATGTCATCAAGGAGGAAGATATTTATTCAAGATTAATTCCCATCCACATTTTTTTAACACCTAAATTACCTATGTTAATTTGCAACCAAGCAATTCATTTCATTTTCCAAGACAAACAAGAAGCATTCTTCATTTCTTCATTTATCCCCTTGCTCTCGGCCAAAACCAGAGCAGCAGCTTCAAACTGTCATATCTCCTTCAATACTCACTCAAATATTATGTTCTATAGCTATTTGGAAAGGTATTGCGATGGCCTACAACTCTTGTTCACAAGTCTCGTCAAAATAAGCATGGTAAGACCCTCATTTTTATAGTTATTTCAATCAGACTTTTAGAAACTTTAAAATCTAACTTTATGTTTTCTTGATTGTTTGTGAGATCCAAGCTTGTATAAGGATTAATCAAGGTTTTAAGGCTTCTGAGAAACTTTCCCCTCACAAATAAAGGTATAAAACTTCTGGACCTTTAAGTACTAAGTTTGTTTGCTTGAATTTTGGGATGGTTTGGATGGATGAGTAGTTGTTTGAATGATTAAGCTTGAATTGAACTTTGATTGTTAAGTAGATTAATTGATTATGGAGATGGTATAATATTGAATTGGATTGAGGATCTTGAGCTTGTTTTGGCTAATATCAGTAGCCTAGGTTTGAATCTTGAAGTTGTGGATGGATTTTAGTCGGAAGTGCTTGATTTGGAGTGGTAAAAATATTGGAAATCGCTAAGTTCTAGCCGTCATAATGCCCGATTTTCTTTAACTGTTTCTGTGCTTAACTTTAGGACCCGTGAACTCACTGTAAAATTCTTACCTTTTCCATGTTTAGATAGTTCATGTTACGAGCTTCGTTTTGATATGTCGTTCGCCTAAATCCGAGTTACGAGCGACGAGAAATGACCGTTTTAAGTAACAGCATTTCGCCAGCGAACCCTAAAACCTCCAGTAACTTTGAGACCATAATTGAGACCCTTAAATGATTAATCGAAACACAAGAGATTTATGTCAAGTGAATAAGGCAGTTGTAAAGTTTTTGCGAAAGAGTCACCTTAAAATTCATAAAGGTTAATTTATTAAAATTGGTGTAGCCGAGGGTACGTGAGCGATTAACGCAAATCGTTAAGCGTATGAGCGACCGTAAGCGACCGTTAGGGTATGAGTGAGTTTTGATTAGTTTCTTAAGCAACCATGGTCTAATTCCGGATTATGTTGTTGTTCATAGGTTACCGGACCCACTCTAAGATTAAGTCTATCCCGGAATACTCAGTCAAGTTTTCAACCCGTAATACTGTTGTTGTGATGTAAATATATATGTACATTATCTTGTGATAAGTGCATGATTGCTATTAGCAAATCTTGTGATATATTGAAGCATGTTGATATGATATATATATATATATATATATATGCATGCCTATTTTGAGATTTTGAAATTTCATTGTCAATTCACTTGCTTATAAACTGCATAATATCTATGCTAGAGATAACTAGTACTTGCGTATACCCTTAGTATATGGGACCCAGAGTTGAACATTTTTTTAAACCGGGAGGCGATGTTCCCGAGTATATTATATATATTTATAAACAGTTTTCAAAACTATTAATAGAATAATGTTTATTCGATAGCTTTATATTATAAATGAATATTAGTCTGAATATTCGTTCGAGGACTTATGACTCCGCTTATTTTATTAAATGAATATTAGTCTGAATATTCATTCGAGGACTTATGACTTCGCTTATTTTATTAAATGAAGATTAGTTTGAATATTCATTCGAGGACTTATGACTCCGCTTATTTCATTAAATAATATTTTTTATTTTCTTAAAGAATAATGTTTCGATATTCACCAAGTATTCGAGAAATGATTGATATCGTCAATCATTCTTACCTTAAATATTTTTAGAAAGTTATTTTTAAAACTTTTATTTCATTTACTTTCATAAAAGCTATTCGTTATTGGAATATTAATTATAGCATAATATTCAGATATTCTTTGTTTATCTTGGAATTGATTTATTCTATCAAATCATCCTTATTCCAAACACTTTCAAAAATATTTTTTTCAGTCTTCAAAATGATTTAAAGGCTAGGGCGGATCCTAAAACTTGTTTTCAAATTTAAGATCTTCTTTTCGAAGGTGATTTAAATACTCGCTTAAAAATCTGAGTGATCCGGCTCCGTGATGTATTTTTATTTTCACAACAAGGATGTTGTGTTGATAAAAGAGTTTTTGATTACTTACCCAACACTCGGAAAGTAAAATTCTTGGAATAAATTTAATCCATTAACAGGCATCGCCTGGGAAATATCGGTGAGTTTTCCTTTCCAACTATATACGACTTCTTGGTGGAGCCGTATCAACAAGTTTCTACTTGGGGAAAGGGGGAACGAGCTTTACGTTTCAGAGTCATGAATTTCATCTAAACTAGGAGTGGCGTAAGTGGTCGAGTGGCGCCGGCCCAGCCTTATTATATTAACCCAAATGGCCCAGAAGTTCCGCTAAGACGGTCCATTCCTTGGGAGTCCAGCGTTCGGTCGACAAGTAAATCCGACTGTTCTCCTCTACATGTAGAAAATTGTGGGGTTGCACTACTGCAACTGATCATCGTGAGTGGTCTTCCTGGTGCGGCTAATTCCCGTATTGAGTTCATCATCCAGTTGGATATTTCTGCAACACTACCCAGAGCACTTTGATAGAAAGGCTACGGCTGGGCGACTGTTGAGTGTTGGCAGGGTCGATTTTTCAAAATGATGTTTCCATCAAATAAAGTATTTCGTAACTTCATTTCATTTTGATGATATTTCAAAGATTGATTCTATACAAGTTTTGTCTTGTAGCTTAATCTATGGGATGAACTATTTATACCTTGAACGGTGGTAGTTCAAGTAGTACTATAAAAAGATATAAGTATATTGGAGTATCTTGTAACTTCATCTTTTCAACTTATATCTAGTAAATGATTATCTTATGCATGACAAAGATTTTCAGAAAAATGTTGAGACAAGGTTATATATATGAGATCACCTTGCAACGATATTTTTATACAGTTATAAACTGGAACTCTGTGTATATTATACATGATAGAGGATTTCAAAGATTTTGAAAAGTATATATATATATATACTGAATATTTTGTGACTTTGTCGCGTTAAGATATCAAACTTGGTTCATGTTTGCTTGACCAAGACTTTCATGAGTACTATAAAAATGCTCATTTATTGTTAATTATTATACATGTTATTTTGGTGGGCTTGTTGCTCACCCTTGCTTTCTTCTTTCATTACACAACAACAGCTAGACAAGATGAACAGGACCAAGCTCCCAATTCACGAGCGGATAGAAAACGTTCCGCAGTTTCCTGTAGGTGTTGATGCCGTTGTAGCTGAGGTAGGAACTACCAATAGGCTAGGCTTTCAACTTTTGATGTACCAGAATTATGTATATTTATGAATTGTAATAATGGCAAAGAATATGTAAATTTATTCAGAAACCATTTTGAGGTGTAATGACTTATAATTGTGGAATAAAATGACTTGTATTATTTTTGGTATTCATTTTTGAGACTATAACTTGTGGTGTGTGTGTATTGTGGGGTCACAGTATGCAATAGTTGGTTGTTTATTAAGATTAAGTGTTATTAAGGAAATATGGAACTCGTGACAACCCAGATCCCCGACCCCGTATTTGGGGGTGTTATAATTGAGTAGGGTGATTTTCCAAGATTCTTGTTAATGAGATATCTGTTTTGAGTATAGCATGTAGTGTTCACAGCTTCTTCCCAAAAACTTGTTGGCAATTTGGCATCTTGTAGCATTGTTCTAGCTGCCTCCACTAATGTTCTATTTTTCCTTTCAACAACACCAATCTGGTTGAGGTCTCCTAGCTACTGAGAATTCTCGAACAATACCCTTGTCTTTGCAGAATTTAGTTAAAGTTTTATTTCTGAATTCTGTGTCATTGTCACTCCTCAATCTTTTCACATAATTCTTATCTTTAACCTGTTTCTCAATCTTCTTGATGTGTTCAATTATGATGTGTGGAGTTTCATTTTTATAGTGCATAAATTCTACCCATGTGTATCTTGAGTAGTCATCCATCATCACAAGTGCATATTTCTTTCTTGAAATTGATAAGACATTAACTGGTCCAAATAAGTCCATGTGATTAAGTTGCAAATGTGCACTTATGGAATTCACGGTTTTACTCTTGTGACTTGATTTCTTCATTTTTCCCTTTTGACAAGCCTCATAGACCTCATTCTGAGCAAACTCCAGATTTGGCATATCTCTCACTAACTCCTTTTTTTACTAGAGTGTTGATTGCTTTAAAATTCAAATGAGAGAGCTTTTATGCCACAACTTGCTTTGTTCTTCAGATGCCTTGATGTAGAAGTAAAAAATTCCATCCTTATTTGCTGAGTTCAGGTCTGCAATAAATAAGCTTCATTTTCTTACTCCTTTCAAAGCAATTTCATTAGTCTTTTTGCTGATGATTAAGCATTTTCCTTTGTTAAATTTAACATTGAATCCTCTATCAATGAATTGACTGATACTTAGGAGATTTACTTCAAAACCAACAACCAATGCTACATCTTATATGACAACATTTTCAGAAATTAATTTGCCATATCCCATTATGAAACGTTTGTTGTTGTCTCCAAAAGTCACTAATGGGCCATCCAACTCCACAAACTGTGATAGCAGGGCCATATCACCTGTCATATGTCTTGAGCATCCATTGTCTATGATTCGTATGACTTTCTTCATATTGCCCTGCACACAATAAGGATTAGTGTTTTAGCTACCCAAACAGTGTTCGGTACTTTCTTCTTATTAACGGAATATGCAGAATTAGAATGAGTTGATTCAAAAAGAATGATGTTCATTGCTTGATTTGCATGTTCCTTTTTAGCTGTAGACCCAATATTGATTTCTTTGAGGTCTACTTTCAGCTTGTGGAAACTTGTCATTACTTCCATGTTGCAAGGAATGCAATCAAACTTATCATAGAAGGAATAGGGATCTTCAGTCTTTTCTTCACCATTCTTGCATGCTCCCAATCTTGGCTCACTAACAGCTTTTTTACAAAGGTGAGTTAGATGATTTGTAAAGCCACATTTCTGACATTGTTTTCTAGGAGCATCTGCAATAAATGCGAAGTTATTTCTTTTGTTTATCCCAATCTTTCCATTTCTATTTTTCTTTTTCTTTCCTGCATTCTCAGTTTTGACTTCCTTGATTGGCTTTTTAGAAGTTTGATCAACTATGGGCTTTTTCTCAGCTTTAGAAATTGGAGTTGTTTCTGTACATTTCTTTTCATTGTCCTCATCAGCAATTTCTTGCTTTATGATCAACTCTTCTTCACTGAAATTTACTTCACATGATTTGAACATAGGTTAACCAACCTTTCTCAGCATAGGTGGAACATCTTCACTTGCAGTTGCTTTTCCCTTATCACCTTCAACTTTCCTGTTATTGTTCAATGCATCATAATCCAAGCCAATAGCTATGTTAGCACATAGCTTGTTCTTCTCATGATATTGACCAACTAACTGAGATGTATTTCTGAATGATTTCAGTTTTACTTCATTCTTTTCTAGCTTCTCTCTCAACACAGCTTTTATCTCAGTAGCACACTTCAGCTTGTTCTTTAGATATTCATTTTCTTGTTTGACTGTCTCAAGCTCCACAAGTAGTAGATCAAACTTTTGTTTCTCACTCTCAAGCTTCTCATTAGCCTTTGATAACCTACTGACCTCCTCAGTAGCTGCTACCATGCTAGTATGGATGTGAAACATTTTTATGCTCATCTTTTCAACAGTTTCCTTATATTGACTTTCATTTAAGTCAATGATGGTAAGAGTTGGTACCTTTGTTTTTTATGAGGATGACTCTCCTTGCTCCAAGGCCATGAGTGCATAGTTTCCTATATCCACATCTTCATCATTTTCAGAATCATCCCAACTCTTTTCTTCTGCAATATAAGTTTTACCATGTTGCTTTCTTAGAAGAGCCTCATACTTTGCTTCCAATTCAAGATAATCCTTGTCCTTTTTCACTTTCTTTGGCTTGCTGCATTCTGTAGTAAAATGGCCCAATTCATTACAACTGAAGCACCTAATCTTTAATCTGTCAACAGATCCTGTTTTGTAACCATTTTTGCTTCCAGAGTTATACTGCGTTTTTCCTTTCCAACTATTGTCCTTGTTGGATGTTTGTCCCTTATTTTTAAAGAACTTTGGCTTCTTTACTCTAATGTTAGAGAATTTTCTTGCTAAGTAAGCCATGGACCGATCTAACTCTTCCAGTTCATCTAAGGTATAAAATTCATCCTCTTCAAGTTGAAGAATAACTTGCTTATGTGGTTCCTTGTTCTTTTGCTCATTGCTTTAGACAACTAGAGTCTGGATTTCCTGTTCATCATCAGATGACTGGCTTTCATTAACCACTAGAGTACTTGATCCATCAACAATATGCCCTTGACCAGCTCTTAAAGAATTTCTTTGAATCATTTCCATTTTATAGGTTTTTAAGATACCATATAAAACCTCCAGTGTCATTATGCTCAAGTCCATCCCTTCTCTTATAGTTGAGATCTTCTGTTCTAAATGGTCAGGAAGGGTAAGCAAAAACTTCAGGTTAACCTCCTCAGCCTCATAGTATTTGTCATGAAGCTGCAAGTCATTAATCAGCTTATGGAATCTTTCAAAAATATCAGTTATACTTCCTATAGGTTTAGCCATGAAACCCTCATAATGAGATACCAAAATTCTCCTTTGGTTTGACTTAACTTCCTATGTTCCCTCACATAGAATTTTTATCTTCTCCCAGATATGTTTGGTTGTGTCACAGTTGATAATGTTATTGTATATTACATTGTCAAATGACTCTATTAAGATCAGTTGCAGACCACTATCCAGAGAGACTTTCTCCTTTTCAGGTTCAGTATACTGTGAGGGATCTTTAGGAGCATAATGAGCTGGAATGACCATGTCTCCATCTGTAGATTCCTCAACTCTTTCCATGGGGTGAAAGGGCCATTCTTGAGAATCTGAATATATAATCGGTTGGCCATCTTTATAAACAGCAATATTTTCTTTTTCCATAATGTGTAGTTAGATCTGTCAAAGGCAAGAATTTTGATACTGCTAATTTTCTATGTATTCATTCTTCCAAGATCTTTAATCTGTTTGCTTTCAGATTTTTCTATGATACCACTTGTTAGGTAATGAATACAACACAGAGGGGGGTGAATGTATTGTGGATATTTTTAAGGCTTTTTTGAATATTTGTTAGTTGGTGAACAAAGCAGATAAGAAATGCAGCAGTATTATGTTAACTGAAAATAAACAGTGCACACAGTATTTCAAAACTCACTTAATTTTGTATTAAAATCAAGCTAGTGTTTTGCTACAAATCATGGGTTCTTTGTAAGTAAAGAACTCAGCTTCTTCCTTGAGAGAGTTACAAGAAATTCTAGAACTGTTTGATACAATTCTAAAAAGCAAAGGACCAGTGTCTACTTTATAAATTAGTAAACACAGGCTTACACAACATGCAATAAAATTTACTAAACCCTACTTTAAGTTATCTCTAAAGCTTTCCATTTCTGGCTTAGTGTATCTTTGCATATCCTGTGGATCTGTGACTTTCCTTTGTCAGTTAATCTTGGCAATTGATCTTGTACTCTTCAAGCAGTATTTGTAGACTTTTCAATCTAAGTGATTAGATCATTTGTTGATTGATAATCTTGAATATTTAACTTGTCTGCATTCTGTACTTGAGCTTCATATCGAGATCTCCAGTTTGATCTATAGAGAACTGACATCTCGATAAATATAATGGCTTATCGAGATCTCTTAGTTCTCTATACGTGTCTTTGACTTATCGAGGTTTCTGAGTTCTCTATAAGTGAACTTGACTTGTCCAGGTCTCCAAATTTCTGCATGTGAAAGTGACTTTTCGATATCTCTGAGATCTCTATAAACATATTGACTTATCGATATCTCTGAGATCTCTAATGAGAATTTTGACTTGTCGATATCTCCAATCTTCATATCTTCATTTTGACTTGTCGATATCTCTGAGTTCTCTAATGCAGAAATGACTTATCGATATCTCAGAGATCTCTATATACATTTTGACTTGTAGATATCTCTGAGATCTCTAATGATAATTTGACTTGTCGATATCTCCAATCTTCATGTCTTCATTTAGCTTGTCGGTATCTCTGAGACTTCTCTATAAGCTGTTTTGGACTTCTCTATAAGTTGTTTTGGACTTCTCGATAAGTCTTTCTGAAGTTCTCGAATGACTTCTCTATATGACTTGATCTGTGAATTGTAGATATCTCTAACTTAGAACATTTTTCCTAAAACAGATTTATTCAACTCCAAACTTCTTCACAATTTCTCTGAGACATGATCTTCTTGATCTTCTTCCAGAGTTTATTCTTAGGCTTGAGACTGTTTACAGAAAAATTCTTCAGTCTAATCTTTGACATTATTACAGACTCAAGTAATAAAATACAAAATACAAATTTAGATTATCATACAACTAATTCTTAGGGCTGTCAATTTGATTTAGTCTTGTTATAGTACAAGTATGTCTTGCACAACATCAGGCTAAAACGAAATATTAACTACTAACAACGTGGTTAAAAATATTATACAATTGAACCCGGCTAACAAAAAATTAAAATTGAAAAATAATTCTTTGATCGATATAATGACATCGAGCTATATACTACTTATCTGAATTAAAACAAAATAATATTCAACCCATGTTAAAATAAAATTGAAAAGAAGCTAAATTTAATTACATGGATTTATGTTAGGCTCTTTAACCATTATTGTAGCTCACCATATGTATTCTATGATCCCTTATTCGTATCTAGCTACAAAACAGTCATTGTTGTTATAATTGACTTATATAGTTACTCGTTTTCTTTTATTTCTATAATATCCATATAATTTGTATATTATAATATGCATGTAAAAGAAATAATTTGCGCATTTGTATATTAGTGTCAAAATAAAATAAAATAAAATAATATCTAATATCCCTCGTACTAAAAAATACATTTGGACAATTAATCCAAGATAAATCAAGACTAAAGTAAATAATATTTAGACCAACTAAAAAAAAATTAATTTATAATTTACCCGGTCTAAAAGAAAATTATATCATATATCCGAATTTAAACAAATTAAATTAAAGATAAACATAATTAGTTGGATTAGTCGGTATAAGTGATCTTAGGCTAAAATAAAATATTGTGTACAATTGATTCGGGTTAAAATAAGACTAAATCAAATTTACGATAATTCACACTATTAATTCAGACTAAAATTTACCTTTTAATTGAAATATATTTATCGTTTATATACGCATCTTCAAATATCAAGCAAAAATATATTTTTTAATCAGTGATATTATTTTTTATATATATAATGTATCTTTTTCAAAAATATCAGTAAAATATAAGTGTGTGTGTGTGTGTGTATAATTATTATCAAATTATATTATTAAAATTTTTAAATGACAAATTTTGTATCTTAAAATTTTGAATTCATGGTAAATTTTTAAAAAATATGGGTAGTAAAATAATTTGTGTATCGTATGGTTTCTAATAAACTAGAAACTCTCACGATATAATTAGACATCGATTGACACTTCCATATTTAATAAAACACTAGGAGTCTTAGTTGATATAGATAGTAGATATCCTGACTCCCGGTATTCACTTTGAATCCAATACCAAACCTAAAATTTGTGATGAGATGTATATCATTGGTACCTACACACTAATATCTCTTCAGCTAAACCACTAATAAAAAATACTTCAACCTCCATCAAACTCGACTGTAGTTTAATCGATTAAATTTTATTCGTTAATTTTTTTTAAATCAGATTTATGATTAGATAGAATAATAATAGTTATTATATAAATTAGTCAAAAATTTATATCTTATCTACAACTTAATTAATTTGAAATTAAATTATTCTAATTGAAACATGTTACCTATTTAATTGGTCCGGGTATATATTTTCTGGAACCTATTTGGCTAGTTTATAAATATTATTTATTTTAAAACCTAATTATTATAAATAGTTATTTTAATATAATGAAAGATATATTATGCTATACTTACTCAAATATACTAATTATTTTAAAAATAAAATTAATAAAATGTTAAATTAAAAATTATTTAAAACAACCGTGCATCGCACGGGTTTTAGGCTAGTACCAGTTAAACCTCGATGAAGTAATAATCGATAAAGTAATAATTTCGCTAAAATAATATTTTTCTCTGATCCCAACATAATAGACACAGTGTATCTTTACTCCCGATAAAGTAATAAATTCGCTAAAGTAATATATTTTCTTGATCTCGACCCTATTACTTTAAAAAGGTTTAACTTTATAAGTAAAGTAAAAATACCCTCATTTTAGTATCAAATATACAAAGGTAAATATTTCAATTTCATATATTAACTTCATTTTCTATTAAAAAGTAATTCTGCTTTTACAATTTTATCCTTAATATGACTTTTTTTAATTTTTGATTGATTAGTTTCGCCCAAAAACTGACCGTTCAATCCCGACTTTGACCGCTTAAAACGTTTTTTGTCGATTTTGACTGATTTAATAAAAACAATCACCTAATTAACCACATAGTCTTAATTCGGGATATTTACCGCCTACCTCCTACCACCTAGCGCGTGTTGGGACAATGGGATCTCGACCCTGCGTTTTACGATATGAATAACTATAGAGAGTTCGAACAAAAGGTTAACCTTAATCGCCATGGCGCAAGCGATTCAAATTCACGTTTTCTATAGTATTTCTCGATTCTTCTAGGACGAAGTATGGGCTTTGATCTCCCAAGGTGTACATGTCCTGATAGCTCCGAAAATCCAAAACCCTAGTTGGCTCCTTGAGAAAAAACTGGCTCTCTCTCTCAAACCCTAGGACGTTTTTGTGTTCTCGTGTTCTCACGTTCACGCCACCTCTAGCTTCAGGAGAATTAGAATATTTATAGGCTACAGTAGGGATCATGGATAATTAGCTCGGGCCTTCAAATGACATTTTGGGCCAAGCCCAATGTCATTAAATGTTAATTCAATCCACTAACGAATTAAAACCTAATTCTGTAATTTAATCTTTTAATTCGGCTCTCATATAATTTGTTTATTAAATTCCCCATGTTTAAGATATCGCATGTCCATTAATTAAATTAATTTCTGACAATTAATTTAATCATCTTTTATCCTTGATCATCCACTCAACCTTATAATTATGCAAGAACAAATCTGCCTGCAGGACTAAAGCATAATTATCTTTATGAGTTTTCAAGAGGACATCTTCACCCGAATATATTTTTCGGACATGGTTTCCTTTTATAGTCAATATCTTACTTTGTATATAATATCATTGCCCAATACATAAATTCGTAATTTAAAATAAATTACTTAATGTATGAATCAAGGTATGTGCATTAAATACAAGTGTCAATCACTATATCCGGATTAAGAACCTAAGCAATAATAATATCGTAGAATCTTAGTTCTTCTTTATTGTCAGAATAAAAGAAAGAATTATTTTACTATTTTGATCCCTTTCAATAAACAAAAAGTATATAAGTATTATTCAATAGTCAAGATAAACTATTTCTAAATAATACTTCAGTCATTCCAGTGGTTTGTCTAACACCACTTAGACTGTGAACCTTTACTATATTATATAAGGAGTCTGACAATCTAATCTTCTGTTATCCCATTTGATACTAGATTATCTACAATATATAATATACAGATAATGTGAAAACATGCATTCAAGATTCTCAAAAGATTATTATATACTTTAAACGAATAGTTCAATATATACCCTAACAATCTCCCACTTATACTTAAGCTATTTTTTGAGTATATCAGTGTTTATTGCAATCAATCCACCATCAACTATATAACTATCTGACCAAGTGTCTGACTCATATCGCTTCCACGTGCTCCTGAAAATCCTTAGTTGGCAAACTCTTCGTGAAAGGATCTGCCCGGTTATCCTTTGATTTCGCAGCCTTATAGGCCCGTGGCTCCTTGGTATTTGCCACAGCACCATTATTATCACAATAAATCATGATTTTCCTTGGAAAATTAGGAGCTACATCCAAATCCAGCAAAAAGTTTCGAAACCATATAGCCTTTTTCGGCTGCCTTAGAGGCTGCCACATACTCGGTGTAACGCCCTCCAGACCCGGGGTATAAGTCTGGGGGTTACTAGCTAATCACCAAACCTGTATAGTTTGATTAACAATTAATAAAGAAATGAAATTAAACCCCTTTAACACTAACCAGGATCTTTTTAGGTTGAAGTATGAAAACAAAAACCACTAACTACTTTTATTACAAACCAACATTCAAAGTCTCACAAACTCTCTTTATTACAAACCATTGTCTAATTCATTTTAAGCTAAGTTCAACTTTTATTCAAACACACACACCTACTATCTATCAACACTCCACCTGCTCGGGAAACTCAAAGCTTTCTTCCTGGATTGGGATCAACACCTTGGGTATAAGAGGATCCCGAGGCTTGACTCGCTTCTTTACCACTCGAGTCCTGATTGGTTTCATATTCCTTCTTAACTGAAAACAATAAGGTGAATAACAATAAAAGGGGTGAGCCAAAAGTTGCTCAACAAGTCCACAAACATATAAACAGTGTTAAAGCATTTTAAATGAATCCGCCATCCCAGGTATATCTGCCAAGATATAACCTCACGAGAATAGAAAGAAGGCCATTACTGGCGAGTATAAATAAACTAAACTGGACACAAGTTTTGCTGATCAGACAGAATATAATGCAGATCCATATCTCAGTATATAGATCCAGTCGGGTACCCAGGCACTACGGCCCACGTCGAGGCACCAGTCATCCTGGTCCTCAGGGTTAAGACACACTCAATCCCAAAATATCCTTATCCAGTCCATCGCTTAGCAACCGGGACAATCGGTATGCTTTGATATATTCCAAACACTAGAATATATCAATCTCCATGTGTTACCAACAGAATATGAATCAAGAATCCAAAGAAACGGAGAAATCAAGAATTGAAATGAAATATGAACAAAGGAATAGGGATTGTATATTAGTGATCAAAAACAATAATCAAGAGAATGTAAATGTGATAAATATTTGAATCAATATAACTATTTCGAAAGTAGAATAGAGGAAAAACTTGCCTTCTGCGCGACTTACTGCAATTGAATCACTTATGTCTATCACCTTGGACTATTACCGACTCAACTGGCCTGGCTGGCTTAGCTTCTGTTGGCAAAACAGACTGGTTAAGTCACGTCGTACTTTATTTGCATCTTGAATCGACTTCAAACTGATCCTAACATCTACCCATGCGCTTATGACTGACTCATGTATTACATATAAGCAAGTAAGACTCGATTAACCACGTAATACACATAAGCACATAAGCACATAATCATTTTTATGGTTAAAATAATTTTTAAAACTAAAATCGACTCGCTGATTGCTCAACTGATCGTTATCTGACTCGTTTCCCATTTTTTCGGAATTTTTCGGACTCGTCTCGGCACGTAACTTGACTGATAATCAAACAAGTCACAAAATCAACTAACTTCTAAAAATAATTAAGCTTTGATATTATTTTTAATGAAAATAATTCATTTTTCTGAGTTAACAGGCTTTCGTTTCACGCAAAACGGACTAACGGTTGAATTATTATTAATTAAATACTGATAATTCCATTTATTAATCATTATAAATAATTATTACTAATTTTTAAAACGCAAAAATATTTTTAAATCATTATTTAAGAAAATCAGAATTAAAAATAATTTTTCTATAATTTTTGAAATTAAAATGAATTTATTATGATTTACTGAAAATTATTTGATTAATTATCAAAATAATTAATCACTTTTAAGTAATTAATAAGTAATAAATAAATAATAAATAATTAAGTAAATAATTCAATCTGATTTTTAGAAAATAATTCAGAATTATTTATAATATAAATTAATTAATTAATTAATTAATTAATCAATTTACAAAATAAATAAAACTGATTTTTAAAATTAATAAAAATAAAATCAAAATCAAAATTTCAGAAACAGTTGTCAGAAATTGGTTTCTGACAAAAACAGATCAAAACCGGGTAATCTGAACGGGTCAAACGAGTTGGATTCCGGGTCACCAAGAACACGCCGGAATTTTTCCAGATTCCGGTGAGTTCCCGGAGTCCGGCCAAGATCCGATCAGCCCCAAATCACCACCGTTTGGTGCTGTTTTTGAGTGCTTTTCATTGCAAATCTACACAGCAATCCAACCACGGCCAAAATATCACAGAATAACTCCTGAATCAACTTCTCCGGCAAAATCGACATAAACTCCGGCCAAAAATCGAATTTGCAGAATCGTACATAAAATCAAACGTTATATAGTGCAAAATGAAGCTAAGAACATATACAATCAAAGCCCTAACATTACAAGAACCAAATATTCACAGAAATCATCGAGTTGTGTTTTGAAAATTCGACCTAAACCCTAGAAATCGTGAATCATTATCCAAGCATCGTTTGTTCAATTAAACACCATGAATCGACTGTAAATCATCTAACAAAGCTATATCAATCATCAAAACATCACAATAACCCCAAAATCAAAAAGCCCTAATTCGAACATAAACCCTAGAAATCAAAAATCAAAAACGATGCAATAAAACGTGAAATTGATGCAAGAAACAGAAAGAACGGATCAAAACCTTCGATTTGAGTACTTGAATCACACGATTTGATGTTGTAATCAGTGAGAAATCACGACTTGATTCTTCGACCCGAACCTGTTCTTCCCGACCCGATTTCAGAGAAGTTTTGGTAATTTTGCAGATTTTAATGATTAATTATAATTAATTAAATAAAAATTAGGCTATTTATAGTAGTAAAAATAATACTCCTAATTAAAATTAAGGGGCTAATTATACATTAAATAAAAATATTGGGCCCTAATTTTTATAATTTTTGAGTATTAAAATTTAATTTATAAATATTTTATATATGCAATATATATGCCAAAAATTTCCAAAAATTGTGAATAATGCAAAAATGCAAAGAAATAATATAAATGAAAGTCCTATAATTTTATAAAAATAAAAATGTGATTTTTGTGGGGTTTTTGACATCCAATGGGGCCCGGAAAAATCATTTTTTTCGCAAAACGAGAAAATTTATAAATTATCTAGATGTTCAGAACAAGGCGATTGTAAAAGCCATTTCATGAAAAATAAGACCCATTATTTTATTTGAAATACCGGCTTTAAAATCATCGTTTGGGTCATAAAACGTTTGAAATAAAACCTATAAATGCATAATAAAATATCTGAAAAATACCTTAAAATACAGAAATGACATGGAATACACGTATCACGTAACAGTTAGGGTTTATCAGATAATCACAAATAAATGACACTATTAATTCACATATTTTATCATAATCATGATATAATATAAACGTAAAGTTCCCAGTCAGTTACACTCGGCTTCCATGGTTGAGTCTACAATGCATTTCTGCTTCACACTCCTCCATAGTACGGCTCCACCTCCCAAAGTAAAAACACATCCCGAGGTGGACTTTCTCTTATCCCTATCTGTCTGGAAATCTGAATCGGTATATCCCAGAGGCAACAAATCTGAGGACCTGTAAACTAACATATACTCCTTAGTCCTACGAAAGTACCCGAGTATTTTTTCTACTGCACTCCAATGTTCCTTTCCTGGGTTAGACTGGTATCTGCTAACCATGCCCACAGCAAAATAGATATCAGGCCTTGTACATAACATGGCATACATTAGGCTTCCACATGCCGAAGCATGAGGAACTGCCTTCATGTTCTCTCCTTAGGTGTCGAAGGACACTGACTCTTTGATAGAGAAACTCCATGTTTGAATGGTAAATTACCCTTCTTGAAGTCCTGCATGTTAAAACGAGCTAATACGTCAACTATGTAGGGCTCCTGAGATAAAACCAACATCATTTTCTTGCGATCCCTTACTACTTTGATCTCAAGGATGTGTGTCGCTTCACCTAAGTCCCTTATTTCAAATTGTTTGAATAACCAGGCCTTTATTGAAGACAACATCTTAACATTGTTTCCAATGACTAAAATGTCATCAACATATAGCACTAGAAAAACCACTGCATTTCCCTCACATCTCTTATACATGCATGTTTTGCTTAAACTTTGATCAAACCCATACGACTGGGCTGCTTGATCAAAACGAATAGTTCCAATACCTAGAACGTGTTTAAGTCCATAAATAGACTTCATAAGCTTACATACAAGATGCTCTTGACCTTTCTTAATGAATCCCTCTGGTTGTTGCATATAAATGGTTTCTTCAAGACTTCCATTAAGGAAAGCTGTCTTTACATCCATTTTCCAAATCTCATAATCGAGATGAGCTGCTATAGATAAAGGAATACGTATTGACTTAAGCATGACCACTGGCAAAAAGGTTTCCTCATAATCGATACCTTCTTTCTGAGTATACCCTTTCCCAACAAGTCTTGTTTTCCAGGCTTTCACCTTTTTATCTAATCCCCTCTTTTTCTTGTAGATCCACTTACATCCAATGGGTTTTACACCTTTGGCTGGTTCCACGAGCTCTCAGACCTGATTAGAATACATCGATTCCATCTCAGATTCCATTGCCTTTTACCAAAGATCTACATCTTTGTCTTGCAGTGCATCTTCGTATGTCCAGGGATCATCATCATGTTCACCAGAGACCAAGTTCAAAGACTCTCCCAAAAACATGAATCTATCAGGCTTACGAATAATTCTCCCACTACGACGAGGCACTGGTGGGTATTAGTGATAGGTTGTGCAATTTGTTGTGGTTGTTCTACTTGTACTATCGATTTCTGATTATTATCTGTCCCTCCCACTAGTTCCTCTAAAATGACACCACTTATGGGTTTGTGATTTATTATATAGTCTTGCTCTAAGAATCTAGCATTAGTGCTTACAATGGCATCCTGATTCTTCGGACTATAAAATAAATAACATTTCGTTCCCATAGGGTAGCCTACAAACAGCCTTACTTCTATACGAGATTCTAACTTAGTCGCATTCCTATTCAGCACATGTACTGGATAACCCCATATCTGAATGTGTCTTAGACTCGGTTTGTCCCCGGTCCACAATTCTAATGGGGTTTTAGGAACCAATTTAGAAGGTACTAGGTTCAGAAGATAAGTTGTTGTTTCTAAGGCATGTCCCCAAAATGACTTGGGTAAATCCGAATAACTCATCATTGATCTAACACTCTTTAAAAGAGTCTGGTTCCTTCTCTTTGCTACACCGTTCTGCTGGGGTGTGCCTGGTGCAGTCCACTGAGATTCTATCCCATTCTCTGATAAATATTTCCTAAATTCTCCAAGCAAGTATTCGCCACCACGATCTGATCATTGTGACTTGATACTTTTAATAAGTCGCTTTTTCATTTTAGTTTTGTACTCTTTAAACTTCTCAAAGCACTCAGACTTACGGCGCAACAAATAAACATACCCATATCTAGAATAAACGTCAATGAATGTGACGAAATACTCATAACCACCTCTTGCTTGGATATTCATGGGTCCACATAAATCAGTGTGAACCAATTCTAACACTTTTCTGACTCTATTCCCCTTTGCCTTGAAATGCCTATAAGTCATTTTACCTAACAAGCAGGATTCACAAACTGGAAATGGCTCCACTGCTAATGAGCTTAAAGGCCCATTTACTACCAGTCTTTGAATCATTCTCAAGTTAATATGACATAATCTCAAGTGTCAAAGATATGTTTGGTTCAAACTAGAAGGTTCCTTTCTTTTAATAAATGTAGAAAACGTGTTGTTCAATTCCCTATATTGTAGTTGCAGTGTAGGTTGACTAGGATTAATTATATACAAATTATCTTGCAATGTACCAGAACATATAATTCATTTATTCACCATAATAGAAACATTACGATCCAAACAAGCATTATAACCATCCATAGCAAGTTTAGAAATTGAAATTAGATTTCTTCTAAACGAAGGTACATAAAGATAATTGTTTAAAACTAAAATCCTATTAGAACCAAAAGATAAATGAATAACTCCTACTGTAACTACTGCTACTTTCGTAGAATCTCCCATGAACACGTATATTTCACCATCTCTAAGCATTCTGGATAGTTGGAATCCCTGCATAGAATTACTAAACATGATCAGTGGCTCCTGTATCTACACACCAAGTGCTCGTAGATATAGCCGCTATATATGTTTCTGTAACTAGAGAAAAAGACATACCAGTATTGTTTATCTTCTTAGGAAGAGGAAAATCATGTTTCCAATGACCTGACTGCTTGCACCTGAAACACTTTCCCTTAGGCTTTTTCACACCACCTTGAACTCCCACTGCATTCGCAGCTTTCTGTGTCTGAGCCTTTTTCTTCTTCTTCTTACCTTTTGGTTTAGAGAAAGAACCTTTCTCAGCTACATTCACTTGAACGCTCTGCCGAAATAATCGTTCAGCTGCCTGATGTTCTGTCAGAAGTTCCGCGAGACTATACAACCTCTTGTTCATGTTGTAATTCAAGTGAAACTGCTCAAAACTCTTAGGCAAGCTCATAAGAATAATGTCAATCTGAGTTTCCCATCAAGTTCAGCACCAAAGATCTCTATCTCATTCAGATGAGACATCATCTTGAGAACATGATCCCTTAAAGGCATTCCTTCAGTCATCTGAGCGTTCATTAAAGCCTTTATGGCTACTTGCCTAGCAGCCCTATTTTGATCTCCAAAACGTTTCTTGAGATTAAAGATAATATCTGCAGCAGTGGCCATAGACTGATGTTGATGCTGCAAAACACCCGACATTGCTGCCAGAATATAACATCGTGACATCTCATCATGCCTTAATCCACCACTTATAATACTCTTTCTCATCTTCACGAGTTTCAGCAGCAGGCTGATCTAGCTTGGGTTCATAAGTACAAAACTAAAACTTGTACTCCTCAGCAGTCAACACAATGTCCAAATTTCGTTTCCATTCAATATAGTTAGGTCTGGTAAGTTTGTTATCCTTAAGTATGGTGAACAGTGGATTAAACCCCCATTGTATCCTGAGAATCATGCATAAAAACATCACATAACACATAAAGGGTGCATTAAATATTAAGACCTATTGGTTCCTCTGACAATTATTAAATTTAATACACTAACATTCAAACACCATAAGTTTCTGGTACGTCACGATGGGTGACATGTATACCACCTAAATTTGTTTAAATGTTACTTCGGTCCTATTACTAAATAATACGCCACGTTTGGGTGGTCAATATTATTTTTCATAGCTAAGTGTATACCATTATCAAATCTTAAATCATAATTATACCAGATGTCATCAAATGATATCTTATAATTATCTGAAATCTATGAAACTTGGTACGCCACGATGGGTGACATGTGTACCTTCCAATATTTGTTATTAATTTAAGAAGTTTAGTTCTAGTAATCTCCTTAACATTTTAGACACCATAAATTACATGCCACGATGGGTGGCGTATATATAATTTATATTTATATTTATATTTATTTAAATTACATACAAATAATAATGAAGACCATGGGATTTGATTTCATATATCAATTGCCTCTCCCACTTAGTATTTACTTTGAGGATTTTAATCTGGATGCATCGTCCTATGTTATTTTTTCGAATTCCACATATAATATGTAAACAATAAAGAACACATAATATAGCAGCATGCTCGCATGATTAAAGCATTTAAAACAGTCCTATGTCCATGTCATTCTAGCATGTTGGGGTTAGTATCACATGGCATAATAACACATACAAGAAACACATAGTAGCAATAATCAAGATCAGCAGAAACTAATAAAGCACATTCACTATTATGGCCTCATTATAAGCTGATCAATGGATGTCTTGATCAAATGATATCTTGATCAACGCATGTCCTTATCAACGGATGTCTTGATCAACTGATGTCTTGACCAACGGATGTCCTGATCAACTGATGTATTGATCAACGAATGTCCTTATCAACGTATGTCCTGATCCACTGATATCTTGATCAACGGATGTCCCGAAATTCATCTTTCGAAATTTTTTGAAAATCTTCGAGAGCCCGGTTGAACACATAAACAGCCTCTAGATCAACTTGAAGACTGGGGCAATAGATCTTTAGATTTATTGCAGCATCTTCTTCTCGTTCTTCCATTTCCGAAAAGGTATCATAAGCCCAAATCGGACATCGTATGCAAAATCTGCAGCCAAAACAGCGAAGCTCCCCGAAAACAGAATGTAATTACGGAAAATCTATGTTTCTTACAGCTTCGTTGATCGAACAATTACATACAACTTAATACAGCTGAATAAGCCTATTATATTACATCTGATCATAACCTTGATCAATTACAAATTGAGATTACAAGATTACAAAAAAACTGAATAGAAAAAACTATCACAATCAACCCTCGTGATTTACAACAAAAACATGTGAGATCTTAACCATAATAAAATAACCACGATTAAACCACGTGAGATCCAAACACATAATTAAAACATGGTCATAATAGTGAATAACAACATGCATCACAGAATCAATACAAGCATACCACTATATATAGGGTTGTAAACGACCAAGCTGTTCGTTAAACTCGCTCGAGTTCGCTCGAGTTCGAGCTCGATAAGCTCATTTCGATAGCCTACCGAACTCGAGTTCGAACCAATTTTTTTGTCTGTTAAGCTTAACGACCGAACTGGTGTTCGACTCGTGTTCGACAAGATTTCGCTCGAGTTCGGCTCGAGTTCGTTCGAGAAAAAAAAGATAAAAGAAATAATTCATAAATAATCATAAGATTGCATTCATCAAAATCACTTTATACCTCATTACATTTGTCCATTACATTTCCTGAACATTGATTCAATTGTTAAACATAAACATAAACATACACTGGGTATTACACATACAACACCTACGATATTTAAACAAATAATCAAAAACCTAGCCCCCAAATCATAAAGAGTTATGTTTCAGCTTGAACATCCTTACATAAAAATAGAGTCGTCGATCTTCAACTCTCGTCTCTCAGTCTCCCAATTTCTCATTTTCGGAGTCGGTGGTCATCTGCTCATCCCTGCAGCCGTATGTATATCTATATATGTATGTTATCATTTCAATTTTTTAATTTTTATTTTATTTTGAATCTTTATTATTCAGTTGAACCACAAGTCACAGATATAAAAAGTCGGGCCAAGAGTTATTTAATTTTGATTGGGCTTACCATTTAAATGCCCATACAATATATTTGTCATTTTTTAACGAGCTGTCCGAACTCGTTCGGTTCGAGTTCGGTTCGATAAGTTCGCGAACAACTCGTGTTCGGTTCGAGAATAATCGAACTCGAGTTCGGACAAATAATATTGTTCGCTAACGTTAACAAACATTATTCGGTTCATTTATTTTTTGTCCGTGTTCGAAAAATGTTCGTCCGAGTTCGTCCGAGTTCGGTTCGTTTACAGCCCTAACTATATACATGTATATATAATTATGACATGGACTTCATATCATAAAACGTGGAACCTAGAACCTGGATCTGATGTCAATTGTTGGGACAACGGGATCTCGGCCCTGCGTTTTACGATATGAATAACTATAAAGAGTTCGAACAGAACGTTAACCTTAATCGTTACGGCGCAAGCGATTCAAATCCACTTCTTCTACTGTATTCTTCGATTCTCCTTGGACGAAGTGTGGGTTTCGATCTCCCAAGGTGTACCTCTCCCGATAGCTCCGAAAATCCAAAACCCTAGCTGGCTCCTTGAGAAAAATGGTTGCCTCTCTCAAACCCTAGGATCTTATTTCGTTTTTGTGTTCTCGTGTTCTCATGTTCACGCCACCTCTAGTTTCAGGAGAATTAGAATATTTATAGGCTACAGTAGGGATCATGGATAATTAGCTCGGGCCTTCAAATGACATTCTGGGCCAAGCCCAATGTCATTAAATATTAATTTAATCCACTAAAGAATTAATATTTGCACTACTTTTCCTAATTCCGTAATTTAATCTTTTAATTCAGCTCCCATATTATTTGCTTATTAAATTCTCCATGTTTAAGAGATCGCATGTCCATTAATTAAATTAATTTTTGACAATCAATTTAATCAACATCTTTTATCCTTGATCATCCACTCAACCTTATAATTATGAACGAACAAATCTGCCTGCAGGACTAAAGCATAATTATCATTATGAGCTTTCAAGAGGACATCATCTCTCGTATATATTTTTCGGACACGGTTTCCTTTTATAGTCAATATCCCACTCTGTATATAATGTTATTGCCCAATACATAAATTCTCAATTTAAAATAAATTACTTAATGTATGAATCAAGGCATATGCATTAAATACAAGTGTCAATCACTATATCCGGATTAAGAAGCTAAGCAATAATAATATCGTAAAATCTTAGTTCTTCTTTATTGTCAGAATAAAAAAAAAGAATTATTCTACTATTTTGATCCCGTTCAATATACACAAAGTATACAAGTATTTTCAATAGTCAAGATAAACTACTTTTAAATAATATTTCAGACGTTCCAGTGGTTTGTGTAACACCACTTAGACTGTGAACATTTACTATATTATATAAGGAGTCTGACAATCTAATTTTCTGTTATCCCATTTGATACTAGATTGTCTACAATATATAATATACAGACAATGTGAAAACATGCCTTCAAAATTTTCAAACAATTATTATATACTTTAAACGAATAGTTGAGTATATACCCTAACGGGCGTAGGCACCGTGGGTCGCCTAACCAATTGTCTTGACGATCTCCTAAACTGATTTTAGTTAAGGTGGGTTAATACACATTTGAGGATTGTTTAATAGGCCGGTATTTATGGTGATCGAGTCCATAAAGTGTTATTTTAGTAAAAAAAATTGCTAAAAGACGTGGTAAAATTATCATCATACTGTAGTCGGGAGCGGACCCGTTATAGAACTGGTAAAACAAATAAATTGCGGGAAGTAATAAAAGAAATGACAGAGGGGATGATATATAACGCACAAAAGACGAAATAGTGGAGTCGACAAAGCAGTGGAAAGTCGAATATCTTTTATTTGAACCCCTCTCCTCATCAGTCATCACTATCAACTACCTCACCTCAATTTCAACTCATCCCCCATTTACACGCACTTTACAACATTTTACACTCACTTTACAACAGTTTCACTCCCGATTGCTAATTCGCCAATTCAATTGCCCACTTCACGGTAACTGTTAATTCTCCTCCACTTCATTTAAATTTTTTCTCATTATTTTCTTTTTCTTTTCATTCTTTTCAATTTCTTATGATGTTTGTTTGATACTTGCTATTCTAGATCTGTTCTATTTCGTTTAATTTTCATGTAAATTAATAACATATTCACACACTGTAACTGATTTTGCATGCTTAGGATTGGTTCTATTACTAGAGATTTCATACTTAGAGTAGATACATACTGTGTTTTTAGATTTTTTTATTACTAAAGTGATCAGTAGTTTTCGATGTTTCCGTGTGAATGATCGTGTGCATAATTCTATTATTTTGTATTGGTGTGTTTCCGGAGTGGATATAGGTATCTCTATTTGTTCCTCTTATGTTAGTCTTATGTTAATTAGCGGTGATGTATACTTGTTTGATGGAATTTTTAGTTATATCTCGGAAAATTTTTGATAAGAAATTGTAGAGATTTTGGACCCGTGGATTTAACTTGAGCTGAAGCTGATTATTAGTTGTAATTGTTTAAGAAAACAACCTAAGTTTTTGTTCAAGTTTAAAGATACTTCAATCTGAATCAGCTAATCTCATTTTACGGAAAGTAAGTATTACTCCCCAAAAAAGTACGTAAATAGGTACTTTTTCAAAACGAGCCTAGCCAAACACCTTCATAGTTTTGTGATAAATTATTTGATTTCTAAGTAATTTATTTGGGAAATGTATGTACATATCTTACTCCATCCATATTAACATCGAGACTTCGTGTTGAACCTCACTAACTGTTTCCCGAACACATGTCCTTACATATATCCACTCTTCGAACAACGCACAAATAACAAACAAGATATTGTTCCGTAATAGATGAATAAGTGAAGTATGGAACTTCCGTTTAAAGAAGTTATTTTCGTCTTTGCTGTTCCTAAACTCTTTTATGTTCCTGAATATATTATGTATTCCGGTACTTGTATTCGTAAGAGTGCAGGATTACAGGCAATCTTCAAGCTCTTCTGTGCCTGATTTCCAGCGTCAACAATCTAGTTGTTTCAACATTCTGCAGTTGAATTTCTGTCTGAGTTATCAAGTCTTGTCGGAAGCTCAAATCTTCTTTTGCGTTATCTCTAGTAGCCATGCTCACTACTCAGACACACTCTGTGGATTGATACTTTCAAAAATGTGTTTTGTGTCACATGCATATATTTTTCATGGTCGTACGAGCTTGACATTTCCCCCCACCGGAACGGTCTGAAGGATTGGTAAATTGATAGTTGTACAATGGAAAATTCAAAAAACTACAATCGTGTGGCATTTAATAATATAGCTCCAGATAATGTAGAATTTGGACATACATCTCAAGGATACATGGTGGATCCCATGGGTCGTATAAATACCAATGCTAGGCCTTCAGAGTTTAATTTTTCTGAAGCTAAACCTGTACTAAATTACTCTATACAGACAGGCGAGGAGTTTGCCCTTGAATTTATGCGTGATCGGGTAAATCCGAGGAAGCCATTTGATCCATTTGCTGATCCTAGTTTTACAACAGGTTACTTGGAGTTAAAGGGCGTTTTAGGGATCAGTCATACCGGGTCTGAAAGTAGTTCGGACATCTCTATGCCTACTGTTGTAGAGAAGGAGCCAAAAGAATTTGAGAGAAAAAACTCTATGTTTGAAGAGAAAAGTAATTATACGTCTGTAGCATCAGCACAACCTAGTTCATCAGTTTATAATAGTAACCGGACTATAGTTCATGAATATTCCTCTTCCAGTGCATCTGATGGCTCATCAAGAAAAATTAAAATTCTCTGCAGCTTTGGTGGTAAAATTCTTCCTCGGCCTCGTGATGGAAAACTCAGATATGTTGGAGGAGAAACTCGCATTATTAAAATAAAGAAGGACATTTCTTGGCAAGAGATATGGAAAAAAACTACAACAATTTATATTTATACACATACAATTAAGTATCAACTTCCGGGGGAGGATCTTGATGCTTTAGTTTCGGTTACTTCTGATGAGGACCTACAGAATATGATGGAGGAGTGCAACGTGCTAGGAGTTGGAGATGAATTTAAGAAACTTAGGATGTTTTTATTCTCTGTAAATGATCTAGATGATGCTGCTTTTGGTTTGGCTAGATCTGGTGGGGATTCTGAAGTCCAGTATGTAGTTGCTGTCAATGGAATGGATCTGGGACTAGGAAGGGACACAAGTGGAGTTGCAAGTGTTACTGCTGCCTCATCAATAAATCTATATTCTCAACTAATTCTTCCTAAATCTTCCGATGCTCAGGAAACCCATTTACAATCTCTTTCTCATCAAGGTCAGGTGCATCATGAAGAAGCTCAGAATCACTTGCACTCTGGTTCTGAACCCCACACTTTTAATTCTACACCTGTTGGGGATAGTACTCTTCCACTGCCTTATTCCGCACTTGTGACTCAAGAAGAAAGTTTGTCGGAGGATCAGCCATCTGGTGCTTTAGGTTTGCGAGATACTCATAAGCAAGAAGTAGAGCTTCATATGAATGGTGATAACTCGAGTAATCAAGACATTGAACATGAAATCATTCGATCTATGGGAAAAGATGTTGATCACTTTCCTGTTGAAGAGGTGTCTGCAGTTGTACCAACACTTGAGAAAAAATCTCCTTTAATGCTTTTAAAGAATGAAGACCACGTTGAGACTTTGCCAGTCTCTTCACCACTTGATGTGATTAATCCCACACAAGATTCTACATCAAATGACAATGAGTTGTTGACATCTAGTAGTGTCATTGCTTCTGAAAATGCCAACTCACAGACTGATCTGATTGATCTAAGCTATCTTGAGCCTCCTCTACCTCCTCAAAGTCTCTTTTGCTCTGAGCGATATCCACGAGAGCAAGCGGATTTATTAAACCGATTAACTAGATCAGATGATCTTGGTTCTCAGTTCCTTGTTTCCCATTCTCGTTCTGATATTGCACAGCAGGATCCTATGGAAGGATCTGGCGAAAATTTCCAAAATGTTGAACCGTCCCCTAGGATTGACCATTGTGACTCGAATGCAAAGTTTGACAACCTTAGAACTTCTGATGATGAAACTGAAAAATTCCAGAATAGTGATGAGGCAACAAAGGTCCATTTAACTGACAAAGAGAATGGAACAGATAATCAGGTTCCCAAGCCTGGTGACAAAACAAGCTCCATGAATGGCAACACAAATAGTTCCTTTGCTGATGAAACTGCAGAAGCTAACCACCACGATGATCCTGCATCTAATCTTCCAGACTATCCCTGGGATGACAGGTTTGAAAGCGATATTAGTGCTAACCACGTTCAGGGGAACTCTCAGTCTACTTCTGGGATAGGGATCTCGCCTAGAAATGTTTCATGGGTAGAATCTTCCGTTAGTGTTTCGAGACCAGAGCAAGGAGACATATCTATTGATATAAATGATCGATTTCCTCATGATTTCCTTTCTGATATATTCTCAAGAGCTGTCAGTTCGGAGAATTCTTCTGGTATTACACTGCAGAAAGATGGAGCTCTGAGCATGAACATAGCCAACCATGAGCCTAAACACTGGTCTTTTTTTCAGAAATTAGCACACGGTGAATATGCTCAAAAAGATGTTTCTCTTATTGACCAAGATCAGCTTGATTTTTTATCTAGACTTCCTAAAGTGGGAGAAGATGCTTCAGAAGCTTATAAACTTACTCCACTAATAGATTCCCAAAATAATTTTGGTGCTCAAAAAGAAATGACTGGCGTAAGCGAAGTTTCTACTACAGCCTTTCATTCTGATTATAATCCTTCCCTGGTCGAAGGCAGCGATTTGATGCATTTAGATGAACTGCCTGAGATCATAAGATTACCAGAATCTGAGTACGAGGTACATATTCTGGTAGTAATAGATTGGTATATCTATTCCTGGATATATGTATTTTCAAGGAGTGTTTTTTGGGAGACAGTTCTTAAAGCATTGTTGCTTGCAGGATGGAATCAGGAGCTTACCTCCACTGGATCTTGCTTTTGCCGAATTCGATATCAGTTCTTTGCAGGTAACGTCTGTTTGTTCTAGCAATATGTGTGTGAGAATTTTACCCAAACTTTTTTTGAGTATATACATATGACTTAATTATCTACTGTATTAGAAAAAGAACATGCTATGTCATATGCATCTCAGTTGTATCTAAGAACTAGGAACTACAATGATATGAACTTTGTAGCATAATTAATCACTGTTGAGGTGATCAAGTCATACAAAATAGTGACTAATTATTCTGGAACATCACAGAAGTCATCTCAGGTGAAAGTATCATGGCACTCTGACAAACTTGGTCATGGTCCTTGTCAGGAAATGTTTAGCAATATTACTTAAACCACACCATCCAGTATCATTTATTTTCTTTTGTTTTAAAAAATAATAGAATCTCAATAGTTATAATCAGCTCTTGGTACGAGTAATCGCATTTCTGAACATGAAGCAAGGCTAAGTGCTCTGACACTGCGCTGAGTGATTAAGTGGTTGCGTAAATAGTGTTTTCCTGCAAGTTCTATGTCAAATTTAGGAAAATCAGTCGAAATCACAGCATCTTATCCCCTGACATCAGTTTTAGCGTGATATTTAGGTCATCTGAAGTTCTCTGATTTGCTTATACAGATAATAAAGAATGAAGATCTTGAGGAACAAAGGGAACTTGGTTCTGGCACATTTGGAACAGTTTATCATGGAAAATGGAGAGGATCGGATGTCGCCATTAAAAGAATAAAGAAGAGCTGCTTTGCAGGTCGATCATCAGAGCAAGAGAGATTGGTAGGTACTTTGTAGCTTTTACTAGAAGTACATTATATCTAAATTGCTAATCTCTTTTAGAAGATTTGTCACTTTCTGAAAGTTAAAACCAAGTGTTCGAAGATTATTGAACTTAATAAGAATCAAGTTATATACTTTGGTTTTAGTAGTTTATTTACATTACCATGCACACACACAGATCAAGTTTTACTACACTACATAAGTTTATAATTCACTGTAAAAGCATATAAGATTCACGGAAAGTACAATTATGATCCACCTGGTTTGAAGTTTGCAGCTAAATTATTTTTGTATTAATACACAAGCCTACACTCACACACACACACACACACTAGTAGTAGTTCTGTTCACCTTATGTTGCTAATGTGGGAGTTTGTCTTGAGTAACAGAATATGGCACTTCTGCTTTCTTTAACTCCTTGAATTTCAGACCATAGAGTTCTGGAGGGAAGCTGAAATTCTGTCAAAGCTTCACCATCCAAATGTGGTGGCATTCTATGGTGTGGTACAAGATGGACCTGGGGGTACATTAGCAACTGTCGCAGAGTTCATGGTCGATGGTTCTCTCAGGCATGTTTTGCTGCGTAAGGATAGGTAAACTTTCACTCATTGCTCTCATCATATCTTTTTCCAGATGTCTTCTAAGATAAATGAACGAAAACCAAATCGACAGTGATACTGCTATCGAGTAATTGTGAGGGAGGAGATCCTTAATCATTATATATATTATTAAACTTTTATACATTTAATTTATTTTAGACTGTTTTTTGTAACCATTTTCCTTGTGGCCTCTACATTACCAGTATCTGCAGTTTGATGGATACTTTTCATTCTTTTGTTTTAAGGCATCTTGACCACCGGAAGAAACTCATTATTGCCATGGATGCAGCCTTTGGGATGGAGTATTTACATTCAAAAAACATTGTGCATTTTGATTTGAAATGTGACAACTTACTAGTGAACCTGAAAGATCCTTCTCGGCCCATATGCAAGGTTGTAATTTGATTTTTCTTATAAATGAAATGTTTTTCTTATGAAGTTGTGTTCATGTATGATTTACCTTGTGCATACTGTTATTTCAAAAAAAGCCTCAAGCTAAACATCTGTTCATCACTGGTTTACTACTACTTTTCAGGTTGCTGATTTTGGTCTGTCAAAAATCAAGCGCAATACCTTGGTTTCAGGTGGAGTTAGGGGAACCCTACCTTGGATGGCCCCAGAACTGTTGAATGGAAGTAGCAGTAAAGTTTCTGAAAAGGTATGGTGCTGTCATTTCTATCTTATTGACGCATTTGTTAAAACCTGGAATAGCATCTAGGAATTCTCAAAGGTAATCGATACTTACACTACATCATTAACGAATATGGACTCTGGTTGCACTATATGTGAAAGAGATTGTGGACGTATGCAAAATACTTGGAAATGTAAATTTCTTAGTTTCCTATTTACTGGAAAACTTGTCTGGATCTTAATACAATCATGTTACTGAAGAAAGAATACTTCCTCCCTTGCTGTATTTATTCTTTTTTTAAAATGCTTTGATTAATTGGCTTTTTTCATTTTTTTGCCATTCTTTTATAAATATGGACTGCATCAAGTTCTTGTAGAATTGTTGTAGTTATTACTAAATACTATAAGATTGGGACAATTTGTCACAAGGGACATTTATAAGGGAAGGAAAACAGTTTTTATATTAGGAGTGATTAAATTTAACTTTTTTGCTCTGCTCAATTTCTAGAGTAAAAATGTGAACCTAGATTTTAAATAAAGCTCAAATAACAGTAAAATCCAGGGATCCCTATATCACTTCACTTTCAAGTTCTTTTTCTGAAAATAATTTTCAGTTCACTTCTTAAAATTTCCTTGTATTATTAAGCAGGTTGACATTTTCTCATTCGGTATTGTCTTGTGGGAGATTCTCACTGGTGAGGAGCCTTATGCAAACATGCACTATGGTGCAATTATTGGTGAGCAGTTTTGTCATCGTTTACTTTAAATTCACTTTAACTGAATGCTGATTACTTTTTTGAAAACTTCCAAATAAACTATTTTTACGCAAATAGATAAACCAATACCTACTTGTTATTACTGCTAAAGTGGGTAGCTAATATCTGATATTGTACTGCTTTGATGGAAAACCATGTTGTATCTGCTGGAAACCACCCAATTCAATTTCACTTCAGTAGGAAATACAGAGAACGTTATATATTAATTGAGAAATGGAAATAATTACTGATGGAAAGGAAACAACCCGTGTCCTTATCCTTGTCTATTTATACCCCTCCTGAAAAACCTTTTATGCCCATCCCTCTTGTCTCATGTAACCAGCAATTACTGATTTCTATTTTCCCTACCAGTGACATTTTAATTCCTTGTGCTATCCCATGTGAAATATAGATCGTACATTGGCATTAATACACCAGGATAGATACAAAATACCTTGTGAACGCGGAAGTCATTTAAAATTCTGGATATGGTACAAATAACATGTCTGGATAACAAAAAAGATATGGATTTGATTCAATTCCAAGACATTCAAGCATAAGCATTAATCTGAGGATTTTGAAATGACACCTTAATTCATTTCATTTGTAATCCTTCATCTGAAATGAATTTAACGTTCCCTAACATAATCGTAAGTGAATTGATACTTTTTGGTACTGCTGGAATTGTGGGTAGCTAGTGTTGATAGAAGAAAAAATTGATGGAAAAACCACTTGGTATCCCCAAAAGAAGTGTTGATTTATGATCACACCATTTCCCCACCAAACAGTTACGCATACTTATATGGTGGTGTAAAGAACTGAAATTTTATGAGAATATTCGATTTGAACAATTTTTAATTTTAGTAAAGTAGCTTATTTAACCATAATGTAGAAAGTAAACCAACGACTTATCCGGCTTGGTTCTACATTTTGGTTGCCATCAGTTCGTCACTAAATAATATCATCAAAATACATTTTTGAAATATTATGCTTAGATACGCCTTGGCAATATTCTAAAGATTGTTAAATAGTAAGAATTTGGCCTTCACTTTAGAGTGATTAATAGGATAATTATTTGATACGGCCTTAACGTCATTTAAGGGGATATATATTTGGGTTAATTGCATGTTGCACACCTTTAGTTTGGAGCATTATCACTTTGATACCAAAAGTTTCAATAATTGCACTTTGCATCCCATACTGCACTTGCCCCCCCCCCTAAGCTATTATCGTTAAATAGGGCAGGGGTAATATAGTAATTTGACAATGTTAATTGCAATTCGACCATTTAGGTTCAACAAATTTTTCATCTAAATCGCGGAACATTTTTTTTAAACATTTCTGACCTTCAACTATAAAAATTGTATATTCTAACCCTTTCATTAAAAAAACCTTTATTTAATTTTTCGACCCTCTAAACGATATTTTTTAAAAAATTGTAAAAACGAAAGTTGTAGATAATGTAACGATTTTTCCAAAATGATAAATCTCATTAGAAATGGAATTATAACGACTCCAGAAATGGATAAAGCGTACCCCAAATAAAAAACTAAAAAAGAAGTTCTATATATTTTTTAATTTTTTCGAGAAAAAAATAAAACATAAATCAGGATTTACATGAATTTTCAAACAAAAAGGGCCTTTAATATCATCAAAAATCTTGGAAATTTGATACGAATTGAATTTATTATGAATACTACAATATTACTAAGTTTTTGAAAGTTATTCGAATAGGTCTTTGATAAAAATTTTATCTATTAATATCATTGTATGATTTTGGGATATATATTATACTCATTTTTTAAAAATATTCTGTAATTTTTCCGTCTTTTTTTTGTTTTTTTATTCAATTACATATCAAATATTTTTAAATTTTTAAATCTTTGAAAAAATGTAAAATTATTTTAAAGGTTCAAATGTAAAATTTTCATATTTGAAGATCAGAATGTTTAAAAAAATGTTTGAGGGTTTTAATGAAAAATCTACTGAACTTAAAAGGTCAAATTGCAATTAAACATTGGCGAAGTACTATATTACCCCTACCCTATTTAACGGTAACGGCGGAAACTAACGGAAAGGGGTGCAAAGTGCAGGGATGCAAATTGCAATTGTTGAAACTCTTGTGTTACCAAAGTGACAATGTTCCAAATCAAAGGGGTGCACTATGCAACTAACCCTATATATTTTTGTAAGCTAAACTGACATGGATTTCACACACGATCAACTCTGAGAGGGTAACTTCAGTAATTCAATTAGTTGGATTACTTGTTCATAAGTCCCGGAGTTTGACTCGTTTGGTCTGGTTTCTTGATTTTTTAGGAGGTATTGTGAACAACAAACTAAGACCAGCTATCCCAAACTCATGTGATCATGAATGGAAAAGGCTAATGGAGCAATGCTGGGCTCCTAACCCTGTGGTTAGGCCAACCTTTACTGAGATTACGAATCGCCTGC
Organism: Apium graveolens; assembly: GCF_009905375.1. Taxonomy (NCBI): domain Eukaryota; kingdom Viridiplantae; phylum Streptophyta; class Magnoliopsida; order Apiales; family Apiaceae; genus Apium; species Apium graveolens. The sequence continues at coordinate 269,498,904 of NC_133649.1, read as the reverse complement.
GTGTAATGGCTGCAGCTTGCCAAACTCGAGCGCCCATTCACAAGGCATCAAGCTAGGGTTTATTCTTATAGTACTTGCGGTGATGGCATTGTACAATATGTGTGTATATGTAATTGTTTTTCTTGTAAAGACTGCTTATATCAGATTGATTATATTGAGAGAGATTTTTTTTGTAAAGGCCACTTACAAGTGTGTCCTTTTTATCGTGAATAACTCCAATAGTATCTCTTTGGGTTTTTACAAAATTACGAGTAAAACTGAAAATGAGAATAATTTTGTTACAGCATATCAGATAAATGACCAAAATATTTTATTTCATCTTCCTGTAAATGTTTGATGGTTTCTTCTTAACTTGGATATTTAATAATCTACCCACTGCGACAGCCTGCAGGTTTAAGTGGGTATTGTCTGAAGTGTTACACTTACAGATTGTCTGAAGTGTTACACTTATAGATAGTACCGGGTGCTCATGGGTTTCAACACCCGAACCGACTCTAACCCCCAAAAAAATTCAGACTGAATTTTAATTGGGTTAAGATTATTAAAATCAATATAAATGGGTACAGTATGTTTTTATGTGTAAACTACCCATTCTAACCCCATCCTCCCATTTTATTATTAACTTTGCATAATTTATAATTCTATAAATACTTTGCATGAATATCTCATACTGTTTTAATTACATATTTACAACATAGTAACTAAAAGTTCAAATATATTTATGTTTGAGATATTGATGGTTGAATTTTTTGTTCAACCTAACTACACACAATTAACAATGTTGCAGTCGGTGATTAACAATGTTGCAGTCGGTGAATATAACATGAAAGTTGCATCCATATGCAACACATGACATGATCGATTTTAAGTTTTTTTTTTTTTGACGAAAAGCTGGGATATTATTACGAATTTAAATCCAAAGAAATACAATGAAGAATCGAACTAGGAACATTACTCCTATCGAAACTACGGCCTGACAAATAATATGATTCCCTAGCTAACTGGTGAGCAACCATATTAGCAGACCGTTTGACAAAGAACAAGCTAATGTTGTTTAAACGTTGTAAAGTACAACGGCAATCTTCAATGATCAAACCCAAATACGACCTCATCGGAACTTTACTCCTGATTGCCTGCACCATTACAAGGCAATCTGATTCCACTTCTGTGTCGTGCCAACCCCTGTCATCCATCCAACTGAGTGCCTCTTTGAAGGCCATGGCTTCAGCTACAATCGGAGGTACCAAGCACGGCTGAAACTTTGCTGTAGCTTCAATTAAATCCCTATTAGAATCTCTGGCCACTAAACCGAAACCAATCCCATCCCGATCTTCAAAAACTGCCGCATCAACTGAAATCTTGACTTTGTTTGGCTGGGGCTTAACCCAAATAGTTGCTCCATCTCCTTCAGAGTGAGGCTGGAGAGGAGTAGTAAAGAATCTTCCTTGGGTTGTTTTCCATTGTGCAAGATACTGCTTTGCTGCTGCAACTGTTCTATTAATCTTCGTAGTTTTTTGATTCCAGACCAGATCGTTCCTTGAGCGCCACAAGGACGCATAAAGTGACAACTTCTCCATACTTGCTGCTAGGAGTCGTGTCAAAAATGAGTGATAACCAGGACCTGAAACAGCCATCCTCTCGGGGTTGAATCCCTGGAAGCAGAATAGACCAACACTGTTTTGCATAAGGACAAGTAACTAAACAATGCATAATAGATTCGACCTGAATTTGGCAGGTTGGACATGTGTTCTGAACTGGAACTCGTTTTAGCTGAAGTTGAGTTAAAGTTGGAAGACAGTCTGATAAAGCACGCCAAACCAGATTTAGGACTTTAGGTGGAGCTCGAAGTCAAGTTAATATAGGATTTTACTTTAAATTCAAATGTTTGAAATGTGAAATTATAAAAAAAAATTATTATATTCTAAACGACCCAAAATGACTTAAATTTTGACCCCCAAATCTGATGAAATTTAAATGGAATTTTAATTAAATCAAAAAATTTTAAAATTAAATTAAATGGGTTGAGTCTGCTAGCGCCCCCAAGTAGTAAGTTTTGCAATAATAAAATTTGAGAAATAGGAAATTTCAAAAATATAAAGATGTTCCTGTATTAGTCATAGGTCCCGATAAGAATATTTCATTTGAGAACATTTTTTATATTATTTGATATATGCAGTATACCTCTTAAAATTTTGTCCGTTTATATTACATTTTTTTTTGATGTCATTCGATATTATATTTGCAAAATAGACGTAAACGCCTTCTAATACATGCGACGGCCTGACATCATGGTATTTTAGCATGCTAGCAAAAAAAATTAATTTTATTATTTTTTACGATTAGCACCAAATAAATTATTTTACCATTTCTTTTTATAATTTGAATATTTTATTTTTCGCCGGAAATCACGGTGTTGAGTTTAGATAAAAATATCTCAAATACTATTGTCACGAATAGTTGTGATATGATGTTAGTTTTATTTTTTTGTTGCTAATATATAAGAGAAAAACAAACTTAATGTGGTTTAATTTTATGAAAAAATGTATATATACCAAATTGTGGCCAAATTGAAATACAATTGACACATCTTCTATTCTTTTATCAGGCACAAAAAAGTTTTAGTTTTTATTTTTACTACAACTACAGAGTAACTATCACTTGAATAAAAAACGGAGGTATTATTGTTATTCAGAGTCCATTTTGTTACTTCCTCCTCTATATGCACCCTTACATCATTGATTTTTTTTTTCACATATGGTATTACATATGATACTTACGTGTATATCTTTAATTTTGTTGAACATTAGTAATGAGTGATTAAGTAATTGTTCGAATCTGATTTCATTCATCCGTGCATGTTCTTTATATTCATAAAATCAAATAACTATTAAGTAAACATATAATGATTTAACATTTATAGATGAAATGAATTATATTTAAAACTTGGGGATTGAGTTTGAGTTGATAGAATATTTTGTATCAAATGTTACAATCATGCATTTGAGCAATCCATACTGTAGCGACTGGAAATTTCGCGACGTGATTAAGTGAATAAAGTATAATTCAGTATTGTAATTACAAATTATGTGCTAATTTAATTTTGTTGGTTAATTTTCTTTATTGTATATTAGTAACTGGGAACGTAAAATGACTTTTACAGTTTGATGAGTCAGCTACGCATGCTAGCGAAATTTTTTTTTATTAATTTTTACGATTCGCACCAAATAAATATTTTTACCATTTGAATAGTTTATTTTTCACTGAAATATAATGGTGTCGAGTTTAGGTAAAAGTCTGTCAAATAATATTGCCATGAATAGTTTAGACGATACCAAAATTAAATAATGTGATTTAATTTAATGAAAAAAAAGATATACATACAATACAACACTCACATTCATTCTTAGATGACATCACATATTTTGCATCTAAAAAAGTATTTACAATGGCAAGTTATTAAAGATTTTCTAAACTTATGTACTCGTATTGATATAAAGCATAATTATAGAATTTTTTTATTTTAATTAAAATACGTTAATAGAGCATTTATATTTCCATTCAATTTATAAGGAAAAGTAAAATATGAATTTAACATTTAAAATTAGGTTTTTAGGATGGACAAAATAGTTGAATAATACACAAACATATTCCAAAAACAAAAAGAAAAAGCAAATCAGCATAGCTTAATTACAATTCATACACTCTCAATTTGAAACAGACAAAACTCTCTTAAAATTCACAATTCACACACTCTCTCTTTCAATTTGAAGCTGATTCAAGTAATTTATGCTTAGAGCTTGAAGTGTTGCATTCAGTACAATAACTAATCCATACCATTTCATCGGGGGTACTCATTCCGAAAGAAGTAAGTTGTTCAATTCTCTTTTATGTATTCTCATTGTATAAGAATTTGATGTTCGATAGATCGTTGAATGTAAATTGATGCAGAAAAGGATCTAAAAGAAGTTCAGATATGTTTTGTTTGTACAAATATGTGTGATTTAGAAAGGGGGAATTGGTATGTATTAGAATGTAGCTCTGTACTTTGTTAAAGTTCAATTGCTCATTATGTGATAATTGTAATTGTTGTATATTAGAGTATCTGTTTTGCTTACTTTGTTCAAATTATGCAGTTTCTGGCATTGCCATTTTATGTAAACTATGGGAGTCACCTCCCTGGTGAGGTTAAATTGTTAGGACCCTTGAATATTGTTTGGACGGGAAAATATCTGAGAAACTCTAAGAGCATCCAAAATCTGTCTGATATGATGAATTTCTACTTAATGAAGCCCTACCACATGGTTCCACTGGAATATGAAGGAGGAGCGCAGTTCAAATTTCAAGTATATAATCCGTATGCGGTGGAAATGAAATATACAGAAGTGGCATGGGATTCTGACTTGACCTGGACTTATACCGAGCTAGAAAGACTGAGTACCACTTTTTGTTGTAATGCTACAACTAATTTCTACACTGTTCAGCACATACTTATTGAAGGCAAACATTTGTTGGGCACATCATTCACAGAGGTAACAAATAGACGTCCATATTTCAAAATTTATTTTAAAATATTGTCATTTTTTTAATGTGTTGTCTCTAATAGTTTTGTTCCTTCTAGGTTATCAATTCAGATACTTGCGATAAATTGGGGTTATGTGAAAAGTCTCCGGTCATTACATTTTGTTTTGAGGATTAAGAATGGCCTATACATGTAAAATGGGTTTCTGATGCAGTCCTTTTTACTAATGAGTGGGATTGGTTCATTCGAGATACACAAATTAAAATTGGTGATACCATTGCTCTCTACCATACGGACGAAGCACTGAAGTTTAAAATATGTGTTTTTGATGAATCCGTCGTTTCAAAAGATGGAACTTATGGAGGTATCTTGTCATTAACAGCTTCTATTTAAAAACCTGAGATTTCGAAATTGTTTCCCATGTTGCATTTTAACAGGTGAGGCAGATGATGTTCAGCATTATGCCAAGTTTTTCAAGGTTATTATAGATCATATGTTACAGTTCGGGGAACTGGTATGTTTGTACTTTGTTCTTGTTTCATAAGGAGTCAATCACTAAAATGAGTTCTTGCAGTAATTGATAACCTTACTATGCAGGAAGTACCACATGTGTTTTACTGTCATAATGGTACAAAACTTGCCAATAACTTAAAGATTTTTCTCGGTGGTGGGATGAGTGCAAAATTTGAATTCTGTTTAACGGAGAAGAAGATTTATGGGATGAATCAGTTTTTACGGAAGTATGTTGTACGCGAGGGTTATATTATATTTTTTAAATATTGCAGTAATTCAGACTTCCAGAATTCTGTTTATGATACGACATGCGTGAATCACCTTCGTCATTGTTGTGGAACATACCGCTTTGGAGATTTCATATTTCCTTAATATTCTGAAGAAGTAATTGAGATTGATGATAGTTTTGATGTAAAATCATAAGCACTTACTCTTTTCTCCGTATGATACCAATAACATAAGAATGGTTTATGCGTTTGTGTCATGGTACTCTTCGTTATAAAAGTCTTTTGTGTTTCATATATGAACCTGTTTACATTTGGTCATAAATTTTTATATTTGTGAGTATTTTGATGATAAATTGGGAATTATTTGTTGGTTGTCAAAGACTCACTCCCAGAGAACTGTTTATGATGAGAGTTATGGAGACTTGCAGTTACCAAAGTTTTAGGTAACTGACTTGCAGTTATTTAACTGCACATTATAGAACAGGCAATTATCAAAGTTTGATGCTTATATAAGCGAAAGGTACATGACCTCACACATACAATCACATTAACACAAACACCATGTAAGAACCCTGATTTTTGTAATATTTTAAAACTTCTGTGAATAGTAACTTGAGCTGATTAAGTAATACGTATGGGGATCATCATAAAATGAATAGTGGAATTTTGAGAATTCGAGATCATATTCTTGTTTGTCGAGAAAAATAAGTGAATGTAAAAGCCGACGGAATTCGAAGATTCACGATTATACTACGTGTTTTCGTATCCGTAAAGAATGGCGTAGAATCGGGAATACTACGTGAAATAAATAATATATCAAGGTGTTTCTATGATCAAGAGAAGGAATGGAATTGGTTATAGTATTATAAGTGATAAAAGAAATCGCTACGAAACAAGTCGTTATACGTGAAAACTATCGGAATGGAACGACGATTGCGTTTACGATAAATAAACGAATGAGAAATTAAATCCCATGCAAGTTGGCCATGCATAACCAAGTCCTAACTAGTAGTTAGGAGTGTAACTAGATGATTAGAAGTTAACTAGAATAGTTAGTGGAATAGTGTTGAATAGTGACGGGAGACAAACAAGTACACAAGCCATACTTCTCCCTTTTCTCACTTCATCACACAATCAAACCAACCTATATCTTTGCCAAATTATTGTCAAATCTGCTGCATACATCCCATATATTCATTATACACTCCCACACTTTAGCCACAAAAGAAAACAACCCTCTTTTCCCTCACTTAAAGCTCTCCCATTTTACATTCCAGCAGTTCGGATTTTCTGAGCAAGGGAGAAAGAAAAATTCATAACTCAAAATGTACGCATTCAAATATCATGAAATTTTTACCATAGCTTCTATATATCTTGGGTAAGATTCTTACCAAATTTCAGCCTCAAATTAGTTTTTTTCAATTTTATAAAAATGTTTGAATGAGGTGCTGAAAAGTAACTCCGAAATTCTAACTTGTTTCTTGGTTTTGTTTCTTAAGGATCTAGACCTTCTAAGTGTTTTTCAAGCAAACCAAGCCCTAATAACCTTATTAATTACCCTCCTAGTTCTCAAGAAGGTATAACTTCCAACTCTTTAAAGTTTTAAGGGTGGGTTTAAGAGTTATTTATGATGTAGTGTCAAGATCCAAGAGTTTGTGTATGTGTAAGGTTGTTTTACTCATATTCTTGCTAAGTACTTGAGTTTTTGAGTTGTGATGCTTGTATTTGATGATATATAAAGTATATAAGGTGTATGTGGGTGGATCTTGAGAAGTAAGAAGTGTTGTGTTGGTCATAAGTAGTAATTGTGTCAAGAATAAGTAGTAGAAATGGAATATGGAGCCTATTGCACTTGGTCTGCCTTCTGCAGTGTATTCGGCCATGTAAATATTTGAAATTTGTGAGTCACTAGACATGACTGGGTAGATCTTGATTTTTAGTTTCTGTACATGTGTGGATCGTCGCGAGAGGATTTACGGTTTAAAAGTTATGACCGTTTTAGTGTAGAGCATTCATACGAAAAGTCAACTGCGCATAGGCCACTTGCTTGATAATTTTGAAAGGCTAAAAATGATTTCAAAAATTTGGAAAAGTCATGATAATTAAATAATACAGCAAGGAAGACTGTCCAAAAAGAATTTTAAGAAAATATTAATTTTTCGATTTTATAAAAATGTTTTAGTAAAGCGAATCGATAATCGCGTACTAACTAAGATCGTTGGTTATTGATTTTAGATCGCCAACAAAAGCCCCGAGACCATACCACTCCTAGCACTCGAGGCAAGTTTACGAAACCCTAACACAAATTATCCATTCTATATATATTGTTGTGATATTGATGTCATGATTTACAATTCGAAAATATATGCTTGTCTGTGATATCAATACATTCCTATTATGCAATTATTTACGGAGACGAACTTCGTTTTATACGAGTCTGAGAAATTGAAACGTAATTTTAATATAATACAAGATAGTGGGAGTCGGAGATATTTTTAAATCAATTTAATCCCGGAATGAGCGGGACGCGGAAAATTTTGATTTCAATAAACAAAGTACTTTCGCGTAACATACATATTAAACGAACGATTGAGATTTGATTTATAACTAAAAGAGGTAATCGAATACTCACTCAAGGGATATCCTACTTGATTATTTATTTATAAGTAATACCTAAAGAGTTACTAAAATATCCGAAAAATACTTAAAGTGATATTGAAATGTTTTAAAATCAATTCACTCTATCTAAAACGTATGTAACCATTCGAAGGATAATTATAAGATGTCGAATCTCGTCTTAAGTATTTAATTAAGATTTTTATCAATTCATTGAACCTTATTAAGAAATATTTTATACTTAAGGTTTTATCAATTCATTGGACCCTTCTTAAAAATATTATGAGACCGTAAATATTTAATATTACGTACCTAAAAAAATCATTTAAAAATAGACATAGTTCCCAAGGATACTTTCTAAATTATTCAAAATTTCTCGGAAGAGATCAATCATCTGAAACTTATCAAAACCTTAGGGAACTTAGTCTAGAAGCATGAAGGTTTTGCTTCCTCGCTCAATGAAAAACAAGTGAATAATATATGTAAAACTCTACTACGGTTAAGGGTAGAAAACAATTTTAAATTCAAAACTCCGACAACTCCCAAGAATCAATTGTAATAAAAGTGACGGATAAATTACCTTGTTTAAAGGTCAACTGAGAACGATCTATTCCTTCGATAAAGGATTTTATGTAGATGATATAATTGTTTTGGGACTGGAATGTGGCTTACCCGACACGGAGAGGTATCGGGTAGTGACCAAGCGCGGAGTGGCGCAGTATACAGTTATGTGGTCTCTGTGACCATTGACTTTCGGACTTGCACGGAAATGGGCAACCATCGTGTAATGTCTTGATAAGCCCAAAGGCGGCTAGGTTTGTATTCCTTCTACTAGTAGAGAAAATTTCTTATTCGGCTAATCACCGATACGTGGTTTATTCCAGTATAGTCCCTTCCTCCACTTTGGATAAATTGTTGTGAAACCTACAACAGAAGGCCGATAAGGCTGAGTTTTAAATAAGGATGTTGATGTACATATATCACATCCATATGAGAATCTTGGTTCAAGCATCATATTGAGATTTTGAGATAAAATGAGTACGAGTATAAGCCGATTAAACTGATACATTTAAAGTTGAGTTTTTCATAAAATTGACAAGCATATAAACTTTTAGAAACCTTGGATATACAATGCCTAATGGTTGTTTTTCCCTAAATGATTATATTGAGATAATGGATATCTATATCTTGCTGAGCATTAGTGCTCACTCTTGCTTTTATAAATATCATATCACAACAGATTACCAGCATGGCCCGAACCAGGATGACTGCCCGCAAACGGGTAGGGGACGCCCGTGAGTACCGTAGACTGTTCGTCCGCCAGCCACCTCAGGTAGACGAATAGAGATAGTTTCCTTTTAAGTACTTGAACCAAGACTATTTGTGACCCGAGTCAGTCTCATGTAGAGATGTTCTCGGCATTCACTCTTTTGAGATAATTTCCTTTGGTCTGTAATAACTTAAATACTTTAACGTTAATTTAGTAATGTTTCTGAGCATATAACCTGTGTGTGTGAGAGTTTGGTTTAAAGGTCGAGTAATGATGTGAAAAGAGGATTAATTATTTATTAGTCAATATTAAGTGATCGTAACGACCCGAATTCCCGACCTTGAATTTGGGGGTGTTACACACCATCTCTTACACCTTCTCTTATATAGCCTCAAAAATGACTTCATGCAGTGCAAAGAGGAAACGATGGTCAGGGATTAAAAATGTGGTAATGGAGGAGTTGAACCAATTGGCTGTCACTTGTGCAGATTTCAACGCTAATTTGAAAGATGCAAATGTTTTCTTCTCAGAGTTGTATGCATCCATGGAAAGCAGGCAATCTGATTTGTTTGCTCGTTCGGTTGGCCTCCAGGAACAGTTAAAGTATTCTTTACATGTCTGTTTTTTTTCATGTCTTACCAATTTCTGGAAGTTTGCTTCATAATTTTATCTCTCTCCTTTACAGCAATATAGAAGATATTTTGCAGAATGGATCAAGGAAAACACGTGGAGAATCATCCCAAAGCAGTGACTGAAATTCCACCATCTTTTATAAGAAATCCACTCAGATTCCTAGGTGATACGTCCACCTCCCTACGTGGTCATGAGACAACCTTGAAACTAAACTGTTGCAGAAATGGTGAATGGCTTTCAAAATTTGGCGATGGGTGGAAGGAGCATCTTGCTAATTTGAATGGCCAGGCCGATCAGTTGATTGAAGCAATTGGTAGAATTCGCATATTAGTGGATGATTATGGTCGCAATATATGATTCATATTTCAGTATATTATTAGAAGAATGTTAGTATGTTAATGTTTAATTAACGTTACTATAAATTAGTGACAATATTATTCTGCAGAAAGTGTTTGTAAGATTATTGGATCAAAGTGAATATTGTTGTTATCTATATTCAAATTGCATCATTGTCTTCCAATTTACATGGAATAGAGTATCATTTATTTTGTATGTTATTCCCATCTGTAATAGCAATATCTAAAATTATATTCACATGTCATAAGTAAACATTGATTTCGGCAATGACATATAACAAATGATTAGATGAGTAAAACATTCATATGAGTCTACATTAAAATTTATTCCAATTCATAAGAGAAAGTTTGGTTGAATACTAAAATCTCAAAACAATCATCTTTAGGATGACAAAAACTCAAATGTAATGCAAAATAGCAGATATTCCAAAACACAATCTGGCTAAATCTTGTTATGAATAAATTGATTACAAATGTGTAGGGAAGACTTCATGCCAAAAGTGGTTTATTTAGACAGCTCCACCAAGAATGTTGTAGACACAATAGTACACAACATGTTCGTTAGAGTTTATACAATTCAATCATGTTTATATCTCTCCCAGTACTAAAAATTTACATTACCAAAAAGTGTATATACCTTTTCCTCAACACTTTAACAGCTGGATGATTAATATTGAAGTAAATTTGTGAACATGCTGAACTTCTTATCTGTAGTAAACCTATTAGAAGCAATTTACCAATAAGAGTTAGTTCTCACCATGAAAAACAATTATAGTTTCTAGTAAAGATATGTAGATTGACAATAAATGGAACCATTATGGATTAATGGCCTCATTGTTGTCAAGATCACTATTGGAGGATACACAACATTTCCTTCTAGCGTCATTGCTACATCATCAGTAAATTGATCCCGAGCATAAATCTGAACCACGTTGCTGATATGGAAACAAAATAGACAATCATATGAACATTGGAGAACACTGATCGAAACTACATTTATTGGGAAAGCATGGTTTTACCTGCCATCAAATAACTCAAAACGAAGAAACTTTTTCTCACCAAATCGTGTATAAACTTGCTTTATTGGTTCAATGTTTTGAGCCATTCCAATAATATCTATGCAATGTCATCTAATTAGAATTTGTAAAGGATCATTTTAAATAAAAACAAATATGTGATAAGATACAGAAATACCTATAGCATGTACAGGGACCTCATGTTCAGAAAGTGACATTGCAAGTTCAGAAATCTCAGGAATAGTCTTAAGCTCAAACTTGTTCCTTGGAATGGTATTTAATTCAAAAGGAACAGGGTGGACAATGGTATCATATGCGAAAATAATAATCTTATCTGAAGATACAGGTCTCAAAAGTCCTACAGGCTCTATTACTATAAAGTTGTGAATATCATATGTGTTTCCTTCAAGTATGATATTGCTAACATCATGCCAAATCACACGATTCACAAATGCAAAGACATGACAATCCTGCATAATATTGGCTCATTAAAAAACTCTTCTATATAAATATTGATCATATACTACTACTTTATAAACTGAACGACATTACCTCAGAATCAAGCAAAATTAGATTAACACCTCGGAATTGCTGACTGCGAGAAAATGAAGGCCACATTCGAGTAATACGTACACGAACCCTCCAATAAGTCCTAGTGCTATCAACTGATGCAAAATTATTTTCCATACCGGCCACGACAATGATGAACAACAACCAAATGATTATTAAAAGGTTACACAATTTAAACTCTCATAGAACATATGTTAACCATATATGTAAAAGGATTACTATGTCAACCATGGACTTAGGTACATGATTGATGTTAATCCAGTTGGCGTAATCTTTACATATGAGTTTGTTAGGATTTGGATTCTGCATAAGTAATCCAATATTCTGAAAATAATTATAATAACTTCACATGGTATAACAATGACTACGACCTTCAAATTAGAATAAATCGTCTAGTACAATATTTTCGGTAGTGATTTCTTCCTAAACATCTATTGCAACAATTAAAAGCTTAGCTGGAACGGAAATTAAGACAAAATATGACGAACATTTTACTTTTAATTCTACTTAGACTTTTTAATTCGTCAATTTGATGTTACCATTTTTTTAAGTTAAAATACCAAAAGTAGAAGGCAATCAGACATGATTAAGTCTATTTTGTTATGCATCTCGTATCTCATGATTTTCTTTTAATATTATCTAAAACCATTTACTACGTTTATACAGTTAAACGTTGAGAAAATATTTAGCATCAAATATTACAATCACGGATTTGAGCAATCCATTTAAATAGTTAAACGCAGAACAAACATGCTGTGTTAGATAATCATGCGAACAATGAAGAGCCGGTTGATTTGAATATAGAAGATGCAGTACAAAATGCTGAAAATGAACAGGATAATAATAAGGCTAGTTGTGACGCCCTCCAAACCCGGGTCAGAAGTTTAGGCTCACAACACACACACAATATATAAACCTGTATATAAAATATTAAATGCATTGACCCTTCTTCACATAATCACGGATCGCAACAGGTTAAAGTATGATAATAAGCCACACTCTTAACTTTTATTACATCGTACCGAAAACCCAACTAATTCAACTTACAATGGCTAAGGACATCGTACTTACAATCTTACACAACTCATCTATAATATAAATCTCCTTCTAACTCGATCCAACTTAACCGGAAATCCTAGCTCGCACATTGGACAGGGAATCCTCGTTACCAACAATTTCTTTTTCAACTGTTGAAAACATAAAAAGATTTGCAAGAGTGAGCTAACTAGCTCAGCAAGTCATATTAGCAACAATTGAGGTTAAACAATAATCAATTAGAATGATTCAGAAGAATCAAGTTTCTGAATAAGCAATGATTAGAATTGGATATTCACTTTTCATTTTAAAAACCAAGGTTAGGCTACTGATCAGTCACATACTAACCCCGAGCAAGGCTCCCAGCTTTGCCCTATATACTGGATCCAAGGCACGCATTGTCCTATTATGACCACGAATCTGGTCCACATTTATAAAACCATCCGATTCTAGAACAATTCAATATAATAGCCAATGTAAATCAATAAGTTGATTTATAAACAATATTTATCTTGAAGCATATGGTGATTCATAACACCATGAAGGCATAACAGGGAATTCAAAACGATTGGCCTTCAATCAAGGAAAGAATCAGAAAGTAGAAGACCAAGGGTTCAAGGGTTCCAAGAATTGGTCTTCTGTTAAACAAGGAATAAGGGTTGGTATATCAAGCAATTCAATATCAGAAATCAGTATGTGGTAGATATGTATTGGTGGAGTGTATCGTATGTGTTTGGCTCGTATCTAATAATTTAACAATCAATGGTTTATGAAGAACAAGGCTTATGGCCCAAGATTAAGAAGAATCAGGGTTCAAGGTAAATATTTTAAAGCACTTGCAATATAAAACATGAGTTATTTTGAATAATAGCGACATGTTATGAAACAGTTCAAAAATATTTGTAATATATCTTGAAGAAAGGTTCAGAAGTACTTGCCTTATCACCGTTGATTTCCAACTTTACTTGTCCCCATTTAACTGTTTTACTTTTCCATCACTTTCCTTCTATTTTTATGCCTTGCCTCTATTCATCAGTTACTTGCTTTCTTTTTCTACACTTCGGTTCTATTTACTGATTATTGGCCTTCTTTTCTATGCCCCGCTTACTCTTCTAGGTATCACAAGTATCTATCAATACTTAATCTCATATCATTCTAATCGTCACATAGACGTCATAAACTTTTATCTACCCTTCCTTTCACCCAAATCTGATTTACGGATTGAAAGTTATGAATAAAACAGTCAAACAATGCACGTATAACCATATTATGCTTCAATCAGATTACATATAACACGTAGCACGTAAAATATTCAAATTAAAATAATTATTCAAAAAAGATTCGGGGTTAAAATGATTTTCCACGTATTTAATACGAATTTTTGGATATTTTTCGGAATTTAAACGGGACTCCGAATCATTTTATAATTAAATTATAGTGTTCGAATACCCGAATCCGACTTTAAAATAATTTTATAATAATTATTGAGACTTGAAAATAATTTTTAAATAATATTTTAAAGCTCAAAACTATTTTTCAGAATTTTTAAATCAATTTTAAATAATTAAATCTAATTATTAAATCAACTAAAATTAATTAATAATTAATCAATTAATTATAAATTAATCGATTAATTAAAATAATTAAAAACTAATTAAAATTAATTAATAAAATAATCTCGATTTATTTTTGAATGAATAAATAATTAAAATAATTTTCTGAATTTAAAATATTTAAATAAACATTTTGGAATTAAATTAATAATTAAAAGAAATTTTGAAATAAAAGAAATAGATTTTTGATTTATTTTTAAAACAAAAATCCAGAAACAAGTTCCCTGAATTCAGATTGGGTTTTTATGGATTGAAAACGGGTTTTTCAGTTGATCAAACGGGTCGGGCAAGAACTAGAACCGGGTCCAGCCGGAACCGTTCTTACCGGTTTCCAGAGACCTCTATACGGAGCAAATCGGCTCTGTTTCATGTGGTTCCAGAGCGTGACTTCTTCCTCGTCTCCCCAGGACTTTGTTTCGTGCAACAACAACTGAAACCTGACTGTTAAACTCAGAATCCGACGGAATCGCCATTAACGCCGGCGAAGCTTCGAGCTTTTCCGGCGGGTCGTTTTCGGCCTCCAACAGAGAAGTTAATTACATGAATCGACTTATTTTTGAACGATCTATAAGCTGCTACCATTAAATTAAGCCAAGAATCAACGAATTTAAAAATCCCAAATCAAATTAAGAACATTCAAGAATTAAAAAACCTAATTCGAATTTTAATAGAATCAAACTCCCTTTTCATCATGTTATTGGCCTCTATTTTTTACATATAATATACCAAATTGATCAGGAGAAAATTATCTACATAATTATACCATCAAATCACACAAACAACATCAAGAACAAAATTTCATAATTTAATTATCAAATAATTCGAATTAAAATAAATAAATAACAAAATCACCTTGATTTCTGCACTGAAATGGTTGATTGAATCAGAAATTATTTTTCGAGAGCTTCGATTTGATATATTGCACGCCCGAATCGGAGTTCGATAACGCCTTCGTTCGTATGATTGATTCTCAAGAACGCGACATATATCGACATTTTCTCTGTATTTTACGGAGTTTTACTAACTGATAATGATTATACGAATAAAATGACATGATAAAAGGGCTATATATATTTTTTGGAATATTGGTTCGTTTGGATCGTTTTGGATCGTTAAATTAGTTACTTAGTCGCTAAGTAACTGCAACAATGATCCGATTTGATACCCGTATTGGATAATTATCCAAACCGGGCTTTTTATAAAATACTTTATACGAAAATAATGTAATAATATTCCGTCTTTCGAGAATACGGGTTTTGTTGGTACATCGAAATAATTATCGTATCGAAAATTGTGCGTCGGGCCGCACATGGGTCAAACCGTAATCCGGATTGAAAAAGTCAAAACACGAAAAATGTCCGGAATTACCAGATTAAGCTAGAAAGGAGTTTTCGGAAGAGTTTCGGGTTGTAAAAACGTAAAAACGGTTGAAGTCGGACGATTCCCGGCTTTATAAAATAATTTTATAATTATTCAGAAAATAATTAATAAATTCATAAATCAATATAAAATCATATAACAGTCCAAAAATTACCAGAAAAATACCTTAATTATCTATATTTTATTCTGGTCATAATAAAATTAACATACTTATACTTTACCACATATAAGCATCCACATCTTCATACCAATCATCAGATAATTCACCAAAAATCACATAATAATCATATAAAAATTATTTATTGGTAAAAGTAATTACACGTGATATCCCGGATATTACACTAGTGAACTCCAACAATAAGCAGAAATCAGCAAGGACATACATTCAAACCATCTAAATATCCAACATAAAGTTTTAAACATAAACAATGACTTGTCTCTAAAACTTATTTAGATATCTTTAACGAAAATTCTGATTGAAATAAAAAGTTTTCTTTCTTGCGACATCTGTGCAATGCATTCTCTTTCCAAATATCAAAAACCACCTTCGACTCTCTCCTCCTGCAAAGGAGACAGTAAGAAATATGTTACAATATTTAATTTCATATATTTAGTCACTTATGTTCAATCGTATGGGACATTACTTCTGTAACAAATGCTATATTTACCTTATTTAATTCATCAGTCACTATCGGCACCATCATATCCCATGCCCTCAAGCATGTAACACACATAAATGTATTAAGAGATTTATACCCAAAAACAGTTAACGTACAAAGTTTTCAAAACAATATTTTTACACATACCAATGCCTAAAGTTAAAAACCTCCTGTACTCCCGGGTTAATGTAGAATTTGGAGGCCGGAGTATTAGTGATAATAGCGACGCCTTAACAACCAAAAATAACATGTTACAAACGTGCAATGTGCTTGTCTAAGTAAATAATATAATAAACTATCTTAACTCCATAAATTTAACCTTTGTACATGATAACTTTGGCACTTGACAGAACAATAATGACCGGTGTCTCTTCACCATCTTCATACAGTGAAGTCATACTTTCAGTCAATGCACCCCATATATCCACTTTGAAAGAAACACTTGTAACAAAACACATAGAAACGAACAAAATTTAAATTTAAGTAGATACATTAGTTCAATAAATTTCTACATGTGTAACTTAATTCTTACTCTGGTCCTTGAGTAACATTGAATCGTATAAGAGGTTGAGCTCCAAAAATTGTCTTAATGTTCACCCTTATCTGGAGATCAGCAACAACTCCTATGCTATCTGATAAAGAACAATGTCATATAATTAAAACAAATGCACTTTTTAAATTGTTGTGTTAGTATAAAGCATATGAAATTTATTGATACCTATGGCGAATGTCCTATCGAGAGCATAAGATTCAGGATTTATAGCCAACTGAGGTAAACTGACAAATTCAAATTTGTGCATCTCTATGAAAATCTGGTCTAAGTCGTTTGGATACATAATTTGGACTGTGGTTAAAGGTGTGAAAACAATTTTTAGCGCAGAACGAACAGGCCTCAAGATACCAGATGCGTGGGTAGTAATGAAATTTGTTATTTCATACATCTGACCTTCAACAATAGTGTTGTCAAGAGAGTTCCATTTATCAGCTCTCACAAAAGCCTGCATATGATCATTCTTACAAACAGGAAAATATGTAGTTTATAATAGTATACTCGCAACTATAAATATGACAACATAAAACAATTTGTTTTAAACATTACTTACCCGAGGGCCCAAAAGAATCAAATTACATCCAACAAAGACTCCTTCTCTATTATTAGTATGCCACAATCTTGTGACTCGAACTCTTATCCTCAAGTTTCGGTTGTAAATGTCCAGTGAAGAAAGCGAATGAACTATAACTGGAGCTGAAAGAATTGAATTTTGAAATATATATTAAAAGATAACATAGTAGTAAACTCCAGAATTCATAATCGTTCACCATGTAATACAAATTGTATGCAGAATACTAACCCATGATGCTTGCAAGATGTGGTATGCAACGTTTCTTCTGCAGCTCTGAGTTATAATACAGGAACATCTATGACAATATCGGAATTAAAACAAAATGCTATGAAAAAGATTTAGATGCATATCTACAACTTTAATTTAGAGATATGATCAGATTACATGTTTTATGCCGCCAAAGTTGTTATTTGTGATATGTCAGGCTATTAATATGGAATGAAGTTAGTCACTCTGAAATATGTAAAGTCAATCGTGGAGTGAGAATATGATACTTCTTGATATTTTGATTATACCAAAATAGGTATATTTTAATTGTTAATTTTCTTTAGATGATTTCATAAATCAAATTATTAGTTGTTGCACAGAATCATAAACATAATGATTGACGATTATTGAATATCATTGTCCTATTATTGAAAAAAAGGAATTAAGTGTAAAGTACACCTAAAATCTTCCACAATTAATTAGTATCAAGTACACATACAATATATTTTTCAACCTTAGAAGTTCATAATAGGAGGCTTAATCAATTCATTTTGTAGATTTGATCGAAAGCATAATGATACATTGATTTATAACTTGGTAATTACTTATAGCAAATCTGTCAAAAATATTATTTTACCAACAAAACGATTGACGTAGATATGAGAAATTTATTATTACAATATAAAATATCATATTCATATACCCATACTAGTGAACACGTAACTGAGCCGATTACACATTTTAATTTATTAACATTTCAGATTATGCATATCTATTAAAATCAATGGTTATTTGTAATTTGTATTGTGATGATATTATAGCGTGAAATACAAGTGTCAAAACTTCATAATGAAAAATTATTCTACATATGAATTAGCTCGAATAAGCAGTAATGTCTGTAATCCGTAGTAAGAGCATATTAAATCTTAAAAAATCCACAGTTGACAGTTTAATATGTACCAAAATTTCATAACAATATTTTATTTCAAAACATTGTGTTGATCAATAATTAATTGAAATATCTACATTTGTCTTAGACGTATATTATTATTTTTAATCCAATTACAATTAAAAAAATAAATTACAAAAATATATATAATCCGGCTCCAAATAAAGAAAACGATACCAATTGTATATTGGAAACTATTACAAATTTAGCATGGAAAGATGAGTGAACATATATAACAAAAGGACACATAATAATCTATTAAAGTCGAAGGACCTTAGTAATGTGTATAGTGAGAATATTATGCCGTAAAATACAAAATTTAAAACTTAATAACATAATATTAAGAAATTAAAAATCTCAAATAAATAGTAATATTTATAATTCATAATAAGGGCATATTTAGTCAAATAAACTTTTTGTAACAAAAACACGAATTGTCAACTTCTATGTTAAGACTTGCAGCATATTGTTTAACAAAGAATCGTAGTTTTTTTGTTATTCTTATATGGGCATAATATTGCGATGATATTATGGCGTAGAAAATAAAAGTTAAAACTTATTATGCATATTAATTAGCTCAAAGTAATCAATAGTAAGAGCATATAAATTCTCAAAAAATCTGTAAAATATAGTTTACATCGAATCTCAAGGGAGGAGAATTTAAGAGCCCGTCGCTTAAATGCGCTTTAACTTCGTTCATGTGGTTTGCCGGCTATTGCGTGAGCCCGTAATGTTTACCCAGTGTGCACCCGAAGAGTAGCGGTTGCGGGATACCTACGATAAAAAAAATATGTACAAAAATTTGATAACAATATTTTAGTTTAAAATAATTTGTTGATCAATAATTAATTGAAATATCTATGTTTGTTTCAGACGTCTATTATTATTTTTAATCAAATTACACTTACAAAACATCTTATTGCAAAAGATATATAATCCGGCAAAGAATTAAAATATATCAATTATATTTTTAGCATGGGAAGATGAGTGAACATGTATAACAAAATGACACATAATACTCTATTACGAATTCTGGTTATTTGAACTGTGTATTGTGAAGATATAATGGCGTAAAATACAAAACTTAAAACTTAATAACATAATATTGAGAAATTAAAAATCTCGAATAAATAGTATTGTTTATAAACCGTAATAAGGACATATTCAGTTAAAAAACTTATTGGAAAAATAATTCACGAATTATTAACTTTTATGATAAGATTGCAGCATATTGTTCTAAAAATAATAAATGTTTTTTTGTTAGTAGATAAATGATATTTACTTGCTCTTTTAAATGTTATTTTTAAATTTTTAACATATTCATAATTATGTAACTAAATTATGTAATCTTACTTAATATTCATAATTATGTAATAACTTATAATTCTTTTATTACATCTTTCCAACTAATTAAACACAAATCATAATTACACATAGAGATGCGTGTTGTTTGACTTTTTAGTGGTTCAATAGTTTTGGTATTTTGATCAAAATAAACCCTTGCATGCAAAGCCCCATTCAAAGTGAATACTACAACTAAACCGTAATCCAACTCTGCACGGAGCATCAGCTGATAACTTTTCCATATGATCATTCAACAGTTGTCATGGAGGTATGTTTCTACTCTATCCTTCAATTAGGAACCTGATGATTAAATATCAATATTCAATAGATGTTTACTGTCTTCGATTTGTTCAATCATGCTCATGTTTATATACAAATATGAACAATGAATATCCTACATTTATGATTCTATGAAAATAGTTATTAAGATTAGTTTAGGATTAACAATGTAATATCGTGATAACATTGTGTATCGATTAATATTGGGTATTTTTTCATATAGTATTGTCATATTGTATGTTGACTTATATGGTGAAAAATCAATCCAATTCTTTTAAGTATGTCGTTGGTAGTCTTAATCTGTTTTGGCTAGCAGTGTATGTTGTGATTTTGGTTATATTGGTTTACTACTGGGACAGTCATTATAGATATTCAACTCTGCTATATTGATTTGTAATAGTATCTGCCATGATTGTATTAAGAGATGTTTAGCATTGCGGCTGGACTTTACATCTGACCTGATTCATAGTAGCAAGAGCTACTTTAATATTCTGTAATCCATTAACAAAATGATCACGCTTGGATTAGAAGCCAAAAAAATAACATTACGATTGTTGCATTGCACGGGTCTCGGTAATTGGCCAATTAGACTTAATAATTTGTTATTGCTAATTATACTTATGTATATTATTCCATCTCAGCAGCAAATCTGTGAGCCTGTTAACATTCCAGCATTCATCATTGAGGTCGATGCCACAATGCAACCTCTCATGGATGAATTGGTAAATAACTTACTCAATTGTCTCAATTGTTAAACATTTTATATGGAGATCGATTAGCGGTTGTTTACCTACTAAGGATGCTTTAATAAGTAAAAGAGTGATGGTGGATGACAGATGTCCGGTATGTAATATAGCTGGGGAAACCACAGTTCATGTACTGATCGCTTGTCCAGTAGCAGTTCTTTGTTGGCAGAAACTGGGGTACAGTTATGATATGCATGCTTATACGACAGTAGCAGATTGGATAGCGGAGGTCCTGCAGCACAGCAGTAAGAATGAGATTAATAAGATCTTTATGGTAGCTTGGGTCATCTGGAATAATAGAAATGACATAGTGTGGAAGCAAAAAGGAAGGGAGTATGATCAGATAGTAACATCAGCAATTCAAGTCCTTGATAACTGGGAGAGTGCACAAGATAAGTCTTATGATAATTCTATTGGGTTCTTGACCCAAGCAGACGGCGATGTGCGCTGGCAACAACCACAGACAGGAACAATCAAGGTAAACACTGATGCGGCTTTATTTGAACATACAAATTCTTACAGCTTTGCTATGGTGGCTAGAGATCATTCAGGGTCAATGTTGGGTGCTTTGTCGAGCTGCAGACAAGGAAGCATAAATCCAGAGCTCGCAGAGGCTATCGGAATCCGGGAAGCATTGAGTTGGGTGAAGTCGAAGGATTGGCCAACAGTGATCATAGAATCCGATTGTCTAGGAGCAATACAGGCCATCAGATGCTCATCTGTGAATCTGTCTTATCTAGGACGCGTAATAGATGAGTGTAAAAATCTACTTGTTGACTTAAGGTCGCGTAATGTGACTTTAAAATTTGTTAAACGATCCGCGAACATGGTAGCTCACTTCTTAGCGAGATACTCAAGTTCTTTAGCTGATCGTTCTTGGGGTATAGGGGATGCCCACCCTGATTTTATTCATGTATTGTTGAAGGATTTGCAAGTTTAATAAAATCTTTCCTTTTCTGGCAAAAAAAAAAAAAAATTGTCTCAATACATGCACTGACTATCATAATTGAGTAAATGAATAAGTATTTACTTATGTCTTCAAAAATTGCCACTCTCCATTGTTTCTACATATGATGAAAATCTTCTTGGTAATGGATTAATAATGCTACCAAATGGCCAACATCTACAATTCTCTTATGAGAAAAATAGGGAAAGCTTAATTGGAGTTGGGGAACTCAATAATTTGTTCAAAAAAGGCATTGGTTGTAAACTTCTTCTCTACTACAAAGGTGAAGGAAATTTCCGGGGTCACATTTTTGATAAGACGGGATGTGAAATAGAGTATATCATACCAGAAAAACCGAATTTCTATGTGGCCAAGCGAGGTAAAAGTCTAATCTGCTCTTCACTATATGGCTGAACATTGCATTATTTTAAGTCATGATTGTAATTATACTTTTTACAAACATGATCAGCCAATATTGCTGGAGCTGGATGAAAAATTTTAGTTGAAGCTAATGAGAATACAATCTAAGATGGCTTAGTTGTAAGTTATTTTCTTATAAACTTGTAAAATGGTTTAATCGGGCAAAACTTTCTATTAACATAATTGAAATACATAAGATAACTATGTTTTAACTTTTGATGCAGGATATTCCACATTCTTTCGTGGCACGTTCTGGAAAGCATATTCCCGATGTTGTTCTCTACTATTTCCCTTTGGATACAGTGTTTACTGATTATTTTTCCAAATATGACAAAGGTTCTTTGATCTCTATAAAAATTCCAGCATATAATCAACGCAACCTGGGAGATTTTATTGTGTTCACCAACTGGGAAGCTGGCCGGTTTGATACTGTCATTTTTGACAAATATGGAGTGCAAGGGATGTTTGCACATCAGACCCCAAAGCCTGGTGAGAACTCTAATAATAGAAACTCTGTTATACAGTATGGTCATATTAATAGTCGATCATTGCTGAACTTACATAAACTATTTTTGGTTTATATTGAACTGATTGTTTACCTCTATTTAAATACACACATTTAAAGATACAAATGTTCTTTTTTTTTATGCAGAGAACGTCCAGGGAAATTAGTTCGGGAATGATGGAATGGAGATGAATTCGAGTGAAAACATTTCATGACCATGGTTGCGTGTCTGACGATATTCCAATATTTTTAACTTATGCTTTCAACAAAGAAATGTAATATTGATACAGTCGCCAATTGTTTTGGCATGGATTTCACTTTAAGACGTATCATTGCAAACATGGCATTTGCCATGTTTGGTATTACTGAATTGTTATAATTTTTGATAATTATCGACTGAAGATAACATTGGGCTTATGTATTAATTCCTTGGGTGATTCCATTAAGGTACTTACTTAATCATAGTATCAACTCATGACCTATGAATTGCACATATGTAGTTGCGGTTTAATGAAAGTGGATATAATAACCCACATGTAGATTTAAAAACTATGTGAGTTACACTTTTATTATAACTAATATCTCATGATACTTATGAAAACTATAGTTTCACAATGATGGTTTCAATGACCACAAATTTGGAGACTCGAGGATTTCGTAAGTTCTTTGTTGTTACAAACTTACCACATCTAACAACTTTAAGGTTATCTTCCTATGGCATAATTGATTATAGCCAAAATATGCCCAATTATGTATTCTGCCTAATTTGTAATTGTGGTTTTGACATCACAAAATCTATAATTATATAATTGTTATCTCTATCATATCTTTATTTATTGTAACAAAATATTGTATGACACAATCTATCTTGGACTACATACCAAATTAACTTCATTTACATGCTCAAAACACATATATTACAACACATTCTTCATCTTAGTTTGATCAACAAATAACAATAATATTACATTCAACATAAAGTCTAGAAATTACAAAACTTAAACTACCAAATGTTTCAATTTCGTACTAAATTCAATAAAACTGCAAAACATCAATCACAAACATCACCAAGCAAAATATTGAACAAAAGTAATTGCACTTTGCAATGACCACAACCTGAATTCCATATGTGTGACATGGTTAAACGTTGATTATAAAATTCACTTTTCTTCACGGTACTTCTTTTTCACAGTCAACTCACAAAGTGAATACCAAAGCTGTTCACCAAAAGGATTTCCTTCAATCCTGTTTATCGGGTCTTTATTTCTTGTATTTGGACAAAATTTAGAAAGAGGGAGCAAATTGTCTACATCCGATATGTACCAGCACATATCCTCAAGCAAATGAACAATGTCAACTAACTTTGATTTAAGATCAACCATTCCAACAATATGAGACATTTCTTCAACAACCTGATCTTTTTCATATGGTCTGTACACGGCTCTAAAAAAGACAAAACTAAAATAAGATGGAAAATGATTACCGGAGAGAAAAGAGAGAGTTTGGAGATTATGATCCACATTATTTTGCATGATTATGGAACGGGTATAGAGCATCCCAATTAAGCTTCTACAACATCTCTTTAACTTGGATTCGGCTTGCTTTGGTGAAATAGGCCATCAACAACTTTCCAAACATTTGAAAGCAATCAAGATCGTATATTATGAATGTAAATAATATAGCCATAATATCAGTATCAATGGTGAAAATGTTAAAGTTTGCCATGATGTAGTGAAAATAGTGATTTGGTAATGAAGCAGAATTAGAATGATATCTGATTATGATAAGGTCTAAATGCAACAGTTATATATGTAAAGGCGGGCAAACTTGGAGTTCTCCAACTCTGTATAAATATAAAGTGGTTTATGTATTCCAATTAACTGCATTGAATGTGAAGAAAAACTTTTCACTTTCTACTCTACTTGAAAGAGTTATAACTTCAGAAATGCGTAAGGATTAAATGGCAGTAAGTTGGATTATTGGAAAATACTAATACATCATTATGACTTGTAATAATATAAACAGTTGCCAAAATATTTTTGCCTTGTGGGAATAAACATAATCATAACTTTAATTGAATAACGTGTCAGTAACAAAATACAGCATTGTAGGTAATCGAAAAAAATAGGAATGGAGAATCCATGTAACATCAAATCAAACATATTTTCACATTCACATATTTACCTCAATAATTATTTACATTGATATATAAAACCCATTTGTACATTATTTTTACATTTTTACATAAGGATTCAGTACTTATATGTAATTAACAGGAACAAACATAAATAATTGAACATGCTTAGAAATTCACAACAACACCATCTTGAACTGGTTCAGGGTTATCAATTTCAACATATTGAAATCGGGCTTGTGGAGGGCCAATACCTAAATCCATGTTAAGAAAATCTTGAATGTTGTCAACAGGTCGGTCCAATGTCTGCAAATCATGGAGATTTTGTCTACGAATAGATGCCAAACGTCTTGCAACAGAGTTCCTTTACGGATGTACCAAATTAATTTCGTAACGAATGTTAGGATCATTAAGACGTGAAAGGATAAATCTGAAAGTGTTCCTAGTATGTGGTGTTATCCATCCTCTTTGTAGTACTTGCATTCACGGTAATCCTGTATATTATCAGTCTCAATGATAACACATTCATACTGGTCTTGAAATGCTCTACGCATTCCTATCAAAACAGCCCATAAAGCACTATTCAGATTAGTTAGGCCTGGAATGGTGCCATATGTTAATCTAAGAACAAAGCCATTTGAATCTCTCACAACAACGCCAATGCCATTTCTATTTTGGCCTTCAAGAGCATTCTGAATAAACTCACCGTGAACATTTATCTTGATCCAACCTTGAGCAGGGAATTCCCATACACGTTCAACATGTTCCATGATTACCTGTTTTGTGTTTTTGGTATTCTTACTAAAACGTTTAAAGACCAACTAATATCAACCATAGTGACAGACTTCTATATATACAAAAGAAGGTACAGAGATTTGATTGTTGGGGAATGGATGTTGAGTTTTATTTATAAAACTATTTTTTTTCCTTAATAACTAACTTCAAACAGTTATAACTATATAAGATTAACTACCTGTAACGTATATAACAAAAAGTAGGAATCAAAAATTTGGTGTTCCTCTTAACATTGCATTAAACATTAAAAATGTGATTATCCAAAATTATGAATTAAACGACAAACAAAACCAAAGAGCAATCTTCATAGATTATAATATAAAAACAAACTTGAAACAACCGAAAATAATGTTTAGAGTTCAATGTGATAAAGAAATATCATAAATAAAAGCTTAGGAAATTGGATTGCAAGATCAAATGATGCATCTATGCCACAAAACAGATGTACATCATCACTTCTCTTGTAATATTAGAGCATTTTAATGTATGATACGCATACGTTAAGAGATTAACTCAAAAACTATTATTACTATTTACCATTTTTATCTTCTTACTGACGGATTTGCAAGATCCAGGGGTTTTTGAACTCTCAGCCTGATCAAATGACTATAATGCAAACATTTAGTCAATAATGTTTAATTATATTCCAAAATATGCAATAACAGTAATTTATGAAAAAATTCTCATACCTCTGACAAATCAAGGGTAGGGAAATCAACATGATTGGATGATTCAGAAGTTGACATGGCATACATGTTTGAATTATACATGTCTTGGGTCTTGATGATAAAATTTTCAGAAACATCTTTGGCTGCATGAACTTCAACAACAACAATAATTTATTTGTCGTCCATGCCATGCAAAAATGCAGGAAACACTTTAGCAGCTACCTCTTCCTGTTTTGATAATTAAGCCATCAACATAATTGGTCTGTATTGCAAACAATTTATAATATGGAAACAAATTTAAAAAATGTAATTGATTGAACCTATGAGCCATTTCACAACATGATCCATGAGAAGAATGCTCCATGAAAACAATTGATCCATAATAACAGCCTTTACACTGAATCTGAGTGAAAAAAAATTATTAAATAATTCAACATTTCGTAATCCAAAGAAATTGTACCAACCGAATGTTAAATATATTATTTCCTATGTGTCAATACCTTTTTTCAGCAACTGGAAAAGTGCGATTATATTTACCGTATTTAAATCTATTCCCAACTTCAACAACTTCTAAATGACATTTGCTACATGAATATGAAAACCAAGGATGTCCTTTCTCCAACTTAGCAATTGTCAAACCACGATACAATTTCTTCTGCAATTGATAATTTTGAGGATAATGTTATAAATGAAAATTATATTACATATAAATCTAAGATAATTGTTAGGTCCACTAGGTTAATACAGAGGGGGGGTGAATGTATTATCGCTCGTTTTTCAAATAAATTTGCAGCGGATAAAGATACTATGAAAAACAAACACAAATACAAGAGCTTCGGGGGATTGATCTTATATTATTAAGAAAAATCTCCGAGTGGGTTGCTTACAAACTTTGTTACAAACGTGAACAAAGCAACAATAACTCTACACACTACAAAATATAACTTATCAAATGTGTGTATCGCTATCACTCTAAAACGCAATATAACCTATCGGATACAAGCTATAAATACAAGGATTTAATGCTTTTGAGTGTTCCTATGTAAGACTAGAATTCTGTATAAAATTCAGCAGCACTTCACTTTGTAAATTGATGATTTGATAGAACGAATCTCCAAAAAGCGAGAGCAACGCTAATGTTTCTGTTTCTGATTGTGATTGATTATTCAATTCACTGTTGAACTGATAGATATAGGTAGTTGAATAGATTGGGAGACGTGGCAAGCTATCGTCCAAGTAAATAGATCTGAACATGTGCAGTAGTCGAAATCCATAAGTCGAATTAAAGTTGCCTTGATTTTCAGTAGTCGAATTGGAGTTCAAGAGAGGAAATGACCTTGATTTATAATAACACCTCAGAAGTCGAATTACTCTCTTACACAATTCGACTAGTAGTACTTTAGACTCCTTAGAAATAGACTTTGCAAGAATCAAATTTGTACAAGTCGAATCCTTAGAGCTAGAAGTCGAATTGATATGCAAGGAGACATTTGACTTAGATTTTTCAAGCTTTCTTCCTCTAGTCAAATTCTTAGGAAGCAAAATCGACTAGTAGTCCCATCACACTTGTGCAATTCGATTTTGTCTCCATGGAAGTCGATTTCTTCCTTTTCCTTTACTTAGAAACATTTTGCAACTCCTTAATTTCGACTAGCATTTCCTAGAATCGACTTCTAGATGCATAAGTCGATTTCCAAGATTGTAGAAGTCGAATTCTTGTTTCTTTGCCTTAGAACAATCTCCAAGTTATAGTAAAGACTTTCTTCTTATAATTCTTTCCACTTGATTGTCCTGCAACTCATAGAAGTTGACTTGGATTCCTTTTGAGCTTGCACTTGACTTCTTATACATTCTTAAACTTGATCTATACAATCCCTGAGTCATACCACTTCATGTCTTCCTGTCTTCTGAGCTTCGTCTTCAATCTTTGAACAGTTTTCTTGAATACGAATATCACTTGACAGTCCTTCGAATGATAGTACTTAGATTCCTTTCACGGATCACTGACGCCTAGTGCAATGGTCTGGTTCACAGACGACTAGTTCCGCTCTCAGGCCTTCAGTACTATAGACTATACAATTCACTGTCAAGTCTTCTACCATATCAAATCAGCTTCACTGAAACCCTTATGACCTTCACACCAATCCAGATTGCTACTTCGAATATCTTCAACCTTATTCCTTCGATGAATGAACATATTAATGAACTTCCTTCGAACTTCTGTTGACGACTTCTTCACTGTAGCTTTCCAGATCATTGTGTATATGTCAAGTCTTCTATCTTCGTACTGGTTTCAATGGATATATGATTATTTGCAAGTCCTGTCTATGTTGAGTTATCATCCTCTGCATTGTTGACATAGATGAATCTATCTTTAATCTTCAACTCCTTCTATATCCAACAATCTCCCCATATTTGGCTGTTGAACCAGACAGTCAAATTTATACTAGAGAAGTATCAATTTGGAGGATAACTCAACTAATCATAACCAAAAATCTTCAATCAGCTTTCAACATTGATGTCCTGGACTTGGAAATAATACTATCTTATATCTTCTACACTCATACTCATTCAGCTCCAGCAGAGAACAACATATTCTCTCCCTTTAGTAGAAATGCAAAAGATACGTCTTCAAAATCTCCATATTTCTCCCCCTTAATAATCAACATGAGTAGGTAGGAAAAATATCTTAGGTGACCTATCCAGTCTTCTTCTAAGTTGAAGAAGGTTGCTCCCCCTTAGTTGAATAAGGATATCCACCAGTTTTTGTTCCATATTTCTCCCCCTTTGTCCAATACTGGGAAAAATGTTTTTATGTTATGCTATATTTATTCTCCCCCTTAGTTGAGTAATCCTTCAAATGTAGACTACAGAAACTAAATCTCCCACAAAGTACAATTCAGAGAGAAAAGAAGTTCCAGGATTCTCAACTCAAGAAAAGAACTACCCTTATATCACCAAAAATTCCCTTCTAGCTTCCTTATATCTCCCAAGAAACAGAATTCCATAACCAGAACCAGGAGAGAACCTCATACAGAAAAAGTCCTCAACCCCAGATCATCACAGCATTCTTGAGAATATTAAAAATAAAACCAAGCTAGAATAAGAACAGGTGCTACAAATTTCCTCACAGTGCAAGTGTGTGATTTCTGTTTAGTGTCCTCACAGTGTGTTTCACTCCACTCTACACTCAAGTGTTTGAACTCATCCTCACAAGTGTTTCACTCCACTCAGAGCTCCAGAAGTCCAACAATGAATGTACCTGCAAGAAAATCGTTTTCATAGAAAAGTTGCCTTCCATCTTCAAGGATGAAAACTCTCAGTCAAGAGATTCAAAAATATTCCTTCTGAGAGGGGAATTTAGGATTCTATATGGTGGCAGAATTCCTGATATCCCCCAACTTCTATGAAGAAGCATACCTCATGAGTTAGAAATCCGAGATTAAGATCCAGAATCATAAACAGAGTCAGAACCAGAATCGTAATTAGGATCAAAACCCATGAGTTGCAATTCTATAAGGATCATGTCCAGATTTAAATTCTGGGAAGATAATCAATGATCAATGATAAGCCATTAGGGATCAATGATTTCTTCTTATGTCACTTAGACATGAATCAGAGATAATGGTCTTAGGATAAACCAGAGTACCAGAATCTCATCAGAGTTAGAATCCATATGGATCTCATATTTAATCAAAATTAAATATCAAGTTCTATCAGTGACCTTGAGATGGTTTAATAAACTTGCTCCTTCAAAACCTTCCTTGTGTGTGAAACTCACACGTGCATTGAAATATTTGAGGTAAGGTAGTGACTCTCATTCAGATGCCCTGGCTGACAGGCAAATTTTCAATAGAAATACAACCTGTTGAGAGAATGCTTCTAGTAACAGTTTCA
This sequence comes from Apium graveolens, assembly GCF_009905375.1. Classification (NCBI taxonomy): domain Eukaryota; kingdom Viridiplantae; phylum Streptophyta; class Magnoliopsida; order Apiales; family Apiaceae; genus Apium; species Apium graveolens. The sequence goes on along the minus strand of NC_133649.1, from coordinate 269,468,483 downwards.
GTGCCTTTTTCAGCTTTACATTCTTTTGAGAGAATATAAATGGGCTTTACAATAGTCTCAGAATTTGAATACTCCACTACTTTGTGAGATATAGAGCTATAGGGTTGACCTTTCCTTCCTTATATGGTGCTGCTTGGCACTATCTCCCTCACTCAACTCAACTCTAGTTATCAAGGTTCAGAATGCAACTGATCATGTGGTTTTCATGTATCAGAGCAAAAGCTTTGGATAAATTCTGTTTGAGGAGTATTGGTTCTATGACTTTGGTCAGAACCTATTGGTTTGATAGGCTCATAGTCAGCTTCCTAAGCCACTGGGGGCAGTTATAAGTTTCAGAATACTAGGACTGGGCCTTAGGAATAATCCATAAAGTTTCAGAATGCTTAAGGATCAAGGAATGATACCTTAGAAGTACCACAGAGAACACAGGACAGGATCTACTACCAGAGATCATTCAGTGTGTGATTGTGTGGTGTTTCAACTTGAAGTACATTCTGAAAGATTGGTCATACCTGAACTTTACCTTAGCTGCTTTTTGTGCTTGGATATTCAGCGCAAGACTTAAATAGAAATAGAGTTAGTAGCAATGGTAAATAGCATCATGTATTGATTTAGAATTGAGTAAGTAGAATAATTCTTTCTAGAGAATGTATAAGAGCCACATGGATGAAACATGTGATAAAGATGGAGGAAATACTCTACTCATTTTAGTTCTAAACCAATATAAAGGGTTATCTAGCATATAGCAATCATATTTTGTCAAGTATGTATACATGCATAAATATTTTATGTATCAGAGCAAGAGCATGCATACATACAAGACCAATAGACATTATGATCTAAGACAATTAAACATAATTCATGCTAGGAATAAATTTATCTGAGATAGAGTGTTGTTAGGGAGAAAACACGCGCTAATAACACACGCAAGTATACGCGTTCACAAGTAATATAGAATACTTTCTAGTTCATTCCCACAGAGACTCAGGACTAATTATGTTCAATTAACTCACTCACCAGTGTATGATTACTTCTCAATGTTAAGACAATAACACTTAGATTGATTAACTAATTATTAACTACAATTAACTACTATAATTAACCACTTAATTAACACTCGAATTAATAATATTAAAACACTCATTGGATCACAACTTCATTACTACTTCCTTCAATAGCTATTGTTATTACCCTTAGCATGCAACAGTGATGATATTAATCGAATAACACGAAACTGATAAAAGCCAACTTTCATTGTACTAGTACCATTCTACCAAACATCCACAATTAAGATAGAAGTTGAATAGGCATCAATTATGTTGAGTCCCTATATGTCTACAGAAATTGACAACATAACGATTTAAGCACAAGTTATTCCCTTCGATTACACAGGGCGAATAAAATGGTTAGAGTTACCCACTAATCATGCATACTCGTACATGAACCTATGCTAGCATGGCAAGTTCTAAATCTCAAGATCCACCGTCACTTCACAAGAAATTAACACCCTATCTTATATGTTCGCGACGCACATAAGACGAATACGCACAACCAATACTAGATATCATACAATCATCACACACTAAGGTATTAAACAATTAACTAAAGAACTCCATAGTAAATCTGTTACGACCCCATGATCACGATTAGCCCATGATAGCACTCATCGTCATCATGGGTTCATATGAAAACATGATAATAACATACAATAATAATAACTAAAAACTACTTATATTAAACCAGAGTACGCCACAAGAGTAAATAGGTTCAAAGTAAAGCAAACTAGCATCCAACGTTACAACGAAATAAAGAATCACAAGAAAATATGCTTCCTCTTCGTTGTGTTGTGCTAAAACGGTATTCTTCCTTATCTCTTTCGCTCCTTGATTAATACAACGATCCAACCTTTGTAAAACGTCTCTGAAATCTACTTATATAGGAGTCTCATAAAACCTAGATAACTCAGAAGTTGGAAGCCAAATAGAAATAGGAGTCTAAAATATTTAATCTGAAAATACGACCCTGCGCGGCCGCTCAGCATTCCTGAGCGGGCGCTCAGCTTCCTGCGCGGCGCTCAGCTTCCTGCGCGGCCGCTCAGCAGAGCTGAGCGGGCGCTCAGACCCATTCTAGAAAATACTCTGTGTTTGCTCCGTTTCTTCGCTGCAATCTGTTCCTATCTTCCCACTTGCAATGCTAAACACATGCCAAGGCTTATAATTGATGAATTCTCTCCCGAAATGCAACTAATACCCTGAAATGCACAAACACTAGAAAAACGCATCAAATACACAAAATACTTGATTTCAAGACACCAATTTAAGCTATTATGAGACGTTCTAAGTGGTATAAAATACCACTTATCACACCCCCAAACTTAAATCGATACTTGTCCTCAAGCGTCACAGACTCAAAAACAAAATAAAAACATGCATGAATGCAATCTATATGAAATGTAGCAATCCCCCTTACTACGACCAAACCAACCAACTTACGACATCTCAACAAATACAATTAGGCGAATAAAGATTAATCAAATCATGCAAACTAACATACAGCCAGAAACGTGGTGTGTGCAGATGCTTAACAGATATGCTTCGAAACTAGATCAATTATCATAACTCAACTATCCTCAAGGCAATCGCATGATTATACAAAGAATAAAAATTCTAGGCACAAAGTGACTTATAACACTTCAAGAATCCTGGAGCTTATTACGGAATCATGCTTTTATTTATAACAACAAAGGCTTATTTGACCGTGCAATGAGTGAGGTCCACAAAAGACTTATACAATAGCATCCATGTAGCGAGCGTTAGGTTAGCGGATCCCAGACTATAAAAGCCTTAGTCACTAGGCACAAAGTCCCCTAAGAACTTAATAACTCGAATACCAAAGAGCCCACTCGTGATCAATTATGCATTAACTCTTTATTATTTTTTTTCTTTTTTTCTTTCTTTATTTTTTTCTTTTTTTCTATTATTTTTCTTTTTCTTTTTTTCTAAATTTCTGAGCAAGTGCGTTTCGCTCCCTCTTGCTCAACCCTAGACTACTCGCATAAACATACGAGCCGGCTACTAGCCATTTGAAGCCTAGCCACAATTAGCAATGAATTCCATTTTTCACTCCATTCTTTTCTTTTCATGCCTTTTATCACTAAGAATCTATTATAAAATTCTAAGCATAATCAATAGATTAACCTCGATAACCATCGAACCATAACAACAATCTAGTCCTTAAGCATTCTCTAAGATTTAGTGAAATTACAAGTGTTTCTAGCATGCATATCAACCTACACGACTCAACATAACTTTAACGCTATCACTACACTCGCATCAACATCACAAATCAATTGGTAAATCAGCGCAAAAGGGATCATGGTATATGCATGAGCTACATGATAAATAAAGCTATAAATAATAAAAAAAAACTATATGGCAAAAATTATACAATTATATGAACTAAACTATCATGAATATGCAACTATATGACACACACACACAAAATATTCCTTAACTACCACCCCCAAACTTAAAATCTTTACTATCCCCAGTGAAGGTAGTAGAAAGGAACATAGGGTATACCTACTCAGAGAGATCATCATCATTATCACTCTCAGAGGGTGGTGTATCAGGAGGCGGATATGCAGAGTCCTCACCAAAAACTGGCCACTGGATGTCAGCTCCAAGGACCTCGAAAAGCAGTCCCAAGTGCAAGGGTGAGCTCCTGAGCAAACCTGCTCTGTATCTCATACATAGCGTCCATCCTCTTCGACAGCCTCCTATACTGGGCATCAGCCATCCCAGCACCCTCCTGAGCTCTAGAAGAACCAGCCTCATCTCGCTTTGGCCTCGCCATGGTAGCACCTCGTGCTGGACGCCCTCCTGGAAGACGATAACCCAGCCCATGCTTCTCAGGCTCACCACCGGTCCACTCCTGCATCGCATGCAGAGTCCCGAAATCAATAGGAGCGGCCGGCAACTGCAACTGTTCATGAGACGGCCACTGAACTCCCACCGCTCGGCAAAGCTTGGTAACCGTGGATGCATAAGGGATGTTCATGTGCTTAGCTCCCCTCAAAAACTTCAGAATTCATTGGTAGATGAACTCACCAAGGTCCACATAGTACTCCTCAATTAAAATTCCCCACAACAACTGTGCTCTCTCAACTGTGACCTCATGTGCATCCGAAGTAGGCAAAATATTAGCACAAATAAAAGCATTCCATGCACGGGCATACCTATTCATCGTGATCGCCGGAAAGTGACGATACTCGTTAATCCCAGTCTTGAAGGTCCAAACTGTGCCCGACCTACAGAGAGTGGCACAAATCAAATCCAAGTCAAAATCATCAGCAGTCTTCTCGTTCCAATTCTCCTCTGTGGGCTTCCTCTGTCGCTGCCCAATCACACGGCGAATCGCCGCAGGGTGATAATCAACAGTCATCCCCCGGACCACAGAATACCCATTCTTCTCAGCCTTCACGTTCGCATAGAACTCGCGAACCACGCTCATCGGCACTGCTTCAGGAGATTCACAAAAAGCAATCCAACCCTTCTCAGCAATCATAGGCAACAACTCACCATCCCTCCCCGATGGTAAGAACCCCTCTCCTTCAAAATCGGCTTACCCAAAAGCCTAGTATACTCCTCCTCAGCATCCCTATCATTCAAACAAGGCCTCGCAGCAGTATCCCTCGAAGAATCAGCAGTAGGGACAGTGTTGCTGCTATCGATAGTCCTAGATCTCTTGGGTGCCATCGAAACTGAGTAAAAGTGTTTAAGATTTGTGTGTTTGGGTTTGGGAGAGAGTTTAAGGTTTGAAAGTGTATGGGGAATATATGGGATAGGTGTATGTATATATAGGGTAGGGATTAGGGTAAAATTTGATTAGGAGTGGGTTTTGAGGGTTAAAAACGTGGGTAATGGGAGAATAAATCATGGGTAATGGGGCTGTAAATTGTTTTTTTATTTTTAAGATTTTTTTTGGATTTTTATAGGACTTAAAAAAAAATTCTTCCAGTCGGGCCCTGAGCGGTCGCTCAGCAAAGCTGAGCGGGCGCTCAGCTTGCTGAGCGGTCGCTCAGCAGAGCTGAGCGGTCGCTCAACAGAGCTGAGCGGGCGCTCAGGGGTGTTCTGGAATTTTTTTTCCTTGCCCTATTTTTCTGATTTTTTTGTGGTTTTGGATAGGTTACTAACTTCTAAGGGTTCCTTTAACAACAAATCATGGGTTGCCTCCCACGAAGCGCTTCTTTTTCGTCATTAGCTTGACATAGCATGTGTTACTCAAGTTGACAATAAAACGGCACTAACCACTTCCCGGTTTGCCGTGTCCCCATAGTAGTGCTTCAAACGCTGACCATTAACCTTGAATGCTTGGTTCGGATCATTCTCAAAAATCTCCACGCTCCATGTGGAAACACAGTTTTGACAATAAAAGGTCCCGACCACCTTGATTTCAACTTCCAAGGAAAAAGTTGGAGACGTGAGTTGAATAAAAGAACTTGCTACCCCGGCATGAATAACTTAGGATGTAGCTTCCTATCGTGCCACCTTTTCACCTTTTCCTTGTACATTTTGTTGTTCTCGTACGCTTGGAGTCGAAATTCGTCAAGTTCATTAAGCTGAAGCATTCGCTTCTTTCCAGCTGTATCTAGATCCAGGTTCAACTTCTTTAACGCCCAATAGGCCTTACGCTCAAGCTCCGCAGGTAAATGACATCCCTTACCATACACAAGTTGAAACGGGGACATCCCAAGTGGAGTCTTGTATGCTGTTCTGTAAGCCCAAACAGCTTCATCGAGCTTTAAAGACCAATCCTTCCTTGACGGACAAACAACCTTATCTAAAATGCGCTTGATCTCTCTGTTAGACACTTCTCCTTGACCATTTATTTGCGGATGATAGGAGTAGCAAGCCGATGATTCACATTGTAGCGCTGCATCATAGAAGTAAACTTACGGTTGCAGAAATGCGACCCTTCATCACTTATGATTACTCGTGGCGTTCCAAACCTTGTGAAAATCTGCTTATGAAGAAAATTCAACACTACCTTTGCATCATTTGTCGGTAGAGCTTTGACTTCTACCCATTTTGAGACATAATCGACTGCCAGCAAGATATACTGATTATTGCAGGATGAGACAAAAGGCCCCATAAAATCGATTCCCCAAACATCAAAGACCTCGACTTCAAGCATCACATTTAACGGCATCTCATCCTTTCTCGTAAGATTTCCCACTCTTTGGCAACGATCACACCTTAAAATGAACTGATGAGCATCCTTAAACAAAGTAGGCCAGAAAAAACCTGCTTGCAGAATACGAGCTGCCGTCTTTTCACCACCATAGTGTCCACCATAAATTGTGGAGTGACAGTCTCGTAATATCCCCTCCGTCTCACTGAATGGGATACATCTCCTGATGATCTGGTCAGCTCCCTGTCTAAAAAAATATGGTTCATCTCACATATACCACTTCACCTCATGTAGAAACTTCTTCTTTTGAGCTGTGGTCAAATTAGGAGGCATTATATTGCTGACAAGATAATTCACAATATCCGCGAACCATGGCTCTTCCTCTTGAACTGCGAACAACTGCTCATCCGGAAAAGATTTGTTGATCAATGTCTTATCATGTGAAGTAGACTCGGGATTCTCCAATCTAGAGAGATGGTCAGCTACTTGATTCTCAGTACCTTTTCGATTCTTGATCTCTAACTCAAATTCCTATAGTAAGAGCACCCAACGAATGAGTCTCGGCTTCGAATCCTTCTTGGAAACCAAATAGCGAATGGCCGCATGATCAGTGAATACTGTCACCTTTGTCCCAAGCAAATAAGATCAAAATTTTTCGAAACCAAAAACTATAGCCAAGAGCTCTTTCTCAGTAGTGGTGTAGTTCATTTGGGCCCCGTTTAAGGTCTTGCTAGCATAGTAGACCACATGAAAGAGATTATTCTTGCGCTACCCAAGAACTACACCTACCGCATAATCACTTGCATCACACATCATCTCAAAAGGCACTGTCCAATCAGGTGTTGTAATAACTGGTGCAGTTATCAAACTCTTCTTAAGAGTCTCGAATGTCGTTAAACAGTCATCATCAAATTTGAAAGGCACATCCTTCTCAAGCAAGTTGCACAATGGCTTAGATATCCTCGAAAGGTCCTTGATGAAACGCCGATAAAAACCCGCATGACCAAGAAAACTACGGATTCCTTTCACAGAAATAGGTGGTGGAAGATTTTCAATGACTCCCACCTTGGCTTTATCCACCTCAAGACCCTTGCTAGAGACCTTATGCCCAAGAATAATGCCTTCACGTACCATAAAATGACATTTTTCCCAATTGAGCACCAAATTAGTTTCCACACAGCTTTTGAGTATTGCACGAAGATTATTCAAACATTCATCATACGAATGTCCAAAGATGGAGAAGTCATCCATGAACATCTCGACATTATTTCCAATCATGTCAGAGAATATAGCCATCATACATCTCTGAAAAGTGGCCGGTGTGCCACATAATCCAAACGGAACTCTGCGAAAAGCAAACGTGCCAAATGGACAAGTGAAGGTAGTCTTATCTTGATCCTCTGGTGCAATACAAATTTGATTATACCCTGAGTAGCCATCCAAAAGACAATAATACTCATGACCGGCCAACCTGTCAAGCATCTGATCAATAAACGGAAGCGGGAAGTGATCCTTCCTTGTGGCCTTGTTCAACTTTCTGTAATCCATGCATACTCTCCATCCTGTGACTGTTCGAGTAGGGATGAGCTCGTTCTTCTCATTTGCTACCACAGTGATACCTCCTTTCTTAGGCACATATTGCATGGGGCTCACCCAAGAACCGTCAGAATTAGGATAAATGATTCCTGCATCCAGCCACTTCAGAATTTCTTTCTTCACCACTTTTTTCATGATAGGATTAAGTCTGCGCTGTTGCTCAACAGTCGGCTTACTACCCTCCTCTAGCAGAATCTTATGCATGCAATATGAAGGGCTGATCCCTTTGATGTCAGCTATAGTCCATCCGATAGCCGATTTGAATTCTCTCAAGATCCTAAAGAGCTTGTCCTCCTCACTACCTGAAAGGTCAGATGCAATAATAACAGGTAAAGTAGATGCATCACCTAAAAAAGCATACCTCAAGTGTTCAGGCAATGGCTTAAGCTCCAAGGTAGGTGCTTCCTCAATCGATGGTTTGAACTTTCCTTCAGCATTTTTGAGGTCAGAAGTACCAAGAGATTCAAACGGCATGTCTAGCTTTCGCCTCCAGGGAGAAGCATTAAGATATTGTAGTTGCACATTGCCATCCTCATCACCACTGTCAAAATCACCCACTAAGGCCTTCTCTAATGCATCAGACATTAGCATATGATCGAGTTCTGAAGTAACCGCAGAATCAATCAAATCCACTTTTAAGCACTCCTCATCTTCTGTAGGGAATTTCATTGCATTGAATGTCACATCCTGATCCTGCACCAGCATAGTAAGTTCACCTTTCTGCACATCTATCAAGGTACGGCCTGTAGCCAAGAAAGGTCTCCCCAAGATTATGGGAATCTTCTTATCTTCCTCGAAATCCAGAATAACAAAGTCTGCAGGAAAGAAGAGCTTATCCACATTTACTAGCACATCCTCCACTATGCCTCTTGGGTAAGTAATAGAACGATCAGCCAATTGTAGAGACATGTAGGTGGGTTTTGGATCAGGCAAATTCAACTTTTTAAAGATCGACAACGGCATTAGATTGATGCTTTCTCCCAAATCACAAAGGCACTTGTCAAAAGACAACTTGCCAATGGTGCAAGGAATGTGAAGCTACCTGGATCTTTAAGCTTTGGAGGTAACTTTTGTTGCAGCACAGCACTGCATTCTTCCGTTAGAGCAACGGTCTCAAGGTCATCCAGTTTCACCTTCCTTGAAAGAATACTCTTCATAAATCTTGCATAACTAGTCATTTGCTCCAGAGCCTCGGTGAAAAGTATATTGATGTGAAGTTTCTTGAACACCTCCAGAAACTTACCGAACTGCTTATCCAGCTTTTGTTGTTGCAATCTCTTAGGGAAAGGTGGTGGAGGATAGAGTTATTTCTTCCCTATATTACCCTCAGGCAGAGTGTGTCCAACAGTAGTCTTCATTGGTTCCGCCGCTTTCTCCTTTTCCTTAGCTTCTTCATCTCCAACTTCAGCTTCTCCTTCTTTTGCTTTTTCAGCATCAGCAACTTTTCCAGACCTTAAGGTAATAGCCTTGACTTGCTCTTTATCTTCCTTCCTGTCTGGCACTTCAGTGTCACAGGGAAGTATGCCAGGTTGACGATTGAGAACTGCATTGGCTATTTGACCGATTTGATTTTCCAAGGTCTTGATAGAAACTGCATGACTTTTGCATAACAGCTTAAGTTCCTCAAAATCAGCACTAGAGGATGGAGCTGCACCTCCTTGTTGAGGATATGATTGCCTTTGAGCATAATGCTATGGTTGCGGGAATCCAGGTGGATTGAACTGCTTACTTACGCCTTACTGATATGGTTGCTGAATAGCATTTTGATTATTACTCCAACTAAAATTTGGATGATTTCTGTTGTTAGGATGATAAGTAGCTGGCACAGGCTGCTGTTGTCGCTGATAATTGTTCACATACTGAATAGATTCGTTAACAAGAGAACACTGATCCGTAGCATGAGAACCTGCACAAAGCTCACAGACCATAACTATCTGATTGACTCCATAGGTAGCTAGAGAATCGACCTTCATAGACAGCGCTTGGAGCTGTGCTGCAATAGCTGTAGCTGAATCGACTTCCAGAATACCTGCTACCTTTCCAGGCATCATCCTTTGAGTTGGGTTTTGATGCTCATTTGCAGCCATAATCTCAATAAGATTATAAGCCTCAGTATAGCTTTTGGCCCACAAGGCGCCTCCAGCTGCTGCATCGAGCATGGGCCGAGATTGGGCCCCCAAACCATTATAGAAACCAGTGATCACCATCCAATCAGGCATTCCATGATGTGGACACTTTCTCAACATCTCCTTGTAGCGCTCACAAGCTTCACACATAGATTCTGTAGGTTGCTGCGCAAACTGAGTAAGAGCACTCATCATAGCAGCAGTCTTCGCCATTGGATAAAACTTCACCAGAAACTTTTGCGCAAGATCTTGCCAAGTTGTGATAGACCTCGCTGGTTTAGAATGTAACCAAGTCCTTAGCTTTATCCCTCAGAGAGAATGGGAAAAGCCTCAGCATGATAGCCTCATCAGTCACACCATTATATTTGAAAGTACTGCAGATCTCGACAACATTCCTTATGTGCATGTTGGGGTCTTCAGTCGCAGCACCTCCGAAAGAAACAGAATTCTGCACCATCTGAATAGCGCCCTGCTTGATTTCAAAGGTGTTAGCCTGAATAGCTGGATGAAGAATGCTTGACTGAATGTCATCAATTTTAGGCCAGAGAAAAGTCCATAAGAGTTGGATCTGCCGGAACAATACGATCACCCATGATTAATGGTTCTTTCTGCTCACTTCCTGAATCCGAATCTTCAAAATCTATCTTCTCCGGAATATCAAGAACTTCGTCTGTCTCCTCAGCTGTATCTAAAGTCCTCTTGCGAGTACGAGAACGAGTTTGCATAAACGCTCGTTAAAGTACCTGAAACACAACCGGAAACAATAAGTAACACGTCTTAATCACTGAGTCCTAATGACCAATGATGGTAAGTACATAAACTAAACAAATACGCCGAGTCCCTGGCAGCGGCGCCAAAAACTTGTTAGGGCGAAAACACGTGCTAATAACACACACAAGTATACACGTTCGCAAGTAATATAGAATACTTTATAGTTCGTTCCCACATAGACTCAGACTAATTATGTTCAATTAACTCACTCACCAGTGTATGATTACTTCTCAATGTTAAGACAATAACACTTAGATTGATTAACTAATTATTAACTACAATTAACTACTATAATTAACCACTTAATTAACACTCGAATTAACAATATTAAAACACACATGAGATCACAACTTCATTACTACTTCCTTCAATAGCTATTGTTATTACCCTTAGCATGCAACAGTGATGATATTAATCGAATAACACGAAACTGATAAAAGCCAACTTTCATTGTACTAGTACCATTCTACCAAACATCCACAATTAAGATAGAAGTTGAATAGGCATCAATTATGTTGAGTCCCTATATATCTACATAAATTGACAAATAACGATTTAAGCACAAGTTATTCCCTTCGATTACACAGGGCGAATAAAACGGTTAGAGTTACCCACTAATCATGCATACTCGTACATGAACCTATGCTAGCATGGCAAGTTCTAAATCTGAAGATCCGCCGTCACTTCACAAGAGATTATACCCTATCTTATATGTTCGCGACGCACATAAGACGAATACGCACAACCAATACTAGATAACATACAATCATCACACACTAAGGTATTAAACAATTAACTAAAGAACTCTATAGTAAATGCGTTACGACCCCATGATCACGATTAGCCCATTATAGCACTCATCGTCATCATGGGTTCATATGAAAACATGATAATAATACACAATAATAATAACTAAAAACTACTTATATTAAACCAGAGTACGTCACAAGAGTAAATAGGTTCAAAGTAAAAAAAACTAGCATCCAACGTTACAACGAAATAAATAATCACAAGAAAATATGCTTCCTCTTCGTTGTGTTGTGCTAAAACGGTCTTCTTCCTTATCTCATTCGCTCCTTGATTAATACAACGATCCAACCTTTGTAAAACGTCTCTGAAATCTACTTATATAGGAGTCCCATAAAACCTAGATAACTCAGAAGTTGAAAGCCAAACAGAAATAGGAGTCTAAAATATTTAATCTGAAAATATGACCCTGCGCGGCTGCTCAGCATTCCTGAGCGGGCGCTCAGCTTCCTGCGCGGCCGCTCAGCAGAGCTGAGCGGGCGCTCAGACCCCTTCTGGAAAATACTCTGTTTTTTCTCCGTTTCTTCGCTGCAATCTGTTCCTATCTTCCCACTTGCAATGCTAAACACATGCCAAGGCTTATTATTGATGAATTCTCTCCCGAAATGCAACTAATACCCTGAAATGCACAAACACTAGAAAAACGCATCAAATACACAAAATACTTGATTTCAAGACACCAATTTAAGCTATTATAAGACGTTCTAAGTGGTATAAAATGCCACTTATCAAGTGTTAGGTCCAATACAGAGAAGGGGTGCTAACCTATCTAAAGTACATACAAAGCTCTAGATAAACTAACTCAATTACCACATAACATGTAACATGTAAGATCATGGTAATCAATTAGCATCAAAATCTCAAATTCAATTATCACTAAGCATACAAGCATACAAAATTTGTGATAATCAATTTGCTTCAATCCATGGATAATGAATATAGGTAAATAAACTTTACAAGGCCTCAAAGCATCATCATAGGATTTGTAAAATTTATCCCAATCAAATTACATAATATGTTAACTTCCATTTTTTTTAAGTGGACAAGTTTAACATGCCAAGTTCACTAACCAACTTGCTAAAAGTAGCTTCATCAAGTGGCTTAGTGAAAATATCTGCAATTTGATCAGCTGTGGGAACAAAAATTAGTTCCACAGTACCATTCACTATGTGCTCTCTTATGAAATGATACCTTATATCAATATATTTGGTCCTCGAGTGCTGAACAGGATTATTTGAGATTGATATGGCACTTGTGTTGTCGCAGTAGATAGGAATATGATTCAACTCAAGTCCATAGTCTCGGAGTTGGCTTCTCATCCATAGAATTTGAGAACAGCAACTTCCAGCAGCAATATACTCAGCCTCAGCAGTAGATGTAGAAACCGAATGCTGCTTCTTGCTAAACCAAGAAACCAATCTTCTTCCAAGAAACTGACAGCTTCCTGAAGTACTCTTCCGATCAATCTTACAACCAGCATAGTCAAAATCCGTATAGCCAATGAGATCAAAGCCCGTGTCTTTAGGATACCAGATACCCAGATTCGGTGTACCCTTCAAATACCTAAAGATCCTCTTGACAACTATCAGATGTGACTCTTTCGGATAAGCTTGGAACCTCGCACACAAGCATGTTGCAAACATTATATCTGGACGACTTGCAGTCAAGTAGAGAAGAGATACAATCATGCCTCTATAGTGAGTGATGTCCACCTTTTTACCTGACTCATCTTGATCAAGTTTTGTGGCAGTTGCCATAGGAGTTTTGGCAGGTGTTGAATCTTCCATCTGATTTTTTTTCAGAAGATCCCTGATGTACTTCGTTTGACAAATGAAGATACCATTTGGCTTCTGGCTTACTTGAAGTCCAAGGAAGAAATTCAACTCACCCATCATGCACATCTCATACCTACTCTGCATAAGCTTAGCAAACCTTGCACAAAGTGCATCATTCGTAGACCCAAATATAATATCATCAACATAAACTTGCACAAGTATGATATCATTTTTATGCTTTTTATGCAATAGAGTCTTATCTATGACACCTCTAGTGAAACCATTCTCAAGTAGAAATTCAGAGAGAGTATCATACCATGTTCTAGGCGCTTGCTTTAGACCATAAAGAGCCTTGAAGAGAAGATACACAAAATCTTCAAACTCGGGGTCTGTGAAACCAGGAGGTTGCTCCACATAGACCTCTTCTTCAAGCTCACCATTCAGAAAAACACTTTTCATATCCATCTGATAAACCTTGAAGTTTGAATGTGCAGCAAATACTAAGAACATTCTGATGGCTTCAAGTCTAGCCACTGGTGTAAAGGTCTTATCATAGTCAATGCCTTCTTCTTGAGAATAACCCTTAGCAACTAGTCTCGCCTTGTTCCTTGTTACAATTCCATCTTCATCCAGCTTGTTCCTGAATACCCACTGTGTGCCAATAACAGATTTATCTTTTGGTCTGGGTACAAGCTTCCACACTTTCTGTCTTTCAAATTGATTGAGCTCATCTTGCATAGCAATCACCCAATCAGGATCTCCAAGTGCTTCATCTACTTTCTTTGGTTCCATTTGAGAAAGAAACCCAGAAAATAGATATTCATTAGTAGTAGCTCTTCTCCTCAGAACTCTTGCTCCAGCATCACCAATAACGAGATCTTCAGGATGAGATCTACTCCACTTTACAGCTCTAGGCAGATTTTCCCTTGATGATTTAGCTTGATTAACTATTCTGTTGAGTTCGACTAGCAGATCCTCTTTCTTGTTCTGCTCCCCCTGAGTTGCTGCCATCTTGATCTGTAAAATCTGACACTTGAGGACTGGTTCTAGAAACTGTCTCACTATGCACAATTGTGTTATCACTATTACCATTCATATCTGAACCATCTCCACCATTTCCATCAGAATCTGAATCACCATTATGATCATTGTGATGATTATCTCTATTGATATCTCTATTTGGAACAAACTCAGGTTTGTCTTCATCATCAAAAAGATCTTCACACTTAAGTGATCATTACTATCTTCCTTCTAAATACTCGGGAGCTTGGTGTCATCAAAAGTTACATTAAGGCTTTCCACAACTTTGCTGTCATCAATCAAAAACACCCTGTATGCCTTAGACTCCAATGAATAGCCTAGGAAAATACCTTCTTCAGCTTTGGCATCAAATTTACCAAGATGCTCATTGTCCTTTAGCACAGAGCATTTTCCTCCAAACACATGAAAGTAACTCACAGATGGTTTCTTGTTGGCCATTAACTCATATGGTGTCTTTTCAAACATCTTGTTGATCAGGGTTCGATTCTGAGTATAACACGCAGTGCTAACAGCTTCAGCCCAGAAATACGTAGGAAGATTGGCTTCATTCAACATTGTCCTTGTAGCCTCAACCAACGTACGATTCTTTCTTTCTACCACTCCATTCTGTTGAGGAGTCCTTGGTGCTGAATACTGTCTCGAGATGCCTTTCTCCACACAGAAATCATTCAACTTTGCATTTCTAAATTCTGTGCCATTATCTGATCTTATGCATCTTACAGGCACGCCAGCTTCTAACTCAATCTTGTTAATGTGATCAATGATCATTTTAGCTGCTTCATCCTTTGAATGTAAGAATAATACCCACGTGTATCTGGAATAGTCATCAACAATCACTAAGCAATATTTCTTTCTCGACATAGACATTACATTGACTGGTCCGAACAAATCCATATGCAGAAGTTGTAAGGGCTCAGCAATGTCAGAAACTATCTTCTTCTTATGTGATGTTCTCCTTGACTTTCCCTTCTCACATGCTTCACAAAGTCCTTCAGGACAAAATTCCATCTTGGGCAGACCTCTCACCAATTCCCTCTTAACCAAAGAATTCATGGTCTTGAAGTTTAAGTGAGAGAGCTTATTATGCCATAACCAATTGTCGTCTGGAGAAGCTTTATTATAGAAGCACAGAACTTGACCATCTCCAGCAGAATTCCAGTCAGCTACAAACAAATCACCCTTTCTCACTCCATTGAGAGTAAGCTTCTCATTCTTCTGATTAGAGATCAAACACCTCTCCTTCTTGAACAAAACTTTATAGCCTTTATCACAAAATTGGCTTATGCTGAGGAGATTATGCATCAGACCTTCAACCAGAGAAATATCTTCAATGATGACATTTCCAATTTCTAAACAGCCATATCTCGTTGTATAACCTTTGATGTCATCTCCAAAGGTAACTTCCGGGCCAGCTTTCTCAACCACCTTTGATAGCAGGGCTCTATCTCCAGTCATATGCCTAGAACATCCACTGTCCAGAATCCAAATGACCTTCTTCTGCTTAATGCCCTGAAAACAAAGGAGATTAAGCTTTCTTTGGTACCCAAACTAAGTTGGGTCCAGGGGACTTAGAAGCATTTGAATATTTAACATTCTGCTTCACAGAATTGACAGGCTTAGTATGCTGTGCATTGTCTTTGACTGTCCATTTGTCACTTACAGAAGCACCAACAGACTAGCTTCTGGGCTTGGTGACAGGTGCCTCTCTCCTAACCTTAGGAGGGCTGACAGTCTTAGACCTACCAGTGTGTTTGTGTACATACTTATCATGATTATGCGATGAATTGTGCGAGTGTGTGGAATCAAGATAAGTGTTCATGAAATTAATAACACATGGCGTGTGGAATCAAGATAAGTGTTCATGAAATTAACAACACATGGCATGCAAACAGAATTATTGCACTTAGGAGATTTAGGCATGCTAGACATTTTATGCATATTAACATTCTTAACATTATCTACCTTAGCCTTCCTACAAGCATGAGTAAGATGACCAGCAGATCCACAATTGTTGCATAACTTTCTAGGGCCATTGCCTCCTATCCTGCCATTTCTGTTCCTGCTTCTTTAAGTTTTGGAACTAAAACCTAGTCCAGCCTTAGATGTTTCACTATCTGAGTCAGCTGACTTACTAGGTTCCTTTGCCTTTTTATCTTTTAATTCATTTAAGTCCTCAACAAGCAACTCATGTTCAATGAATAGTCTTTCCTCATCAAAGGGATCAGAAGATGCTTTTTTGTACAAAAGTTTCTTAGCATTTTTCAGAACGTGTGGTGTATCAGGTGGACTATTTACTTTTTCAACTTTTTCATTTTCCACCACACGTTTCTTACTTGACTTTCTAAGCTCATCATAATCTAGCCCAATTCCAAGTTTACCACTTACAACTTGGCTAGATATGAATTCCTTCGCAAGATTAGCAGAATTGGCATAAGCTTGTAACTTAGCTTCTAATTCCTTTATCTTCTCATCTCTCTGAGCAATGGTCTCAACATGATTATTAGCCTTAAGTTCTAGATAGTGATGTTTTTGCCTAATGTCTTCAACATTAACTTTTTCAAGAACTAACTTATCAAGTTCTTCCTGTAGTTTCTTTACCTTTTCTTTCAAGTCACCTACAGTACCATTAGCATTTTTCAAGGAGACTATACAGTGATAATAGCTCAGATTTATGGAATTATATCTATCAATGCATGATTTCTCAGTGCATTCAACTTTTATACTATCAAATGAAGATGCAGCAGGTATAGTGATAGACTTTCTAAAAGCAAGGCAGTGTTCATTCTCCCATAGGTTTTCAGTATGAAATGGAGGTGAGTAGGAGCAAAGGATTACCTGCCCTGAAGAGTGTGGAGTGTCAGCCATGAGTGCCAGATTTCCAAACTGCTCTTCCTCATCATCAGTATCATCCCAGCTTCTACCCTCAGCTATGTAAGACTTCACTGGATACTTCTTCGAATCTCCAGAATCTTTCCTTTGATAAGCCTTTCCTTTGTCTCTTGCATGTTGACTCCTTCTACATTCAGTGGTAAAGTGTCCCATTTCTTCACAGTTGAAACACTTGACATTCTTTCTATCCACCATCCCTGTCTTGTAGCCTGAGTCTGAATATGATGGAGAATTCTGACCACTGTTGCTTCTACCAGATCCCCTGAAGGCTTGTTTCCTCCTGAATCTCAGGTTTCCAAACATAGCTTCCATGTTGGCCATGGTGAGATCCTTCATATCTTGCAACTCTTCCATTGTATAATAATCCCTTTGGTCTCCAGAGAGATTTCCATCATCAACTTCAGCATCACAAAGCACTTGATCATTTATCTTTGGCTTTTTAGCAGTTATGTCCAAGTCCTTGTGTTTACAAGCTACAAGAGCAGTTGTCTTCAGTAACTCAGCATTCTTCACGTCCACTGCACCACTTCCATATATAACTTGTCCAGAGACATAGTCTTGAAGCGCTCACGAACTGAATCTCCTTTACTTATGAGATGAGTGGGCAATGTCAACATAAACTTCACGTTTATCTCTTTCTGTTCATATCTCTTCCCATAGATGCTCAGTTCATTTTTCAACTTGTTCAATCTTTCAAAGACCGAAGTTATGTTTTCGCCTGGGAGAGATTTGAATGCCTCGTACTGGGTAGTCGGAATATCAAGGCTGTTTTCTCTGACATCTTCCGTTCCTTCCATTAATAACTCTATGGTTTTCCATATATGCTTAGCATGTTCACACACAACAATTTGATGGCTCATGTCATCATCCATGGATTCCATCAACAAGTGCTGCACCTTGGCATCCAGACTATCCAATTCAATATCCTTCTCAGTGCAGTTATCTGGATTCTTAGGAATTCTCTTCTCAGCAACATTTGGATCCTCTATCTCAAATACAAATGGTCATTTCTCGATGACCTTAATGTATATGTGATCTGCAGCTTTGAGATAAAGAAGCATCCTCTTCTTCCATAGATTGTAATTTGTCTTATCGAATTTCGGAACCTTAAGACCGCCAATCTTTTGAGAACTCATTACAGATCTGTAAAATTTTCGCAATACGATATCTCAAACTGCAACTATCCAATCAGTCACACAACATAACCAATCAACAGAAACCCAATCTACACAACCAGAAGCTATCCCAGTATCCGTTCAACCAAAATCCAACATAAAATTTGCTAACCTAAAGGATCTGATCCGTATATCGATCAACAAGCTCTGATACCAATTGTTAGGTCCACTAGGTTAATACAGATGGGGGGTGAATGTATTATCGCTCGTTTTTCAAACAAATTCGCAACAGATAAAGATACTATAAAAAATAAACACAAACACAAGAGCTTCGGGGGATTGATCTTATATTATTAAGAAAAATCTCTGAGTGGGTTGCTTACAAACTTTGTTACAAACGTGAACAAAGCAACAATAACTCTACACACTACAAACGATAACTTATCAAATGTGTGTATCGCTATCACTCTAAAACACAATATAACCTATCAGATACAAGCTATCAATACAAGGCTCTAATGCTTTTGAGTGTTCCTATGTAAGACTAGAATTCTGTATAAAATTCAGCAGCACTTCACTTTGTAAATTGATGATTTGATAGAATGAATCTCCAAAAAGCGAGAACAACGCTACTGTTTCTGATTGTGATTGATTATTCAATTCACTGTTGAACTGATAGATATAGGTAGGTGAATAGACTGGGAGATGTGGCAAGCTCTCGTCCAAGTAAATAGATCTGAACATGTGCAGTAGTCGAAATCCACAAGTCGAATTAAAGTTGCCTTGATTTTCAGTAGTCGAATTGGAGTTCAAGAGAGGAAATGACCTTGATTTATAATCCAACACCTCAGAAGTCGAATTACTCTCTTACACAATTCGACTAGTAGTAGTTTAGACTCCTTAGAAATCGACTTTGCAAGAATCGAATTTGTACAAGTCAAATCCTTAGAGCTAGAAGTCGAATTGCTATGCAAGGAGACATTTGACTTAGATTTTTCAAGCTTTCTTCCACTAGTCGAATTCTTAGGAAGCAAAATTGACTAGTAGTCCCATCACACTTGTGCAAGTCGATTTTGTCTCCATGGAAGTCGATTTCTTCCTTTTCCTTTACTTAGAAACATTTTGCAACTCCTTAATTTCGACTAGCATTTCCTAGATGCATAAGTTGATTTCCAAGCTTGTAGAAGTCGAATTCTTGTTTCTTTGCCTTAGAACAATCTCCAAGTTATAGTAAAGACTTTCTTCTTGCAATTCTTTCCACTTGATTATCCTGCAACTCATAGAAGTTGACTTGGATTCATTTTGAGCTTGTACTTGACTTCTTATACATTCTTAAACTTGATCTATGCAATCCCTGAGTCATACCACTTCATGTCTTCCTGTCTTCTGAGCTTCGACTTCAATCTTCGAATAGTTTTCTTGAATATGAATATCACTTGACAGTCTTTCGAATGATAGTACTTAGATTCCTTTCATGGATCACCGACGCCTAGTGCAATGGTCTGGTTCACAGACGACTAGTTCCGCTCTCAGGCCTTCATACTATAGACTATACAATTCACTGTCAAGTCTTCTACCATATCAAATCAGCTTCACTGAAACCCTTATGACCTTCACACCAATCCAGATTGCTACTTCGAACATCTTCAACCTTATTCATTCGATGAATGAACATATTAATGAACTTCCTTCAAACTTCTGTTGATGACTTCTTCACTGTAGCTTTCCAGATCATTGTGTATATGTCAAGTCTTCTATCTTCGTACTGGTTTCAATGGATATAGGATTATTTGCAAGTCCTGTCTATGTTGAGTTATCATCATCTGCATTGTTGACATAGATGAATCTATCTTTAATCTTCAACTCCTTATATATCCAACAATAATGCTCTAAAACTTTTGTCAAAAAAGAATTAACCTCAACAATGTCGGCAACTTTGTCAACTAATGTTTTCAGATTTATAAACTCATAAGGAGAGGCCAATGTTAATGCATAACTATTGTCCGCATCATCCCTCGACGGCTTGTAGCCTTCAAGTTCAAGCCTACATATTATATAATGTACATATCATATGTAATCTTGATAAAATGTGGAAAAGGAGTAAATGTTTATAAGATTGTACCTGTTTATCATCTCAAGTACACACTCATCATCAAGATTGAAGTACACTTTCGAGGATGCCAAGCTGTTGATTGAAGCGTATCTAAAGTTTTAAAGCAATATGTATCTTACATAAAATGTAATTTAATATAACCGTGTATAACCTTACTAACAAATTAGTATATAGCATAAAATACTAAAGATCAAATCGTTGTATGTTACTAGCTTTACGCTTGTCAAGATTACAATAACATTTTCCTCATGGTTATATTCCTCATATTGATCACCGACAACTTTCGCCACATCTCCCCATATACCAACCCTGTGCTTGTTGCTACAATGTAATCAAGTAAACATTTAATTATTTATTGATCAAGGTCCCAAAATTGATAACGACGTAAAAATTAATAAAAAATTGTATGTTGAATTAAAAGAATAACCTTGCATCATAAATCTTGAATCGAACAATATCCCTATCTCCAAACTTAGTGGGGATTTTGCTTACTTTAATAAAGTCTTCAACAACTCCAATTATATCTACAATATATAAACACATGGATTGCAGTCAAAACTTTTGTAACAATTGTTAATACGAATAATAATAAGCCAAATAGGAAAGACGAAGTAACCTATAGCAAATTCTGGATTCTCTTTAGGACCATATTTTCTGGCTTCATCCATCAAATCACCCAAAATTTCATAAATTCAAATTTGTATTTTAGAATCATAACATGGTTGGAAAGTGGTAGCATTTGTAAATCTTATAGATGTGTCTGTAGAAACAGGCTTTAAATTCCGAGAAGCATCCCTAACCATAAACGTGTCAATAATATAAACAGCTCCTTCAACAATATTCTTCCCAATAAGTTTCCATGTATCAGTAAATGCATGAATATGAGTATTCTGCACATAGTATAAAGTGGCAAAGTATAATCATAAATATCCATTCTAAAAATGTAAACATAATCAATATAGAACGAAATCAACAGATTAGGTAGTTACATCATCATCAAGAAGAATGAGATTCCAGCCTTTCGTTATTCCTGATTCAGAAGACACAGTAGGCCACATTCTTGTAAATCTTGCCTTGATCTTGCAATCTGACCTAGATTTGTCAAGACTTAAAATGTGTTCAAACATGAGGGCTTCCATCTTTGCAAGATTCTGTGAAAACAATTTGTAATTTAAATTAAATTGGATGATCTATTATTAGAATTTAAAAGTCACAACTCCTGAGAGAGCTTA
This sequence comes from Apium graveolens, assembly GCF_009905375.1. Lineage (NCBI taxonomy): Eukaryota > Viridiplantae > Streptophyta > Magnoliopsida > Apiales > Apiaceae > Apium > Apium graveolens. The sequence goes on along the minus strand of NC_133649.1, from coordinate 269,446,826 downwards.
CATGTTCTATTCTTAATGGAGGTACTGAACTTAGAATATCACACCGACGTGGTGGTCTTTTTGTAGTCCATTACCCTATATTAAATGGAATGATAATTGATGACATGCTGTTGAATGAAGTGCACGATAAACATATATTGTGGACTTCATATTTCCCTTTTAATACGTGACATAAGGCCTGTAAAGGGATAATTCAATCAGCCTTTAACTAAATCATAAACATATCCTTTGATTGGATAGATTATTATTTGATACGATGAGGATCAATGTGATTGGTTCAGCATCAAGTTAGTTAGATGGATTAATGATAACTAATTATACAGCTTTGTTATATACATGCCATTCTTTTTTATTATTTTTAAATACAATAAATTATTTTTCCAAACGAAATGACATAAAATTATAATAATAAAAACAAATTCAACTGTTAAACAAATCACATACCACGAAATAAGGATTTCAAGTACAAAATACTCATGGTCAAATAATTACAATAAGTTAGTTAAATCAAATATGATCACAATTTAGGAAGGTTGCAAACACAACATTTGATGTCATATTTGTGCTTTTCCCATTATCGTCATCAATAAGAATATGTAGTCCTTCTGGAGATGTAACACGGGATATTGCAACGTATAACTGATCATGAGAGAATATGGGCCGAGGAAGATACAATCCAGTGGTGTCCAATGATTGACCTTGGCTCTTATTCACAGTCATGGCAAAACATATTTGGAGAGGAAATTGTGTTCTTTTAAATTCAAATGGCCAATTCGTGTCTGTGGGACCATATCGATTCTTGGAATTAGATGTTTCGTACCAAATTGAGATCCACAGAGAATTTGACATTCTATGCTATTTTTTTGCAGCCAGTAACTATCATCCTTGTACCACTGTATAGACCCATAATCTGATTTAAATTTCTCATCAACATAATAACAGCCCCAACCTTTACTTTTAACTCATGTTTAGGCATACATGGCATATTTATGGAGTTCAGATACTCAACTGGAAATGACGAATCAAAGTCATTATCGTCAATACCCCTGTCTTCAATTGAATCTTGGTTGAGATAAGTATGCACATTACCCAGAACTCTTTCAAGAATCTATGCATTGATGTCATCAACTACAACGTTTGTTGGAGTCAAAATAGATCTCGATCTCAGATACTCCTGTGAATCCAAGTTATTCTGAAAATTTGGATATATAATGTCAATTAGGGTTTTAATGGGACTTTTCAAGGGACTCTTGACAACATATTCATCAGGAACTACAAACTCAGTTTCAACATCTGCACGATGAGTATCAATGCATTCAACTCTTTCGTCTCAAATCTCAAGTTACCATTTACTAAAGTCAGCTATTACTTTATTTCTAGCTTCAGAATTACCTGAATGTAATCTCATATTCTGAATGAGAAGAAAGACCTTACAAGATTTCCAAAGTCGGGATTTGTTAAATGATGCATTCACTATTTCAGCCCTTCCAGCCTTAGACAGAACATGTAATATCTGTCGAAAATCGCCTCCAAAGACAATTGTAATACCACCAAAGGGTCTTTTTCCTCGTTCTACATCAATGGCAGCCATTATGTCTCGCAAGCTTCTGTCCACGGCTTCAAATGTATAGCGATGCTGCATTGGAGCTTCATCCCATATTATAAGACTTGTGTGTTGCATCAACTTTGCAATATATGTACCATATTTTATTCCAGCAATAGAACTCTGATCTAATTTAAGCGGTATTGTAAACCTAGAATGAGCTGTTCGGCCACCAGGAAGAAGTATAGCAGCAATTCTTGAGCCTGCAACAGGACGAACAATCTTTCCTTCTGATCGAAAACATGAACAAAGAGTTTGCTAAAGAAACATTTTACCGCGTCCACCGCTCCCATAAATAAAAAACATTCCACCTTTATTTTTGTTTACATTATCAACAACTGCATTATATACATCCAGCTGCCTTGAGTTCAGATTTTTTATGAGCTTTGTCATGGTTAAGTCTCAATTCTTCTTTATTGTAGCTAGTTTCCTCAACAATGAGACGATTGACAAAAGTGTGGAAAAATCGTTCGTCAAGAAATGGCATCATATGAAAATCTCTTAAGGACTTACCAACATCATGTAACAAATTTTCAATCTCTGCACAAAAAAAACATTGGTAAATATTCCGACATCTAAATAAAAATAATAAAAATAATACTACAAAGTAACATACGTATCATGTATTTAATACTGATCACCCACCTGCTAAAGCATAGTTCTGGATTTCATACTCGGACAGTGTTAAATGAATTTTATCTGAAATCTTACGCCTAATATAAAGAACATCGTCTGACAATGCTGGCCAGTGTTTTTCCCATAGCGCAAGCAGATCAAACACTGAACAATTTGCCAGTATGTTAACAAACATAGCCCGAATATGGGTTGGCATAGCTGAGAATGCATTTTCTTCCAAAGCATCATGCCATTGCTTGTCATTATTCAACAGACCAAGAGCACCACATGCTTTCTTAAATGTATCATATGTAGTTCCATCAATAGTGCGCAACTGAGAGAAAGATAAAGCACCTTTACATCTAAGTAATAGCATTCGAAGATACAATAATTCACCAGTTGTTGCATGAACCTCTGCTAACCTCCCAACCACATTACCTCTTTGTCCAAGCTTCCATTTAGCAGTTTTCTTTATCCATGTAAACTGGGTGGGAAAGTCAGAATACGTAAAATTTTGAGCATGTGGAAATTCACTGTTAGCTACAAACCAAGCCTCTAGTTTACTTTTTTTGGAAGTCGCGTTATTGCACACATTCTCCAAATCTGCAGAATTCTGAAAATTCAAGTACTTCTGACCGGGCAAATGTATTGGTAAGCGTTCAACACTTGGGGAACGATGGTGAATGTCAAACCCAAAAATCCTCCACGATGCCTCAGATGCACAAACATATCTACCATCAAGAAAATTCTTTACCTCATCCAAATTCTTCACGGATCTTGCAGTTTGTTCACTCCCTGATTTTTTACTTTTCTTCTTCTACAACATTGTAGCAGTGTCATGACCCTTTAAACAGTACTTGAAGAGATATTTCAACGATCTTGAACTGTTGCAAATTTCCAGATTTATATGACACTGAAACCGTAACAAAAAATCTCGATTGTATGGAACTACATATTGATTGTCAAGGTTGATCCTTTTTTTGTTGATGACTCTACTAGTGTTACGCCTCCGATAAACAGGAAAACCAAAATCGTCAAAATAGGTATTACCATTAAACCTGCAAAACAAAACATTACATGCATCGAGATTAATAATAAAAAAGACTTATTACAGAACATATGTATCATTCTATTTATTCACACCTCTTTGGGAAATGACGCATGCATTTTCCTTTCACCATACATGGAGATGTGTATAAGTCTTTACCACAGGGTCCATGCATCATGTAGTTTTTAACAGCTCCATATGCTATTGGATCAGAATTCTTATCTAGTATTTCAGCAGAAACCAACTGGTCAACCTTTTCAAAAGAATTAGGTCTGCTTTCGCGGCTCATCCAGATTAGCATATGCACATGTGGCAAACCACGCTTCCGGAATTCAATTACATTCATAACTGTGCAAAACATAAGTAAAGAAAATATTAAATCTATGCATGTGTGTAGATATGATTAAAAAATTAAATGCAAAATTGTCGGTGTCCAGTAAAATAAATTTACCTCCTATACACTTTCCAAAGTAGTTCTTCTTTTTAATCAAATCTAATAGCTGATCAAGCTTCAGTTTAAACACGTGAGAAACAATATCCAGTGCATCAACGGGATCAATATTGGGCAATAATTTAAGCATTTTTTGTATCTCTGGCCACTTTGAGTTGCAAGTCATGGTGAGAAATAAGGATGAATGACCAATTGCACGACATATCGCCAAGGAATCCTTAAAGTATTGAGACATGTATCGTTGGGATCTAGTGAATGAAGCAGGCAGTATAACAGCTTTTCTGACATGCATTGGATCTCGGTCTCCTTTATTGAGAGCATCACGCATAGAATTATACAAATCATCACAGATGGTAGTTCGATGCATTGAAACCCAGTCTAATCTATATTGTTCAATGGCAGCAAACTGATCCACAACGTATTGTTGCCACAAACGTCCAGCAAGGTGTGGCGTTAAACCTGAAACTAATGAGACGATGGTGAGAATATGCACATATTCATTACACAATTTATATTCTAATCACATTGCTTACTTCTAATAAATACCTTCAGAAGTGCGTATCATAATCTTGTAACAATAATACTCTCTTAGTGAAATATGTCGCCTCTGTGTTGAGTCAGGATCAAGGTCTTCATCATCTAAATTCTCTATTTCAGAGTATTTATTGCTTATCAGAGGTATACGTTTATGATAACCCTCGGTTCCCCAAGGAAACAGTAGTGGATATTGCAACTGCATGAAATGTGGATCTGTTTCATATATCCTCTTCAATCGTTCTTGTTTGGAATTCACAATCGTGTCTCTAAAACCACCGGTATCCGTATCATCACTAACAATGAAAGCAGCAACTTCATCAGATGGAGTAATATGGTTTGGTATACCGCTAGAAGATTGAGATGATATGAGGACTAACTTAAACTCATCCAGATCTTCATTTTCAAACCGATTCCGAGCCATGCGAAAAGCTTTAACTAACTCATTGTTCTTGTCTAACATACCTAAAAGTTCCTCGACAATATCTGGATCAACATTGTCAGAAGCACCTCCTATTGCATTGATTCTATTCTCAACCTCATTCTGCGTGTCGCATATGTAGAGCTGGAAAAATTTGGGTGAAGATCCATTTAACGGTACTAAACTCCCAACCAAATGATAGTTTTGACATTGTAAGCGAAAACAATACGGAGGGCTACCTCTGTTTATTGAGTTATCAATCTTACCATCGGTGGAAGTGAATTGGAACATGCAGTTGTACACTCTTATGTACTGTTTAAAATTCCTCGATTTCTCACCACCAAGTAACAAAGAAGCTAGTGGTTCTGGTGGCGGCCTTTCTTTTGGCAAATATATCTGACCATTACGACAACACATAGAAAATGTGGGCTCTTTACGCGGACATGATTTATTATTATGCTCTTCATTCCACATAGTAGCACCACATTTATTGCACAACTTTGACGGAGGACCAAGATCCATATATCCACGCCACAAATTCTGATTCAATATCACACCATCAAGGTCATCATGGTACATGTCATCAATTTCCACATCTGAATCACTGGACTCTGAATTGTCAGTTTCAACCAAATTTTCAAAATCTGAAATCAAATTCCTCTTCTCAGGAGATGCTTGACATTTATTCTTTCATTCACTGATTCTTAACTTTGGTTCATGGGGATTATGACAACTTCTACGTAAATGAGACGCACCAGGTTGTCTCATTCGCCCATGTTCGAAAATTGGATTAAAGTTTGAAGATGCATCACCGTTATTCACAGAGGACATACCAAGTCCTTTACGTTTCACAGCTGCACAGTAAACAAATAAGTGAGTATACATCTCATTTGTTGAAGAAAGTGGAATTAATAAATTACATTTTGTAAAGTTTTAAAACATTTCCCAAAACAGTACATTCTCAAAAAAAATATATGCATGGCATTTGTAAACATCGTCTCAATATTAGGACCACGTACTCTACATTTCTTATCTGCAACAAAATAAAAAACTCCAAATTAATTATTTTCCGATCAAAACAGGCATAATATCTTACAATTTGGAGAATTAAGTTAATAGGTCACGCACACATGGTGCTGTTTATATTTGAAGGCGTGGAAGATGGTTTTCCGTTCTTCGCCGTTGCACTGCTATTTTCTACACCTGTAATTGCCGAAAAAGAAGATTGTTGAACAAAAATAAAATACAATACAGAGTTATTAATATACATTATTAGTAATGGAATAAACTGATTAGGGGCAATAATGATATAGGAAATCATAACAACTTATTCAAAACAGAATTATTAAAAGACAACATACACATGGGGCTTGGAAAAATCTTCTCAATATTGTGACCCCGTATTCTACGTTTCATGGCTGCAACCAATCACACAATGTAATGTTAAATATACAGCAAAGGAAACAGAACATACAAACTTCTAACTTTCACTATCAAGTTCTAATATAACGTACACGACGCATTGGTAATATCTTACAATGCAGCAGCTCCTTCCATGTTCTTGGCAGTTGGAGTGTTATTTTCTTCAAGTGTAATACCTGAATTAGGTGAAACTGATACACTGCAAGGATTGTTATTTGATCCACCAACAGTTCTCATTCCAACACATCTGCTCATACGTTTCAAATCTAGCAATCAACAAATATGACAGACAATAACATTATACATAACATCATACATCTGCAAGGAACATTGGTACCAATGACTAAACATCAGCACAGAACATTTGTAGACAAACTACACAAACCTGTGAAGGAAGCTTTACTGCTTCTATTAGACGTAACATCAACAACAAATTTAGAAGGTTTTTGGGGGCGAATCACGCAAAACATTTGTCTAACTTGCTAATGGTTATAAAGGAGACCTATTTCCCACTACAAAATGTGTATGTTAAACATGGGTTTCGGAATTTATTTATGTAACAAATAAGATATGTATGATATGAAAAACTTACCAGACGATACTACAGAACCTGGTGTCTGCTGATTTGAAACTGTAAAACCGGGACTAAGATTTTCTTGGCCAACACAAATATTTCTACGCTTCACAACTAAGTTCATGAAATAAATATAAGGACATGATTTAGATTCAAAACTACATACGAACATAAAGACAAAAAAAGATACATATACCCGTCGAGTCAGGAATATTGAAACTTGGTATAGGCTGCAACACAGAAGATTGATTGCCGTCCTCATTTGATGAATCTCGGCTACGAATCAAACGTTTCAAACCTGTATATAAAGACACAAACCAAACAAATCATATAACAATTAACGTACATAATGATTAACATGACTTTATAATGAAAATAAACCTAAAAGTGAATTTTTTGCAGAGGTCGGATGAGAGCGTGGATCCATGATTAACAACAAATCGCCGGAGCATGGAACAAATGAGAAGATTAGAGAGCAAATCACCTGAGCATGAAACTTTGAGTAGATTAGAGGAGGCTGAAGTTATGCAGTGGAGAGAAACAAATTCAAAAAAATTCAAACATACCATTCAGTTGCTACAATCTGTTAGTGGGTTAGGTGTATTTAGGTTAGTTTCTAAAATGGGTTATAGAATTTAAATGTGAAAGATTCATGGATATGTGTATAATATAAAGTTTTATGTGTAAAAAATTAAATGGGTTATGGGTCATGGGTCATGGGTAAATTTTATGGGTAAATTTTATATGGGCAATAGTAGCCTTTAAGATTATATAGATATCATTTTTTTTCTTCACAGGATATAAAATGTCTAAAAGTAATATTGTCTGTTCAAAATACCCGTCGAGTATATTCATGCATACCCGTTCACCTCTCCCTGGGTTGCGTGTTCTTAATTTTTTAACACTTTTTGGGAAAATGCATTTTTTAGAATGCATATACATAACAAAACTTTTATTAGAGACTTTGAAATTTTAAAAAAAATTGATACACAAATGTCACATGAGTACTCAGCAATTATTTTGGCCAGAACATATTGCAAAACGCTATTTTGGAAAGTTGAACCCAAAAATAGTGTATTTTGATTTTTTTTATATAGATATCATTTGTATATATATTTGTAATAATCTAGATTATTAATTTTATATGAAAACACTTCAGCATATTTACGTTATTATAGGTTCTCCATCGTACTTACAATTATATGCATTATTTCTACAAGATTTATATACTTTGCAGAAAAAATAACAAAAGTTTCTTTATCTTATTTTAAATTGGCATAGAACTAAAATAGCTAATGAGATATTTCTATTCTATTAAAACTTAAAAATTTAAAAATATAAAATTTTATTTTTTTGTTATTCATAAACAAAAATTAAATATTCTTAATATTTAAATTGAGTAAATTCCATCACTCTTATTATCTTGCAAGCATTGTTCTAAAAATCGGCATACTAACTTAATCGACGGATTAATTCGAGTTCGGATGAGCCCCGTCTCGATTAATCAAAAATCAGATCAAACTACAGATTTTTAAAAATCAGTCAAAACTTAAGCAAGACAGGATTAATTTGTCGATTCGGGTCAAAAATCGACCAAATCGGTCAAACAGTGAGAATTTAATCAAAAAAATAAGAAAATTAAAATTTAAAATAATAGTTAATATTAAATAATAATATATTGACTTATGTTGACGATCGTATGCCCATAAATTCTCGTACAAATTTTCTCAAAATTGAATCAATTTATTCAATTAAATTACTTTTCGGTCGATAGCGACTACTAAATTATATTAGCATATCATGTATTTATATATAGGTAGTAATTTTCTAACTATGAGTAGTGAGTAGTGATTAATTGATATAAACCACTTAAATATATAAAATGGACTAATGATATTAATATGGGTTTTTTTTGTAAGTCTTCACATTTAAATAATAATATTGGACAAATGATATATGGTGTTGTTTTTGAAAATTTTATTGAAACTTAATGAAGTTTAAATAAAATTATATATTATTATTAATTAAATTAATTTCGATTAATGTTTCGATCATATCCTATTAATACTGAAAGGTACCCTGTCAACAATATCGATCATGTATTTCATAACAGTTTTCACAAATAAACTCCGACATTTTTAAAATTAACGATACTTGAATGGACCTGTGATATTCAAAAATATTTTGGACTTGGATTAATAATAAATAAGTGTAATTCATGTATGTGCACTTTATGTATTAGATCATTTGGGGTACTGTAATTTAAAAACTTCTATTTTGTGTATGTACACTTTAAAATTCCAACCAACGTAACGTATGTATTTCCGTTAACTCATCCCTAATTCTCCGTTACTTTTTGGGAAGGTATTTCAGTATTTTTATATGCATCTTCTTCTTAAAACTCATTTACACCATTGTTGAAGTTTTTGATGAATTAAAATTCGAATAATTTATTTGTTTCTTTACGAAATTAAGTCATTCAAGTTTTATTAAAAATGTCTCTTTCTCCTCTATAGTGAGATATCCATTAAAAGTTTTGATAAAAAAATTATAGAAATTCTAAAAAAATCTCAACAGTTTGTTCTTGGTGTTATTAAGAATTAATTAGATGTTAAATATGTTAATGATATCCAAATCAAGAGTTCAAGTAATCGATTTGAAGCTCTTGAGTTATACTATCTATTTCTGCTATTAATATGTGCGACTCTCGAAACTTTTTTTTTTAAATCGATATGGGATTTTAATTTTGATTGGTTGTTCATATATTTTGTTGATGTATGATTATAGATAATGTAAATTAGGGTTGATACATGCTTGTTTCATGATTTTTGGTTAAGTTTTGATGTTTTGCGAGAAAATATCGACACCGTAGCAATTTTTGTCCAATCGAATCGTAGCTCGTTTGTGGATTAAATTTGATGGGTTAAACTTGTGTGTGCATAACGATTCGTTTATGTTTAATTTCATCGTGTGTAATTTCATCGAGTTGTGGGTCAAAATTTTTGTTAGTGTTGCGGGATAATTCAACTAGTTCACCAAAATCTAGGCTGCTATTATAAAGACCAAAATGCCCTTTAAAAATTAACGAAGTAAGACATATTTGACGGAAATACACAAATTGCAAAAATATTTGAAATGCAAGTATATAAAATGAGAGTTTTTAAAGTTAAATATCCAAATTGATTTGACACACATGGTACACGTACATATAGGGTTGTAAATGAGCGGAACCGACCCGAACTCTTAAGTGTTCATGTATCAGATAGTTAAAAATATATCGAATTCGAAATCGAGCTCGAACTTTTATCAAATAAAAATTTTGTTCGTGTATCGACTCATTAAAGAAAAGGTTAGTCGCGAACATGTTCACGAACAGCTCACAAGCTATGGTTCAACGAACAACTCATAAATATTGTTCACGAACTCTTGACCACAATCAACTGACTTTGCGAACTTATTCACGATTTTTTGCATAAGTTTTTTTTTAAAAAAAAAAATAATTTTTTAAACCTTACAAATTAAACAAATAAATTTGAGTGTTTAGCATTTGATTTTTGATTAAATAAGTTATTTTTATTTAAATAATGATTACATTAACACAAGTTAAATAAAAAATTTATATATTTCTTATTTAACATGTATTATAATTTAAATTCAATAAATACAAAAAGTATAAAAATCAATAACAGTAACAATTGAATTAAATAAATTGATAAATTTATTTGTAGATAAATATATACACAGTTATTCACTAAATATTTTGTCATAAACGTTACGGTATGTATAAATTAACAAATAACTCATATACTTATTAATGAGCTATATTAACGAGCATATTCACAAATATTATTTAGGAACATTGTAGTTGAACTTGTTCGCGATTTTCGAGTTAGACTATATTGTGCTCAAGTTCAGTTTATCTACAAACCGAATTTTAAAATTGTGTTTATGTTCGACTCATTTAAAAATTGAACCGAATCTAAACTGAATCTTTCTCGAACCGAATATCAAACTGTTCGTGAGCGTATCGACTTTCGGTGAAAGTCCAACGTCTTGGCATCTCCCATCCCGAAAGCTTTTCCCCAATAGAAGTTAAGTAACGTTTTTTTTTTCATAATAAAAAAAGCCAGATATAGAAACAAAAGATTTTAAACCTTTGTCTCTTGTCTCCTCTCACTTTTCTTTTCCAGTCTTTACTACACCTATATACAAACTCTATGTATAATTTCCTCAGAGCTTTTTAGCCTCACTTGTCCTCTGCATACTCTCTTGTAAGTCTTTTCTTCATTATATACAAGTTTTAAGCTTTTGGGTATTTAGCATTTTGAACTGCACTTTCTTGTTTGTTTGTAGTGTAGCTATACTTTTATTTTTATTTTAAATTTATATGTGCCCTAGGTTCATGTTCTTATAAGCACCTTAAAAGATCTAGGGTCTTTTTCTTTGTATGAGTAAGAATCTATTTTTGAATCTTTGTTAAAGGTTAATAATGGCTAATGTGCTTATGATTAATTTATATGTTTAAGCCCTTTCTTGAAGTTTGTGTGCACCAATAACAACCCCTAGTCATGTATACCAACTTTATTTTTCAATTTTTAACCCATCCATATGCTTGATATATCTCTTTTACATCTTAATCTATCAAGATTATTACATTTATATATAGGGTGTAAATGACAGTTGTTGGAAAACAAAACTCGAGCTGGGCTAGTTATATACATGAAATCTGCTCGATTTGTTTATTGATCGAAACCGAAACTGAGTTTGAACATAAAAATTGTTTTATAAAATGTGTTTAATAAGCCTAGAGTTAAACATATACTGGCCCAACTCAAATCATTTAATTCGACATCTGTTTGAACTCCTTTAATCAGCTAGGTTCAGCTCTTTTGGTTTAATTTTTCTTTTTTCTTATTACTATGATTATTGAATTTTGGGTGCTAAAAAAAATACATTATTCCTTCCATAGTTACAAACTATCAATTTATTACACATTTTTTAATAATTATACAAGCTTAAAAATATGGACTTTACAATATTGCATAATCTATCTAGCTTAATTAAAATTTCCTGATAATAATTTTTTTTAAAATATAGCAAAACTTAAATTTTGAATAGAGTGGCTCATTAAGATGCTTTTAGTATCTTGAACCATTTTGAATGGCCAAAAGGTATTAAAATATGCTGAGATTTTACAATTTTGTGTAAAAGTTAACTAGTTGCATCCCCTCAATCATTTAAAAATAACGGGTTATTTATTTTAAGCTTTTGCGAAAACTGAAGTTTTGACTGTCGATGTAAATTTTGACTCCCCTTGAAATTAAATTCTGTTGGTAATGTTTTCTCTGGTTTGTTTAATGATATATATTTAGACAGTAGGAATATTTAATTGAAGGGCTGGTAGGAACGGAATGGATGAATCAGAAGGACCTCAGCAACAACAGAAAGATGTGATAGAAAGTGCTGGTCAGATGACTTATGGTGTGCCTCATTACCATGCTGCTGGACCAGGAGTTGCAACTGGTACACCTCTGGTACCGGTGTCTGCACCAACTCAGCATCCAACAGGCTCTGCTTCTCTCCAGCAGCCTGAATACTATGAGATGCAGCTTTTCTACCAGCAACAGCAGCTGCACCTACGGACTCAGCTACAGACATTTTGGGCTAACCAAGTACAGGAAACTGGACAGACGCCAGACTTCAAGAATTATAACCTTCCGCTTGCTCGCATTAAAAAGATCATGAAAGCTGATGAAGATGTTCGGATGATTTCATCTGAGGTCCCTGTCATATTCGCAAAGGCCTGCGAGATGTTTATCTTGGAGCTGACTATGCGTTCTTGGTTATTCACTGAGGAGAACAAAAGGAGAACGCTGCAGAAGAATGACATTGCTGCTGCAATTTCAAGTTCTGATATCTTTGATTTTCTGGTTGATATCATCCCAGGAGATGAGTTGAAGGAAGAAGGTCTTGGTATCACCAAGGCTACAATTCCGCTGCTGGGTCCACATGCTGATTCTGTCCCATATTACTATGTTCCGCAGCAGCATGCAGCTGAACAAGCAGGGTTCTATCCTGATCAGCAGGCCCACCCGCAGCTACCATATATGTCGTGGCAGCAGACCCAAGAACATAAGAATCAGGAGGAAAATGGAAACTGATGATTTAAGCATCTTTATGGGTCTACCATAGTACCCTTGTAGTTTTTGTTGATGTGCAAGATGAATATCTGTAGCTTCTAATCTATGGTCAAGTGGTATGATAATGTACGGTAAACTATGCAGCTATAAGTTGTGTAAGACATCATGAAATCGCCTAATGAGTTGCACCTAGTCTCTTTTGAGGTTTCCCTCATATCCATTTTCAGATTTTCTAAGAACAATCATTTGAAAGAGTAATCTGGTATCAATATTGTTTGTCTAAATGTTTTTGCTTGTTTGAGTGCAGTTGTTTAGTGTTCCCATCTGTCGACTGGACAAAGATCTTTAGCAAATGAAAATATTTTTATTATAGAGCTGCGAATATACTACATGTGATCTGCATTCTTACTAGGAATGTCATTTTACTGAGAACGATGAGAGAGACTATATTGTGGATTTTGGGAATTATTGTGGTGTTTCTTCGGAGACGTCTCCAGAAAAGAAAAAATGACAAAAGCACAGATGGTGGTGATCTACAACTACAAGGGAATAGTGCTGATCTTCTGCTGTCTAATGAACAAACACACCATCAAGACTAAGCATCTCTTCGCTTTAGCCAAGATCTTTGTTGATAAGATCTCCAGAGTGCGAGACTCATTGGATAGGATTAGTAATAAAATTTACTCAATTAAAAAATTTCACCAGAAAATAAAAAAAGGGTCAACAATACTGCCTATAAGATTACTAAAACCACAGCAAAAAAGATATCAAAACTTGTTACGAATTTGAGGATAGGTGTTACAAAAATGTATAGAAGAAAATGTATATTAGATATAACACAAATAATGTGATTTGTTGTCAAATACACAACAAATTATCTATGAATGTACTGATCCCCTGCAAAACAAATACAAAATCATTACATGAAAAGTCTGTAACATCAAAAACATTGAAATATGCATACAATGAAGATCAATAATACCAAAACTACCAAAAAAATAACTCTCGAATACGAAACTTAGTTGCTGTAAATTGTGGAGCTCGTTGCAGAAAGACATAGTTCTTCATGAGGAAAAACTAAGTAGTTTCATCCTAAAACTGTATGAAACAATAACATTTAGTAGATGTGCAATTTGAGACGTAAAAAAGTATGATAAATCAGACTTTTATTATAGCACCAACCTCATGAGGTGCATTGCTAGGCTGTGACACAATTGAACATATCTGCAATAAAAACAAAAATGTTATTCTGGTTTATACTTGATTTTTTTCAAGTTTTTGTAACACTTAAGTCTCCCATTTCTTCATAAAGTAATTAGAGTTGAGTAAACTAGTGAAACGTTTTCTTTTATTTTGAAAGTTTGAACTATTTATCGAAAGTATTTCATGGCCTCTGCATTTCTGACTAGACTGCACCAGACCACCGACGGATCAAGAAGTCGTGTACGCAAATGTGTTACTCTCTCTTCCACTTGGAACTCCATCCTCTGCTTCGCGTCTCTTCTACCCCCAACAGCTGCCACCTACTACACGTCAGCTTTTATTTAACAATTTCATCATGATAATCAGTTAATGACGATCGTAAAATACAGTTTTGTCAAATTTGAATGGTATTTATATCAATATTCACCAACATATATTTCTTGTTACATATTTTAGTGTAATATTTCATCAAACAAGTCGGGAGAGTGCGGAGTGCATGCTTATTTGAGTTTATTATGATTTTAGATATTGGCGGGGGTTCGTATTAATGTGAAAAGACATGTCTTTTAGACACAATCGCATACCTCAAAGGATGTGTCTTAGGACATGTATGGATGTGTCTTATGACATGTCTTTTGGACATGTATGGATGTGTCTTAGGACATGTCTTTAGGACATGTCTTTTGGACACCTATATAATACTTGCAACAGATTTGGTCATGGAGAAAGAAAAAAAAATAAAAGGTTGGTTGTTGAATTCACACAAAATACATCATTCTCTGTTCTTACATTCTGATTTTATCCGGTTGAAAAGTTTGGATAACCACCAAATTGTTTCAATCTGAAATTGTTTGTCAAGATTTCAGAATAATCCAAGTTATCCTCTATTTTTATACAACAAAGATTGAAACAAATTTGTTTTCTAAAGATGGCGAACAACGAATCTGTAAAAGATGGCAAACAACGAATCTGTAAAAGACATGACTAGCAAGTTTGCAAAACTAGACAAGTTTGAGGGACATGACTTCAGAAGATGGCAAAAGAAGATACATCTCTTGTTAACCACATTAAAAGTTGTGTACGTTTTGAGTACTCCAATGCCAGAAATGATTGAGGAGGAAACTGTATAACAGACTAGAAGACGCTGCAAATGGGAGAATGATGACTACATCTGTCGGGATCACATCTTGAACGGTATGTCTGATTCTCTTTTTGATATATATCAAAATGTTGAGTCTGCAAAAGAATTGTGGGATTCCCTTGAATCCAAGTACATGGCTGAAGATGCTTCTAGCAAAAAGTTTCTGGTTAGTAATTTTATTAACTATAAAATGGTTGATAGTAGACCGGTCATGGAACAGTATAATGAACTGTTAAGGATTTTGGGACAGTTTGTTCAACACGACATGAAAATGGATGAATCCATTTCGATTTCTAGTGTTATAGACAAACTGCCACCCTCGTGGAAAGATTTCAAACATACCCTGAAACATAATAAGGAAGAGATGACTTTGGTTGAACTTGGAAGTCACTTCAGAATTGAAGAGGCTTTAAGGGCTCAAGAAATTGAGAATAATCTTAAGCGAAAGAATCAAGTCGGTAACTCTTCTGTAAATATGGTTGAAGATGGTGGATCTTCTAAGAATTCAAACAAAGACAATGGTAACAAGAGGAAGTTTAAAGGAAATAACAATACCTCTTCCAACAAGAAACCAAAATTGGCATGTTGGAAGTGTGGCAAACCTGGTCATTTCAAGAAGGATTGTCGGGTTGGTAAAGGCAAGCATAACGTTGGTTCAAGTGGATCTAAGGATCCAGAAAAGCAACAAGGTCGGATTTTAGTACAAAGTTATAATTCTAGGCAGAATTATATGTCACTAATCTCTGAGGCATTTTATGTGCAGGATGATAATGTTGCATGGTGGATTGATTCTGGAGCAACAAAGAGGGTAGGGAGGCGACCGCCTAATGCCCAAAATTTTAGAAGCCCAATTTTCAAAACTCAATATCACATATATTCGTAATTAAATGTATTTTGTATACATATTTCTTTTACCAATAATCTTTAATATTGCAAATCTGTTTGATTTTATTTTTGCATTTGAGATTGCTGAGTTTTTTATTCCAAATATTTCAATGCAATTAATTCTAGTAAGAAATGTTGTATAAAAATAGAGGATAACTTGGATTATTCTGAAGTCTTGACAAACAATTTCAGATTGAAACAATTTGGTGGTTATCCAAACTTTTCAACCGGATAAAATCAGAATGTAAAAACAGAGAATGATGTATTTTGTGTGAATTCAACAACCAACCTTTTATTTTTTTTCTTTCTCCATGACCAAATCTGTTGCAAGTATTATATAGGTGTCCAAAAGACATGTCCTAAGACACGTCCATACATGTCCAAAAGACATGTCCTAAGACACATCCATACATGTCCTAAGACACATCCTTTGAGGTATGCGGTTGTGTCCAAAAGACATGTCTTTTCACATTAACACGAACCCCCGCCAATACCGAAATCATAATAAACTCAAACAAGCATGCACTCCGCACTCTCCCGACTTGTTTGATGAAATATTACAATCACATTGGTCAACTAGTTAATCCAATTACACTAAAATATCTAACAATCCTCCCCCATTTTAGCGTAATCCATGATTAACTAAATAAAATCACAACAAACAACAAATTTATGCATGAATGAAATATCATGACGATTGAATTTCATATTAGTATATTACACATTCCAGATATTCGAATATCAAGGTATCACAACTGATTGAACCTCTGTTATTCATAATGAATACATGAAGATAATATACACATAAATTTATATTCTCAAATGTTCTCACTTGACACTATCTTTTACTAGCATTGTGTCCTAATCCTTCATAAGCATAATAAAGTCAAGTCCTAACTTCTTGAAGCGGCTAAACTTCATGCTCACATAGGTAGCTCTTTTATTCTTGCACCTGCATATGCAATTTTTCAAAAGAACTATTAAGAAGATAAACTTCAACCTCCTCAACTTGCAGGTCTGAACACATACCTTGGGATGATACTATTAATGTGTTCCAATCTCTAGATGTTAAGCTTTCCGCATTGAATTCAACATCTAATGTCATATTAGATGGGAATTGGGTATCTCAACATGAGAAATTTTAGATGGACTTTAATCTCACCCCTACAGCCGATTTGTACACAAGATCTCTTCTCAACCCTTTGGTCAAATGATCGGCTAAATTATGTTGAATTTTTATAAACTCCACTGATATAACACCATGCATGATAAGCTCTCGAATCATGCTATGTCTAACACCTAAGTGTCTAGACTTGCCTTTGTACACTTCTCTATAAGCATTAGCCAAGGCAGACTCACTATCACATCTGATAGATATGGGAGATATCGGTTTAGGCCACAATGGAATTTCATAAATCAGATTTCTTAGCCATTCAGCTTCTTTACCAGCAGCTGATAATGCTACAAACTCATATCCCATTGTTGAGTTAGTAATGCAACTCTGTTTTTTTTATGCCCAAGAAATAGCACCTCCCCCAAGAAGAAATACCCAACCACTCGTGGAAGAATGATCTTCTTTATAGATTTTAAATTTATCAAGAGCTTCATCCTTAGTATTCAACAAATAAACATAGCAATATCTAGATGCATCGTCAATAAATGTAATGACATATTTTTTTATTTCCCAACGAAGGTGTAGCATGAAAATCACATAAATCTCTATGTATCAGTTCCAACACTTCAGATATTCTGTTTACATCCTTGAAAGGCTTTCTGGTTATCTTAGTTAACATACATGTTTTACATTTCTCATTGTTTATATCAATAGTAGGTATGAGACTCATTTTAGACATCCTTTATTCTTTTATAATGTACATGTCCCAGTCCAGCATGCCACAATTTAGATTTATTCGAATTATTGCTAGCACTATGAGAAGCCATACAAGCAGATTCATCATCAAATGAGACATTAACATTCAACATAAATATGCCATTACATAAATAACCAAAGCCAACAAAAGTACCATGCTTTGACAAGATATACTTGTCACTTTCATACACTTGTTTGTAACCACAATTATTCAATACAACACCAGACAAGAGATTCTTTCGAATTTCAGGAACATACAACACATTATTTAATAATACATATTTTCCAGAAGTAAAAAACAAGCTTTACATTTCCTAATCCTTTTATTGGTTCAGTTGCAACATTTCCCATCTTTAACATAGATCCATCTTCGATTGGTTGAAAATCTTCAAACCAACGAAGATCTTTACACACATGAGGGCCGGCCCTGTTCGCCTCCCTTCTACCTCCGACAGCTGGCACCAAGTGCACGTCAATTACATTATTTATAATAACCGAAAAATAGAAGTAACAGAATGAACAAAATTCAAATGAAATTTTGTACTAACTAGCTATATCCCACTTACTTTTGTCCCTATCTATCAATTTCTTCATCCAGTGTTTACAACCTACTTCCTATTTAAGATTGTGTCACATCTTCTTCCTCACCCTCCTCTCTTCTCCTCAGCAGTTTAAACTGTAGGTATTTTACTGTATTATGATATTGTAATTATCGTCTTGATTTTGATTTAAAATTTATTTTTATAGGAGTATACAAGTAAGGCTGATGGATGAATCAGAAGAATCACAGCAGCAGCAGCAGGAAGAAGTGATTAATGGTGCTGCTCAGATTGTATACGGTGTGCCTCATTACCATGCTGGAACAGGAAGGTTGCAACAGGTACTTCTGTGGTGCCGATGTCGGTGCCAAATGGTTCTACTTCTCAGCAGAACTATTACCAGCAACAGCAGGAGCGCCAACAGCGTGAGCTACAGGAATTCTGGGATAATCAGATGCTGGAAGTTGCACACACGACAGACTTCAAGAACCACAACCTCCCTCTTGCTCGCATCAAAAAGATAATGAAAGCTGATGAAGATGTCAGGATGATTTCATCTGAGGCCCTGTCGTATTTGCAAAGGCCTGCGAGATGTTCATCATGGAACTGACTAAGCGTGCTTGGATGAACACTGAGGAGAACAAAAGGAGAACGCTACAGGAGAATGATATTTCTGCTGCCATTTCAAAGACTGATGTCTACGACTTTCTGGTTGACATCATACCAAGAGATGAGTTGAAGGAAGAAGTTCCTGGTGTCACCAGGCGAACTGCTGCTGGTCCCACCTGCTGATTCTGTTCCATATTACTATGTTCCCGGCAGCAACATCCTGCTGCGGAACAAGGTGGGTTTTATCCTGATCAGCATCCCCAGCCCCCACCATATACGCCCTGGCAGCATCCCCAAGAATATCAAAATCAGGAGGAAAATGGTAACTGAGCATAAGGCTGAGTATCTGTTATGGTTTGTTGTACCTAATGTATGTGGTTTTAATCATGAAATTCCCTGGTTCAAATAAGAGATCAAGTAGTATGGTAGGTTAAAGCTTGCGACTCTAGTCTGTCGATTTAATTATGAACTTTTGTAGTTTCAGTAAGTGGTCAAGTAGTATGGTCTGGTAGTCAAAATCTCGCAACTCTAAGATATGTGCAGGGCATGTTCCGGAATGTTAATTTGATGACTGTACATTGGGTTGCACCTAGTCTCTTTAGTGGTTGTCCTTCCTGTACTTTCTATCAATAAAAGTTATATTAAGGTAGATGTGTTCTAATGCGTATAAATGCTTCTGTTGGCTACGGAGATCGCAAATCTTACTCAGTGTCGCAAAACTCAAATAGTAGCTGTCAAAACTGTGAAAGTTGCAGCAGGGACATTATCCCAAGGTCTAAACTCTAATCCACTCGACTACAGCTCCACATGGGGAACCATGGTTGGGACTCTTAATTGTGGTTGAAATTTCATTAGGTACCACATCCTAACACTCAGAATCCTACTTTGCACAATGTCATAATTATGTGTTCAGGTACAAAAGTTGTTTATACATTATCTTCTGCAAAAGCTCGTTGCAGTTATCTTACGAAATCTGGATTTCTAGGGCAGTTTGGAATCTTCTAAAACACAGACGCCTAAATTTACTAGAAGAAGTTTCGAAGACACATTACAAATAAAAAAATCAACTGAAATTCCTTTACACCTTTTGATAAGCATTTAAAGGTTTCTTTGAAAAAAGACATTACAAAATACAAAATTGCAGGAGGTAATCTCCAAGAAAACAGATTACAACCCTACCGGAAGTATCTGCAGGTTCATGCTGCTCTACAGATGCATTCAGTGATGTCCACCCTTTCCTCCTCTTTTTCTCTTTTTATTCTTCCCCTTCATTAGTCCTTTCTCTTCAAGCATCCTTAATTTCTGAGCTTTGCGTTCATTTTCTTTATCCTCAAATCCATCATCCAGCAGCTTCATCGTTGCAACACGTCTAGCCTTGTAAACCTGCTCATTCAGTATTGCATCGTTAATGAATTAGGACCATTTTTTACAAGGTTTTAACAACCTACGAAAGGCAAAACGAGGAGAAAAACCCTCTGGTAGCCTAGCGGGAAGCAATAAAGGCAAGGTATGCGCCTTGGCAAGGCGCATGATCACAGAAAAATTAAATATACATAGAAATAATTACTAAGTAATCAATGAACTTAAATTATAATATATCATTCAATTATAAGAAGATTAATTAGACATCGTTTAACCTGAAGGAATTACTTATCATTAAAGAAAAAGTACAAGGAGATTGAGTTGAACAAAATTATTTATCAAAAGCTTAAATCGGAATTTCTTTCTACAATTTCATACAAGTTGTTGCCTAGTCACCTATATATCTTTAAGTTGTGTTGCCACTATTGCCATTCATAAGTTGTAGTAATCCTTATATTGTGAGAACTTTATATAATACAGTATCAAACACTCACATACAATTATCAAAAATTGTCTTTGTGTATGTAAAAATGTTTGATAGCTAAGACGGCAAAGAAAACATACAGCCCCACGAAACAGGGATAACTGCTTTAAGTCCCACTAAAAATAATTTAAAAAGATCACTAAACGTAACACCAATCTGAAAACCATATGTTAAAGCCACAACTGCGACAAACTAATGTTCGTTATGAGAAAATCTACTAAAAAAAGATTAAAAGGTTTTTACCTTGGTAATATCAGATATTACTTCGTTTTCTTTGCAGTCAAACTTGTCTAATTTCTTGTTCAGCTCTGCTTCTATCCGTAGAAAAAGATCTACATCATTCTGCAGATATATTATGAGTTAAGAGTCAAGCTACACCATGTACCGTGCTCCTTAATAAAGTAGAGATTACAAGGACAATCATATAATCGCAGATTTGCAATCCTGAACTGTTAACACTTGGGTGCACATAACAATTGTAAATAGGATCAAAGTAACTAACCCTTTAGCCTTGTTCCCAAATTCAGAGTTAAACTTTAAACAAACTCGTAAGTTTCATGGAAAATCAAATTCACTATAAAATCTTACCTGCGTAACGAAGCTCACTGCCAGACCTCCTCTCCCTGCTCTAGCAGTACGTCCAACACGGTGAACATAATCCTTTGGATATCTACAGAACTCAATATTATAATATTATCAGGAAACACTGTAACTTACCTGAACTTGTACAAATTACAAACTCCAACCAAAAGAATGTTACCTTGGAATATCATAATTGATTACCAGATCCACAGTAGGAATATCTAACCCACGGCTGGCAACATCAGTTGCAAGCAATACAGGAACCTGGCCAGATTTAAATCGATGTAGTGCTGAAAGCCGTAGAGACTGAGATTTAAACGAATGTAATGCTGCTACTTCCAGGTCAAGCTCTTCCAGGATTAAACTCAAAAGATGGCAAGTTCTGCTCTAACAAGCAATCATTAAAAAGAAAAAAAAATTAGCTTCAAAATTGTAAGTGAAGAACTCTGTTAAAATATATAAACATTATTTTAGCTAAAATGAGTATTTCCAGTCATCAATTAATATAACAAATAATAAAACTACAGGAATAAATACCTGCAGGTTGATACAAAGACTATGGCAGAACGAATTTTCATGTCCTCCATTTTGGACATAATGTGCATCAGATAGACATCCTTCACGTTTTTGGGTATAAGTAGATACTCCTGTTTCAGGGATTCTACAGTCTCTAGACCTTCATATGCTTCATAGAAGTAAACCTTATTTTGTGAAAGCTCAAGTAGTGCTTCTAAATCACTTGTCATTGTCGCAGAAAATAATAAAGTTTGTCTACTCTTTGGCAAACACTGGAAGATCACTTTAAGTTCATCTTCATAGCTTGGTTCCAAAACTCTGTCTGCTTCATCCAAAACCAAAAACTGGGAAAAATGAAAAATAACTATAAGAAGTATTTATAGACCAGAAAACACTTTTTTTTTATTTTCCCCAAGTCCCTATATGTGTGACACCAAATAACTAATTTTTTTGAGACAATGGGTGTGATAATAGAGTTTATGTGGGTGAATATAAGGATATATAACCAATTAATCACACACCAAAACAATATTTCATTGGTTAATTGTCTGTCTTTTGAACCCAGAATCTTTCTAAAGGCCTTCCATTTAATAAACACAACACCTTAGCTTTGAATTTTGACAATTTACGAGACTTTGCAGGTTATGGTTTGCTCCACTTGGAAGTCTAACTTTATATTTGCTTTTGTAATACATTAAGGGTACAATGAAATTAAATCAAGTCAATAGCAACATCTTTTAGTTTACCAAAAACATCAATATATATTTTAAACAAGATTCCACGATTAAATCCGGCATACTATACGGTGCATTATTCAAACTATAGCTTATATATTACATGTATTTAGCTCATTTTCATTCACCAAATGTTGATACTAGAAACTCGTTGAAATTATCCAACAAGGTTAACCAAGTGGTAGGGGCTTGGTCACCAGGAGCTTGTCAAAAAAAGTAGGGTTAAAGATTCCCTAAATAGGGCGGAAAAGCAAAATAAACTTGGTCGAAGTTGAAAATGATTACGAATTTTGTCTTCTATAGATTGAGAAGCTACATATACACTTTAAATGTCAGGGGCTACAATTGTACAAACATAAAGATCCCTTTTCTTAAACTGTGGTAGTATATCATAGAATGGGAGCTTCAACAACAAGTGTAATATCAAGATTCTAGTACTGATAATTTTACATCAAACTCAAGCATATCTATGTCTTACCTCACTCGATAAGTAAAACGTGTAACATAAAGCTGATGAAAGACCAAATCTTGCTAATATTATACATTTCCTTAAGTTTTCAAAAATTTAGTAAAAAATCAACATTTGTACGTAAAGAACTGATCTAGAGCAATAAGTTTTAGTTTTATTCCTATTTCCAAATTATCACCCCAGTGTGTACACTCCGGCCCTAATGGTTAAGAATACATTGAGAATATAAAAATAACAATCGATAAGAAACATTATCCAAATGCATTGCAATATATACAAAATATACATAATTACATTAATACAAACAGGCACAAAAAAAAATACCTTAGTTTTGGAAAACACAGAAGCAATATCAGGATTCCCATTAATAAGAGCCTTAATCCTCCCCGGAGTAGCAATAACAATATGCGGTCTCTGCATCAACGCATGAGCCTGCGTCAACGAGTCCATTCCTCCAACCACAACACAACACCTCAAATTCAAACACGACCCGAGAGCCCGAAACTGCTCCGCAAGCTGATACGCCAGCTCTCGGGTCGGAGTCACCACTAACCCGAAAACCCCAAACGGATCCTCAGCTAACTTATGCAAAATAGGAAAAGCAAACGCCGCCGTTTTGCCACTACCAGTTTGTGCTATACCCAGAACATCATCTCCGGCAATAATACGAGGAATGCAGGAGTGTTGGACTGGAGTTGGGCTTTTAAGGCCCAGTTCTTTGCAGGTCTGCAGAGCCCAATCAGAGAGGCCCAGTTGAGAAAATGAAGAAGTGAAATTAGGGTTTGTGGATGTTTCTTTTAGAATTTGGGGCTTGGTTAGTTGGGGAAGTTGAGGTGGAGATTTAAGGGGCTGTTTGGTTGGTTTTTTGACGGAGAATAAGGGGAAGTCGTTAGCGAGTTGTTGTTCTTCCATGAAGGTGGATGAATTGTATGCAAGTGTTTGTGTGTATTTTCCGGTGGTTTTA
The DNA here is from genome assembly GCF_009905375.1 of Apium graveolens. Taxonomy (NCBI): domain Eukaryota; kingdom Viridiplantae; phylum Streptophyta; class Magnoliopsida; order Apiales; family Apiaceae; genus Apium; species Apium graveolens. Next base: position 269,422,660 of record NC_133649.1, on the reverse strand, counting down.
GTTGCCGCCGTTATATTTCATGTATGAGAACTGGGAACTTGCTTAATAGGTGACCTGGGTTTTACTCATTTATTAGGCCTTGTATTTTGGGAAGAGGCCCAAGTAATATTTACTTCTATTTTCTGTTAATTGGCACAACTCATGTTACCTTTTTCCTCCTAGAAAATATGAATATGATGGTGAAATTTAGAGGTGATTTCGTGGGCATAATAAAAAATATATATATATATATATATATATATATATTTATATTTTTATTGATTCTACTTGCAATTAGTTGCAAAGTTGAAAAATAAGTAATCCTACTTTTCAAAAAAAATCTTGTTTTATATAGGGCTTGTTTGGCAATTACTTAAAAAGTAACTTATTCACTTATAAGTCCGTAAGTATTTATCGACGAGTGTTTGTCGACCCAACTTATAAGTTGAATTTACAAAGTTGAATGTTAGTAATTATTTACTTTTTCTCAACTTATTTTGATTTTTTCACTTTTTTATTAATTTTAATTTTAAAATATATGTTTTAAAATATTTTTCTAATTTTAAATCCACAAATTAAGTTGATTGTATTTAAACATTATTTATTATAAATTATTTAAATAAATAAATTATGTCGTGTAAATAAAATTATCCAAACACTTATATAACTTATATATATATCTACTTAACACTTATAAGTCAATTATTCATTTTAAATTGTAAATTATTTATTTTAAAATTTCCCGGGCACATAATGATTCATTAATTTTAAAGGTAACATTCCTTCGAAAAACTATTATAAGTTGAAGTTGTATAAAATTAATAAATTTAGATTATATTTACACTCATCCTATGTAGAATTTGAAAGTTAGTTTTCAAAAAATTACTGACTTCATATTTAGCGGATGCGAGTTACCCACTATTAAAGAAAATAAAAATTTGGCACACATTTTAAAACTCTTTTAAAATATATTTTTCTAAATAATTTTTAAATACCTTTTTAATAAAAATATAATGTTTAAACTTTTATCAAGTAAAAGAATTTAAAAATAAATTATAGAACTTTATTTTTTAATAATCTTAAAATACGTGTCAAGTAGTATGGGAAAAAAGTACCTAAAAAATTCAGTGAAATGGAGGGAGTTTACAAATTCAACAAAATTTTAGATGATGATTTAACTAACCATTTTAGCTAATTATGGTTGGAGGCTCTAAGGTTATGGTATATGTATTTTTAAATTATTTTATATATATGCAAATTTCACATATTAAATTTTTTAAATATTTAATTAAATACAAGTAAAAATAAAAAATTTATTTAATGAAAAAATATTGAATATATAATTATAATTAGACACTTATATCTGTTAAAACACATATGCTTATTTTTATAATAAAATTTTATATTTATAGTATATTACATTTTATTATATTAGATTAAATTAGATTTATTATTGTTTTTATAAATATGTAATGTTTATTAAAATAATTAATAAATTGGTTAATAAGAAAATCATATTTTGACACTTCATATAACATAAAGTTAAAATATTAAATATAAAATAAAAATTTCAACACATAGAATATGAGATACCGAATATCTAAATTTTTTGCTAAAATGTATCATGGTTGGACTACTATATTTTTTAGCTAATATGTACTCCCTCCGTCCCCCTAAAACTCGACACACACTTTAATACTCTTATTAAATGTAATTACATAAATTTTTTTTGAATTTTTTCTTCTAAATAAAAAATATAATATTCAAATTTTTATACAAAAAAGAAAATTTTTAGAAAAATAAATTACAAAAATATACTTTATAGTTGTCCTTAAAATACGTGTCAAACACTGTGGAAAAAAAACTGTAAAGAAATGAGAGAGACTTTTTAGCTAACATGTGGTGATAGTACAACATCTCCAAATGGCAAGAATCCTTAACTAAAAAGTTATCAAACATATCAAAAATAATTATTATAGATATTATGTAAAAAGTTACGGGTGAGCAAACAAAAACCGAAAAACCGAAACCGGACCAAAAAATCGAAAAATCGCACCGAAAAAACCGAAACCGACAAAAACCGTAAATGAACCGATAGAACGGTTACGGTATTACTCATATAACCGAACCAAAAAACTTTATATAATATTATATTTTCATAACAATATATAATAATAATTATAGCTAATAATATATTAATAAAGTTTTATTTAACAAAGTAGTAATAAAATTATATAGTTATATATAAAACTTTAGTTACCATAGTTACCATACAAGGCCTGATTTCATTTCAATATTAAATTGAGTATGACATTTACTATGTACGGAAGTTTGTTTTTCCAGATTAATGTTAGAAGTTTATATGTATTGCAGTGTCTAATAATAAATTTGAATAATTACTAGTTTAGTCTTCAATTCTACATTTGAAAATGGACTCACTTAATAATAAAAATATAATAGAAAGTGTATAATTTTAAATTTTTTTTTTTTTATCTTATATTTTTTCAAACTTATTATTATAAAAAATATATAAAACCGAAAAAATCGAAACTGGCAAACGGTTAATAGCATCTCCAATGGTGTTAGTTATAATTGGTTGGTTAAATTGGGTCTGTAAAATAATATGTAAAATTTATTGAACCTGTAAGATATTATGCTTTGATAGTATTGGGTGGTTAACTATATTTTAAAAATAGTATGGTATTAAAATTTTATGTTGTTATAAATAGAATACATTATTTCAATATGGTAATAAGTGATTAATATTTTTTTACAGATTTCTTACAGGTATGTAGTGGTTCAACAAATATAGTCAACCTCAAGAGGTTACTATATTTATAAATAAGGGGAATGCACCATTGGAGATGAATTTTTTTTTACATAATCTCTATATTTTTTATTTATAGTATGTATTAATGATTTTTAGCTAATGATTTTATGTGGTTGGAGATGCTCTAACCGAACCGAAAAAAATCGTTCCGGACGGTTCAGTTACGGTTTATAGGTAAAAACCGAACCGAACCGACATGTACAGTTAGGTAACGGTTTTCGGTAAAAACCAACTTACCTATGTTGACTATATTTATCGAGACCTAGTGAAATTACAGATCATCTATTATCATAATAAAATAAAATATTTTATTTATAGTAACTTGAAATAATAACAATATACTATTTTAAAAAAATAGTCAATTGTTATATTCAACCCCACCGGAATAAATTAGCTTAGAAGTTCAACTAATTTGTTCAACAAGTTTACATAATAATTATTTTATCTATCTTAGCCCACTTTTCTACGTAACGGGAGCAGCTGGAGATGCTCTTGCCATGGGATTAAGTAGATTTTCATATAAAAACTCATCTACAAGTTAAAACTAAATTTCAAATGCTGTTCTATAACTTCACCATAGAATTAAGTAGATTTCTCGTTTAAATGGCACGGGGGTACAATTATAATTACTGGAAATATATAATGTTTATTTACATTACAAAACCACTTAATCTCAGGAATTCAGTGACTTTTTTTCTCTTTGCAAAATCGAATATAAAGCTAAATAGTTTAAAACACATAACTTCACAAATCACAAGTGTGAATCATGCTACTAATTTTGTCCTCGTGCAAGTTTGGGTTACACGGTTCATAACACATTTTGATCTCTTTTAGCTTGTGATGACTGATGATTTCTACAAAGCTTAACCTACTATATTGCTTTGCTACTTTGTTCATCGGCCACATAGCAAACTACAAAGTAAAAGACAGAGCGGAACAGCCAACAAGGCAGGCCGACACCTCAAACTACTACAACAGTGCACCAGCAGTAATCTTTCTTGTTTGCATCCTTGATTTTAATTTTAAAACTAATCATCTGTACAGGTTCATTATACAGCAAACTTTTATAGCTAATTTTACATACTACAAACGAATGATTTAGGTATAGCGAGTTCCATTTGGCATAAAGCATGTTGTGGTTGAATTGCGTTGATCCTATCCTGGAAGTAGGCAATCCTCAAGATAGCAATGCAACCATAGACGATAGCATACAACAGAAGTAAAGAAATGGCAAGAAGTACCATGTAGTGATGCAGTAAACGGATAACATATACTTCAACATCTGTGCAGTGGGGCAGGATAAATATCCAATGGTTTATATCTTAACTGGTTACTGTGAGGTAATGGCCCCTCCTGAAATAAATCAAAGAACTTGTATATTAACATCTATGGTTCACCAACTGCAATTTAAACAATAATTCTAAAAGATAGATTAAAGGTTAGTGGTGAAATGATCCAAGTGAGCACAATAAAAATTTACATATATAAGCGGCCGACTACTTCAACAGGGAACAAGTGGAATGTACTATTAATGTTTATGATGTATTTGGAGAATCATTGTTAATAGAAATTTGAAGTGGTCAGAGGGGTAAACCCTTGCTATTTTCGAAGATTAAAGTTAACATTCAATTTTCTAGAATAATCATTAAGAATTTTAATCTTCTTAAACAAAGATTAACCTTGGGATTAAACTGTTTAGTAAATGAAGGAAAGAAGTGAAAGGATCAGGTATTACCTCTTCCAAATCAATCTGGAAAGGCTTCACAAAATCTTCAAACATAACTGGGGAAAATTCTTGAATTCTCTCCCCAATTTCCTGAAATTACAAAGGCATGAAAAGAGATCCTCAACCTTGATGTCACTGAAATGTTCAGTTTATAAAGCAAGCCATGACTGGCACAAAGTTTAGGCATTTGCAACGTGTTCACTCCTTACTGTTGAAATGAAAACAACTATATGGCAAACACTTCTATTGATTATTAGTAGTTCTAGAGCTGAATGATGTGGCATTGCTCATATGGCTTTATACTTATGGCCAAAGTTAACTGGCTATGTTTATGTGAATCCAGAAACCCCCATCTTATTAAATTCCTGCTTTAACCAATTAAGATTTGCCACATGGCATTTGGGATCCATTTTGGGAACAAAATTGGGACCATTAGCATAGGAATGATCAAGACCTATTGTCAAATACATCCGAACAACACAGAAACACATGGGAGGTAAAATTCATAGAGCAGCCACAACAATAGTACAAATTATTTGAATTAGAGGCTCTAGTCAATTATCTAAAATATGAAGATTATCATTAAATGCTATGTAAATATGTGTTTAAAAAAAATAGCTGGATGTCTCTACTATACCAGTCCAGTTATTCTTGACTTCTCCAGCAGTTCCTTCGCAACTAGATCCAATATATGTCTGTTAGCCATCAATCCATTCATTGCAAGTTCTTCCGTCTCTTCAATATACTGCCATCAGTTATAAAATCCATTAATATAAGCAATTCTAGTAATTGCCTTTAGCAAGTGATTAGGTTACAAGAAGATTCGGTCAACCAAACTGTCCCCGATGCTAAATTATGACAAAGGCACAATTTCCTCACTAGAAATGTTTGTACAACAATCATTAATGAAGCATCTCCATCCCGCCTTTACGACCTGTACAAAGTTCACTTGCCAAGGCCCCGTTTCATTGGTGTAAAACATCATTCTTCGGAAAATATTGAGCAAGGAAAATGAGAAATTTGTAAAATATTTTTCCAATATTAGAGAAGAGAATATTTTCCTCGCTTTATTTTGTCTATTAACATTGACTTGCAAACTATTTTCCCTTCACTAATATTCCTAACCAAACATAAGAAACCAGTAAATATTTCACGCAAAAGAAACAGAGTCTACAATGCATATATTGGCCATAAATTGTTTTTGTAGCAGCAGCGGATGATAACACGACATAACTATAAATTTTCGGTTTATATTCTCATTTGCAGAGAATAGCCTCTTGCATTGACAATGAAAGACATCATAAAAAAAGTTACCCTTGTCAATTCTCTAGTGAATAGCTCAGAAACTTCAAGAGTCATATCCGCTGGAACCACATGAGGGTCATCCCACTGAACAAAGAAAAGAAAAGGCAGTTTCTGATATATACATATAAATGCAAAAAGCATATGTTGGTCATCAATTATAGAACCCAGGGTTTCTATGTGTAGGATGATCATGGAGAAGTTTACCTTGTATTTTATCAATTCTCCATCCGGACTATCAGGTCGATCAATTAGTCCAACCCTTCTGGTCAAAGCAGTAAGCCCCAGCCTTGCATTCATTGGGCTAATAACCATTTCTCGAGCAATCTGAAGAGACAGTCCAAGGGAGTTGATTTTAAAGAACACAAATTGTAAGAACTTACATCTACCCCGACACTGGTAAAATATATATTATATATCAACACCGATGTCACTTAGAGCATCTCCAATAGGGTGCCGAGAAGGGTGCCAAATCCTATGTGGCATGGCACTCTTGAGTGCCTCCCTATTGGAGTCACAAGGGTGCCCAAGAGGTGCCAAGAGTTGCCAACTTTTGGCACCCCCTCTAAATAGAAAAAACTTAAATAGTAGCACTAAAGTATATATTATCCATACTTATATATTTTATCTAGTTTTTATAGTATTTGTTTAGAGACCATTGAGGCACCTTTCATGGGGTGCCAACTATTGGACTTGAAGGGTCATAATTATGACTTAAATGGAGAAAAAAATACAAAATTATTATTTATGATGTGTTGGACATGTTTGGCACCCTTCAACGGTACCTCTACTGGAGATGCTCTTATTACTGAGTTCAAAGTGTACCTGCAATTAACTAATACTTTCAGAAGTAATATGAATATACAACGCTAAAACTTAATTATGTTGTCAAAATATGGCTGAGGTTTCAACTGGACAGTGTGTGTACGAATATGGAGTTTCTGACAATAGTTGACAGTTTAAGAACCAAAATATATAGGTGAAAATAACTGGAAGTATGGTATCTTCGTTGCTTAAACAGAGTTATGGATATCAATAAGAAGTTAAGAGAAAATATCTTCTAATTTGGAAAGATATAAAAATCATAAAGATATGCCCCTATGATTAAAATGGCTTAGGGACAGAGAACCAGAAGAATGATTGCAAGGTCTATATCCACAACACGACTACAAAGAACATCTAGATACTGGAATTGGAAAAACGGTTTGGGATGATAACAATATACAAGCAGATACACTACCTTTGTTATCTTTTCCAAATCATCAGTTCCTCCATCAGTCACGTCGTCACCAAAGATGACTTGTTCAGCACAACGCCCACCATGAGCAACCACCATTTGCATTTTCATGTAGCCAAAGGTTGTGTACCCTTGGTCCACTGTATCTTCTCGAGGGTAAAAAACAGAAATTGCAGTTTCCTGCTTAAGTGGGTAGAACAAAAGGTCAGGAGACCCAAAAATAAAAAGTTAGATGAAATAAATATGATGAGTTGTACCTTGCCACCAGGAAGAAGCTGTGAAAATGCATGCCAGTCAAATTTAGGAAACAAATGAGCCAACAGTATATGGCCTGCTTCATGTACTGCAAGTAGTCTCCTTTTTCTCAAATGTTACCTATTAAACATAACACAAAAAAAAACTTATTAAACAGTATATCATAGTTTTAACTTTTAAGCCTAAGAAAGAATGTCAAAAGAAGACACTTACACTTTCTTCGCATTTTTGTTGTTCTTCCTCTGTTAGAAGCACACCCATTCCCTCGAGCAATTGTTTGTCCAACACATCAACTATATCTTGCTGGAAAATCTTAGAATGCCCTTTCCTGACCTGCAAATGTAAACAAAGACCAAAATAAACTCTAATTTATTCAAGCATTAACAGACAAAAGAATGAAAAACCATGATCAGTTAACACAGTTTCGCCTGAAACATGAAGCAGAAAAAAGGGGAATGGCCAAAAATAAGAGTATGAAGAACTTCACTGAGGAACACTATTACACTAGTCTACCAGATGACAATAAAGAAATAGCTTTCCACATTCTGTATTTTTTTAGAATTTCTACACAATCGATTGATAAATGTGCACAATTAAAAACAGAGCATGGGGAGCTAGATGCATACGAAGGGATGTTGATTTAAAGTTACAATGATTAATGGTGCAACATATGGAAGCTGGATAAGGCACAGCACAAATTTATGATAGACACGTTTATAATAACTTTAATAACCAACTTACAGACATAATCCCTGCTTCGTTGACAAGGTTTCTCATATCTGCCCCGGAATACCCCACAGTCCGAAAAACAAGCTGAAGCATCAAAAAGGTAGGAGTAAGCCCAAGCTAGCTGGAAAAATGCTATGTAGTCATTAGATCTTAAACAGTAATACAAGTTTCTTATTATATGTTGCACTCACAGACAGCCATATAGATTTACCAAGTAAAACTTCCTTCAAGAAACACATCAACTATTTGTAAACTCTATAGACTATAGCTAGTGTAATATATCCTTTAGTACTCACTAAATCTTAAGGAAAGATAATAAACAGATGCGAGAAATTATAAACTGATAAAGACATGAGGCTCCAAAAATTAACATTTTCAAAGTTGACGTCTTCGGCAAGCTGCTTTCCTCTACTGTGCACACCAAAAATTTGGACCCGTTGTCTAGCATCAGGCAAGCCAATGTACAGACGTCGATCAATAATTCCAGGTCGAACAAAGTCAAGATCCAGTTCATCAGGCCTATTAGTAGCACATATAAATATCACGGATTGCCTCAGTGAAAACCGATCAACACCAGTTTTCTCCTTCCTGACAAGAAAAAAAAAAGGACTTCGGCATTATTTTTCAGCAGCAAACAAAAGGGAAAAGGGATATACTCACTTATCCCACTAGGAGAGCAGCATAGGAGGAGGGTGGGATGTACGCTTAACCCTATATAAGTGAATAGAGAGGATGTTTCTGGACAATGACCCTTGGCATGTCAGATGAGAGAGTCAAACCCATGACCTATTGGTCATGAGTTGGGCACCTAACCACTGGGCCAACTCAACTTGTCAATTTTTTTCAGCAACAAGCAATTAGCTTTAATCTAATGTTCATAAATATTTGAAGTAACCATACACAAAGAAGCAGCCTAAACAATATAGTGGACACACCTAGTCCCATATATTATCTGATCCTTCATCCTTGTACTTATCATTTACCTATACCTTCCCTAAATTTATCTCACCAGTTATAATTAAATTTTAAAATGAAGTACAACTATAAGTTTATGATATAAAACAAAAACTTTCCAGACACAGGTCCGAAAGACAATTATATATACCAAGTATAAAACATATTGTTTCTATTAAAACTTTGACTGCACATTACAGCTGCAGTTATTCTAATATATTGTAGTGTAAATTTTTTTGAAAAACCTAGAATTTGGTGTCTTACCACACTACCGCCATTAAAATATATTTTGGGGATCTATCACTAAAATAAATGTGTCCTGAGACATAGTTTCTTAATTGATTTTGCAGTTAAAATGTATTACTTATTATTTTAGTTTATTCATTAATATGCTAATCAAACGAAAGCTCAGAATATATTTTTTTAGCAAATCAAACAACTCAGGAAGGCTTAGAAAAATAGAAGCCTTGTTTTCAATTGCTGTATGTCATTCTGGAGTAAATGAAATACTAACTCTCCATCAAGCTGCGCTACCAAAGCTTCAAATGTTGCTCTTCTTCGTGGATCCTGTCTTGCATGCCTCCCAGCAATAGCATCTATTTCATCAACAAATACAAATGCAGGAGCCTGAAAACAGAACACAAAATTATATTTAACTTGGAACCTGTAATTCCTCATTAAAGGATAATATTTCAAGAGCATTTATGTTTTTACATAGGTGCTTCTTTATCTCTCCGTATTAATAATCAGATTATAACCCTAGCATCTATGAGTGGCTTCTCCATTTGATCCTCATACATGAACTAGTTAAAAACCGAATTTCCTGTGTGCATATTTTTCAAATTGAATCCTAGGTCAAAATGAAAGCTCTAGCTTACGAGTCTTACACCTATCAGGTGTAATTACTTTGCATAAGCTTTAGCAAAATCCTCCCAATATAACCTTTCAACTAAAACTTAAAACCCATTAACCAATGAGTCTAAATCTTCAATAATCCAGTATAAACAACTAAATTTATTAATGGAAACTGCATAGCATGCAAGAAATATAACTTACGTTTCTCCTTGCAATAGAAAACATTTCATTAATACGTGCAGCACCACTTTTTTCACTATCTGTAAACTCAGCGCCAGAAGCGAAAACAAACGGCATCCCGCTTTCTTTAGCAAGTGTCCGTGCAAAAAGTGTTTTGCCTGTTCCTGGAGGACCTGACAGAAGTACTCCCTGAAATCAACATTAAAACAGAGCTCGATCAAACACAGATTAATCGTGTTTCAAAGCTTCGGAATTTGATTGCTAAACTTGACCATTACCCGCACAAACTTTACTTCCTTTTCATAATACTGCATTGGGTTACGCATGTAAATCATTAATTCATCCAGGAGATCCCAGACATCACCGCCTAAAACTACCTCTTTATACGTGGACTTCGTTTCAGCAGCTTCTCCAACTGGCTGAGGGGGTAACAGAATATTGAGATCAAATAAACATGTTGCTTAAGCTTAACAAATAAAGTTTGCAGTAGAAAGCAATATATACCAAGATAAAGTTTTCAGCATAAGCCATGTCGAAAAGTTGATTGTACTTCTTATAAAGAAATCTCTTATTCGTAATATGAAGAAGCATCACAGCTTCCCTAATAAACCACAATATCAATATTCCAGGTAGTAAAGCGATTGCAACTTTAGAAAGGTAATGGCTTTGCCGTCTCTGAAGGAGATCTACATCAACTCCGGAACTTGATATCATCTCAAACAAATGTGGGTCGAGTGGAATATTAACCTGAGTGATGGGCATATGCATTAGAATTATCAAGGTTACACGCAGATATACAGATCCTTTTTCTTCACTACACAGAATTGGGATATGAATCTCACAATATATTCTAGTGGGAATCCCTCCTTCATGGTTACATACAACCTTTTCAGGTCCTCAGTGAAGACAACAGCTTCAACCTGCACAAAAATTAAAAAATAAAAATAAATGCTACCCAACAATGGCTTCTGAAGGTCAAAAACTATGCAACCATATCCTAATGTTCTACTAAATACTAATACACTGCAACTATGACTCTCTATTCCAGCATTTAGACTAAATTGCTACTTACTTTACGAAGCAACCTGAAAGCATTCTGGTTCATCCTAACGGCTAACGCCACAAAAGGGAGTAAATTCTAATTTCACTTTTCACATATTATTAATTTGAAGCAAATGCAGGTCTTTGTTACTTAGACTCTTTGGTTTCAGCCACCATACCTGTATCGGGGCCTTTGGTTGAACTGTCGACACTCTGACAAACTCAAAGACCAGATATGAGATGATAATAATGCAAAAAAGAAAAATACGAAAAGAAAAAAAAGAACTTTTAACAAGAAAAAGAAATAGAGTAGATGAGAAGAATACCCCTAATCTACAAAGTCCTAACAGAGTCATGCTTAGCTTCAGTTTTATTGTTAACTTCTACTACAAAATTTTCTTTAAGATACTTGTTTATTAATAGACTATGTTGTATCCCCCTACTTGTGTCCCAAATTTTCATAAAATTCCGAGTTCAACAAACTGTACTCGAGTCCAAGTAAGATAGATGCAGGTGCCCTTATATGTAATCACACATGCACAGAATTACTCCGGAGGGTCTCAAATAATTGTCGACATAAAATTTTTATCTGGCCATTTAAGAAGCAAACATATTATCTCAGAGACTCCAACAACTGTCCTAATTATACATTCGCTTTTGTGTTTCATATGTACAAAAAAATTTAGATGATTTCCATTAGGAATTTTCAGCCACGTTTTTTCCATTTATATGTACACTTCAAAGAACTAATTTTTTTAATTCCTTTCTTATAGTTTATAATTAAAGAAGAGGAAGCCCAGGTATGTAGCACTGGGAAAATGATTTAACCTCAGAGCAATCAAGTTTCTGAAGAAAATAGGTGTAAGGAAGTTTCGGACGATAACGCCACCAACGCTTAGAAATCCACAGAGCCCTCGTCCCTTGTGCATCTCGAGCCTTCTCTACAACGTCTTTGCGGAGACTATTCTCGACCTCTTTCATGTCAAATTCAACAACATACTTCGCATTTAACGAATCTAGTTGCTCGGATAACTTCTCCTTCCTAAGAATTTCTTTCCATGTTTGAAGTCTTTCCCGCCATGTCCTTTTATTTTCCTGATTTTGATCTGCCAGAGACATTTGCATGAAGTTGAATAACTGAAATTTCCCACTTAATACTAGACAGAAAATACAAAAAACTAACAAGCTGACATAGATAAATGCCAAACTTTTCATATTGTCTCATCAACTATAGTTCTAAAACGATCAGTACTCCCACAGAAATTCCTTTTTTTTTCCTTTTGGGAGCTGCTCCATCCAACGTGATAATAAGAGTTGCGTACAGTATAAGATTTGCATTGGCAAGTTCATGGTCCATGTGTACAACAGGTACAATATTTGAAAGCTGTCTAAAACCCCGGGTATAAGCTTCCCAGTTTGCAAGGAAAAATATATGTATGCTTGAAAATATTAATGCAGCCAACCAGTTAAATTAAAAAGATACACAAAGGACAAAACAGAAGAAAAATAAATCAAATTTACTCGTATATCTATAATTTTAAAAAACAAATATCTTGAATACTTCTTTGACTTTAGATTCCCGAATCTTCCTTAAAAAAAGTATGTACCTATGCCCGCAATCTATATTTGGCTCCAATATATTTTTAGCAAGAAGTTAACTTGCATAAAAGAAAAGCAGATAATAATTGTTTTCCAGCTGCAACCAGAAGCAAACTTAGCAATAACTGGATATGCTAGCATCATAATTCACATACTAGCAAGAACTGGTTTCATAAGCAGTATCTTTCCCCCAGATCATATATATGTTGCAAAATTAAGAGCAAAACACCAGCACTAACTAACCCGAAATTTCCAAATCTCCTTGCAGAGACTTACTGTCTCCTGCACTCAACTCCCCGTCATATTTAATTGTCTGTTTTTCGTAATTAATTGGAGTCTCAACATCATCATCATCCCATGCATCTTCCCCGACATAGGAACTATCACGGGTAATTGTCCCATCTGGTTCTTCAATGAGCTTCTTCAATTTGAGGCCTTCTGGAGTTGTTTTCCTCCATAACCCTTTCTTGTACCTATAAGGTTTTTAGGAAAATATAGACCGTTGAAAATTTAAAAAAAAAATATTCACCTCTGATCCAATCCATCTAATACCAATAAACAATTAAGCAGTACAGGAAGGGATTTTTAAGTTTGTCAATGATCCATGTCATGCTGACTCCCAGAGGTTTACCACGTCCAATAGAGCAACCCAAGTTGATGAAATTAACTTTTAAAATCAAATAGAAGCATAATAAGAGTTAAATGGGGTAAGCTTAAATCTTAATAATGTTTCACTGCCTAATTAGTTAATTTTTTTGAAGGGGATCACTGATTATTGTCGGAAAAGAGGAACAACTAATGCTTCTAACGACGACGAGTAACATATAGAAATGCAGTTACCTCCTAATGTTAGTGGGAGTTGGTTCAGGAATCAAGGCCTCCATATACGCCTCGGTGAGTTCTTCTTGTTGACGAGCAAGGAAAGGAGCTCGAACCCCGGTATAAATTCTTCGACAAGATAAAACTACAATAAAAACATAAAGTACCAATGCACCTAATCTCTTAGATTCCCAGCTCTTAATATCCTGAAAAACAACCAAATAACGCAAACTACTCATATTTCCTCATCACCTACCCTTACAGCAATGCAAATTAACATATCATTCATTAAAAACAACCACATTTTAAAACACAAGCACAAAGAAACACTAAATTACACTACATAAAACATAAAGAAATTGACCTTCCATCTATCCCATTTATTCCACCGAATAAACTGAGGAAGTACACGAGCCCTAAACGAGTCGAACTGAGCCTGGCCCTCATTTGCAACCTCCTTAGCCCAACCGAAAAACCCGAAAAGCTGAGCATTAACAACATCAACATCAAAGCCAGTTTCTTTCTTGACAGACTCCCCAAATTTCTTGAAAAATCTATTAGACCCCCGAAAAATCGACTCGTTAAAGCGTAGCCAAGGAGAATCCTCCGACCCATTTCCGTCAGCAGATGAGTGGACTCGGAAAATGGGTCGATAACGCCTGTAATTTGGTCTAAGGACAAGAAATAATTTGCGTTTGGGGGTTTTAGCTGAATAAATGGGAAATGAGATAGGGTTGGTTTGAGAAATGGTAGAAGATGATGAAAGGTGGTTCATTTTGTGAATTTGATATGGACAAGTTATGGATTGAGCGAGCAAGCAAGCAGGCCACACTGCTCTATCCCCCACTCTTTTTTCCCCTGAATTTCTTCTTTTTTTTTGGGAGGTTATTGAACAAATTTCGAATCAAACCCAAAAAATTTAACAAAGGATCTCGCCTGATTTTGATTTATGGGATTATTAGAAAGGTTGCCACACATTGAATTGGGGAAATTTTTTGGTATAAAAATTTGAAATATTTGACATCTTTTATTTTAAATTATGTCGAGTTTATAAATATTAGCTTAAACTTGTACGATGATGGAGGGATCCCGTTATTATTAATATGTTTTAAATTTTTATTTATTTAATCATGTAAAAAAATTAATTTTAATACTTTTATGTAAATATATAATTATTATATATTTGTGATAAAAATAATTAGAAAGAAGGGGTGTTTATAATTTAATATGATAAATTATGCTTATAGTTTAGAAGAACAAGGAAATTGTGTCTAATAATAGTTGAGCAATTTAGTAATTTAATAGATATAAGATATCATTTACTTTTTAATTTTTTTATTAACCAAAATACGAGAATAATTGTTAACCAAATTATACCATATTTCAGTTATTATAATTTAATATAAATGTCTGATTTTAAAAACTCATTTATAAATATATCTCATTTATAAATATATCCCATATCTAAAATTTCTTGTATTTTTAAACCAACAATAATTAGCTTCACACCTACATAGATTTACATGACATTTATAACCTTTATTATCCACGAAAAGGATGAAATTTTTTGCTGTTGTTAATTACTTATAGTATTGATTGGAGGATTAAATTTTCGTAAATACAAGAAATTGGTACAATGTAAAAAAGGCACTAACTGCTCCGATTGATAAAAAATGATTATAAATCAAATATTCAAGAATTTATAATTGAAAAATATCAGGGGCACCAAATTGGTTCCCAAAAAAAATTACAAAATGCCAAGTGTCAAATTCTTTATAATCTGTCAGATTTAAAATTGAGGAAAACTTAAGTACTAAAAAATAACAAACAGATTTACTATTATTGAAATCGAAAATTACCATCATTTTTAGTATTGCAGACCCTAGTTTGTGGCTATAAACGTAAAGTTTTTTCTTTACTATTATCATCAAATCAATTAAAAATATTCGATAATAAAATCATGTTTGTGTTAAAATATAATATTTAGATCTTTTTATAATGTGTGATTAAAAGTGTATTTATAGTGTTTAAATGGTTCTTCTAAATGGGCTCTATACTAGGTGGGCCTATACCCAACATTCAGTCCCCTTTTAAAAAAAGATATTTAGATGTTTTAGTTATAAACTTTTATATGGGAGAGTTTTTTTTTCTTTTTGTATAATGAAGAATAGAAATGTTAAAAAAATTGAAAAATACATTCATTTTCTAAATTGAGAGCCTGTAGCTCTTGGCGACACTTAACATGACCTGAGTTTTGTGAGGTTGTTGAGCTGCACGTAATGATATCTATCGATGAATTTTATGCAATGTTCATAATATAAAAGGCTCTAGCCGCTTCTGCTTTTGTTGTTGGTGGGCAAAGTGGAAGTAGGTCCTGAAACTTGATCCAAAATTACTGCTTCTATTTGTGAAGTTTTTGGTAGTGGAGTTTTTAAAGCCTAATACAACCTTGCTGAAAGGTAAGGATAGGAAGAGGAATCGAGATGGGTATCTTCACGTTCTTACCAAAAAAGAATTTCAGGGAGCATGTAACGTGTCCAAGTTCTGAGAGAGTGGATTTGGCTTCTAAGACTGAATTTGTGCTTGAGCGACTGCTAAATTTGAAGTTGTTGTTGAAATTGCTGGAGTCGGGTTTAAGTGGTGCAAGGATTATGTTGGCTGTATTCTTTTTCTGTATTTCTTTTTCATGGGATAGTCTTGTTTTGATATTATTTTTGTTGATGTGGCTCTTGGTTGAAGCTTTTTTGACTTTCATTCTTTTTGTTCTTACATTGTCAATGGAGGTGTTGAGGCTTTGCACCATGTTGATGTGGTTGATCTGTCCGAAACTTCAAAACTGCAACGTGAAGTTCTTGATCTAGTGATTTTGAATTTCAAATTTGAGGAAAATTCCTCTACTTTGTTGGCCGAGGAGATGGTCGTGGATGAGAAGGCTTTTAACCTGTTAGCTGATAACTTGGGATTGGTAACCGAGTGTGAATTTTTAAGTGCAGATGTGAAGGTATTACTGAGGTGCATTTTCCTTGAATTTTATTCTATTGACTTGCAGAACAAAGTCGGCAGTAGGAGTGGTTCTTCGCACCATCTCGAAGATGTTGGCGTATGAGTTGATATCCTAAGAAATGCCTCTTGGAGGCTTTTGTAATCTTCTTTTCTTCAATCTAAGTCTTTTGAGTTAAGTTTTGATGGTTAAATATATTGCCTTTACTTGTTTCTATTTTTTCTTAATTGCTGCTATCGGTTCCCTTTACTTTGTACTTTCTCTTCTTATTTTGTTTTTTTACCGAATGAGTTGGAGAATTTGTTGAACTGGGGTGAAGCAGTTGAGGTTGTCAATGTCTCGAAGTTTTGTTATGAGGTTCGTGAGCTGAAAGCTGCAAAGTCGGACCTTGAGAAGGCCTCTGTGAGTTTGAAGAAGGAGAAACACATTCGGAAGAACTTCTACTTAATTTATTTCTATTTCAAGTTACCTTTTCAGGAGGCCTTGCAATATGGCCTTGATGATTTTGTCATTTTTTTAACTTTCCTTGAGCTAGACTGTATGTTAAATGCAAGTAAGTTTGGAGGTCTCGCGAAATTTACTTGTATGCGTAGTAGGTGAATGAGTTGATTGAGTTGTATAGGTCACTTGATGAGAATGGGAAAGTAATGACCGCGTTGGATTGATGAATTTATGAGGTGATTGACTTAAGTTTTGACCTTTTTAATGCGTTAAGAGTTGAACTTATTTGCACTCGTGAAGAGATTTTTCATGTACACTCGTCACATGTAAAGATCTTTGAGCTCATTTCCACGAGCTCTTTTGAGCATGTTGGAGAGTGAGTAGTCTTTGAGGTGCATGAGGCCTTTGTATTTTCTTGTGGAGAGGTCGCATAATTCGTTATTCGCGGCTTTTTTGGAATCGCTCTTGGCGAGATTTTTTTAGACTAGCTCTAGGCAAAAATTTCTGGATTCACTCTTGATGAGGTCGAATGAAGCGAAATCAAATCGGGGAGGTCTCTGGATTCACTCTTGGAGAGGTCTCTGGATTCTCTCTTGGCAAGGTGTTCTCAGACTCGCTCTAGGCGAAGTCGATGAAGCCGAATGAGGACGGCGAGGTCTTTTGGTTTCGCTCTTGGCGAGGTATTTTTAGACTTGCTCTAGGTGAACTCGATGAAGCCGAATAAAGTTAGGAAAGTCTTTTGGATTCGCTCTTGGCGAGGTCGATGAAGTGGTAAATTATTTTGGGTTCGCTTTTCGCGACGTCGAACAAAGCTGAATAAAGTCGGAGAGCTCTTTAGATCCGCTCTTGGCGATGTATCTTTTGGAGAATTATTTGGATTCGCTCTTGGCGACGACTTTGGATTCGCTTTGGCGAGGTATTTGGATTCTCTCTTAGAGAGGACTTTGGCTTCGCTTTCGCGAATTTTTTGTATTCACACTTGACGATGATTTTGGATTCACTTTTCGTAAGTTTTTGGATTCACTATTGGCGAGGAATTTGGATTCGCTTTTAGCGAGTTTTTTGGATTTTCTCTTGGCGAAGACTTTCGATTCAGCTTTCGCGAGTTTTTTGGACTCTCTTGGCGAATGATTTTGGATTTGTTTTGTGCGAGTTTCTGGACTGGCTATTTGCGAGGATTTTGGATTCGTGCTTCGCGAGGAGTTTTTAAGTGTAGAACAAAATACATAATATCTTGATGAAGTTGAAGAGATCTAATGTACGCGAGAAGTGTGAGCTATTAAGTTATTTCATGGAGTTATGAATCGTCAGAATCTTTTAAGTATAATACTCTATTTGAGGTAAGCGGGGTCTGAGGTGTCTCCGAGGTACATGAGGTCTTTGGACTCGTACCTGGTGATGTTTTTGGATTCGCTCTTCGCGAGTAATTTGAATTCGCTAGATGCGAGGTGTTTTCGATTCGCACTTGGCGAAGACTTTGGATTCATATTTGGCTGATGTCTTTGGATTCGCTTTCGCGAGGCATTTTTGAATTCGCTTTTAGCGAGGATTTTGGATTCGCTTTCGGCGAGGATTTTAGATTCGCTTTCGTGAGGCATTTTTGAATTCGTACTTGGCGAATATTTTGGATTCGCTTTTCACGAGGCATTTTTGGATTCGCACTTGGAGAGGACTTTAGATTCATAGTTAGAGATCTCTTTGGATTCGCTTTCGTGTGGCATTTTTGAATTTGCACTTGGACGAGGATTTTGGATTTACATTTGGCGATGTCTTTGGATTCACTTTCGCGAGACGTTTTTGGATTCGCACTTGGAGAGGATTTTAGATTCGTACTTGGAGAAGATTTTTGATTCGCTATTCGTGAGGTGTTGGACTTCAAGAAGTATTTAAAGCATAGAACTGATTCAAGTCATGTGACACGTATTGATGAAGTTGGTGAAGACTAATGCTTTGTGAAGATGGTGATGTCAACGAAGTGAGACATTTGAAATAGAAGTTTGATAAAATTTATGAATGTTAAAGCTGACTTGGAATGATTTGAAGTTGTTCTTAGATTGAGCCCTTGTTCGTATAGACCTTGATGCTCCCATTACGTAATTATTTTTTTATTTTTTATAGAGTATTATTGGCACTGAGCTTCCTTGTTACATTATTTGTGAATCCGCTTCCAAGTTTAAGGCTTCTTTAGGTGTATGTTACTTCAAACGTTAAGGGTCGTTGAGCCATTGAGGTCTTCGAGGCGGTATGTGTCGGGCTCTTTCAGACAAGTGAAGTGGTGTCTTTGAACTGGTTGAGCCGTCAGAGGAGTCGTGAAGTCGGCTCTTTCAGACAAGTGAAATGGTGCCTTTGAACTGGTTGAGCTGTTCGAGGAGTCGTGAAATGGGCTCTTTCAAATAAGTGAAGTGGTGCCTTTAAACTGGTTGAGCCATTGAGGTCTTTCAGACGGTTGTGTCGGGCTCTTTTCTAGTTTGGTGCTCATATGATAAACGTTCTTTTGATATGTTAAACTCCTCTCGCGAGTCTCAAACTTTAGCGAATTCTCTTTCCGCTAGCATAGTTTTATGATGAGAAATAAGACAATTGATCATTGTACATGTTCCGTGTCTTCCTGGTATTCGTAGTATTTGTTTCTTCATTGGGATTCATGAGACTTGGTGGGTTACATTAAAGATCTGTTTTGAGGATGGTGACGATCATTACTCTGCTATTGAGCTTCATAAAGTCACGTACCTTTTGGGGTCTGGGAAGCCAGTGCCCTTTTGGTGGGGGCCTCCCTTATATTTTTGACCCCTTCGAGGTACGAGGGAACATTTGTCTTTTACTTGTAGAGGAGGATGATTGTTGCACCGACCTCATTTATATTTTATCATTCTATTATTATGCAGAAGATATTGTCATCACAAAGAATGATCATAATACTTACCCGCTCATTGACTTCAGAGATTTGTAGGCTTGTATATTGCCGCAAGTTTAGTCTCTACTCAAATATTTTCGTAGTTATTTGAAGTTATATGGGGCTCTTTTTGGAGACCACTTCAAGGAGGGAACTATGTATGGACTTAGGCGCTCATGTTGTTTGAGTAATTGATAGTTAACTCTTCAATCATACTCGGTATATCGTCCATCTCAGTTTTGAAGTGATTCAGCTGGTGCTTCGCTACTTCTGAATGCTCGTAGAAAGTCATTCGACCCTTGACGAGGTGGACGAAGCCTGAAGACTCAGTGAAGCTACCAGGCTGGCCCGTAGTAGGTACTTTATTAGGAGACTGTTGAACCACATGGAAGTCGGACTCTTCAGGCATGTTGAGAAGTGGTACTTTGCCTATACAAAGTGATTCGACCCTCGATGAGGTAGACGAAGTCTGAAGACTTAGTGAAGTCACAAGACTGGTCTGTAGAAAGTTTTTTTATTAGATACGATTGAACCACATGGAGGTTGGTCTCTTCAGGCGTGTTGAGAAGTGGTACTTTTCCTTCTGTTTACTTATCTTTTGCTTTACTTTCGTTTCAATCGTGTTTAAAAAATATTTTTTCTTTTCTTGAAGACGTAAGCCGATGTTTACTTTTGGCGACTGCCTTACCTCTTTTTTTACTGTTGGAGCTTGATGAGCTACTTGTAGTAGATGTTTATGTAGGATTAACAGGCCTTCTATTTTTGTTGGCACCATGATTGTTTTGGAGATCTTTTTCTGTGGAGTTCTTATTTCTTGTAGTCCTTGTTGGCTTTTGTTGGCATTTTTTTGGAGTTGTAGTTGAAGATGGTACTATCTTATATGCTTTGTAAAAATGAACATGTTTGTATGTATATAAGTACTTTTAAAATTGAAATATGATGAGTGAAGTGTGTGATTTTAAATTTTAGAACTCCAAAAGATATGCTGGGAAAATTTTATGCATGATATGATAGATATGAGAAAAGAAAACATGAATTATCTCGAGATAGGCTTCAATTATGAAACAAAGAGAGATTACATATGTCGACTTACTTCATAATCTTCCTTTATGGGAACGAAATTATAAAAGGGAACTTGATTACATAAACTTACTTATATCATGACTTAACAATTTAAAATGAGATTTTGTTGTGGAGCGTTCATGGGTTGAACTATTTGAGGTGGATGGCGTTCCAGGAATTTATTACCGGAGTTTTATCAAAGTGAGAGGGGCGATAGGTGCCAGAACTGGTGACTTTTGTGATCCTGTATGGTTGTCATACATAAGTGATGATGTCAAAAATTACTGAAGAAAACAATATCATTAGTGTCCCTGATCATGGTATGAAGCAAAGCTAAATGGATATTTGATCTAAGGAGAATAATGAACTGTTACTTTTGGTAATCTATTAAGCTTGG
The DNA here is from genome assembly GCF_009905375.1 of Apium graveolens. Taxonomy (NCBI): domain Eukaryota; kingdom Viridiplantae; phylum Streptophyta; class Magnoliopsida; order Apiales; family Apiaceae; genus Apium; species Apium graveolens. The sequence goes on along the minus strand of NC_133649.1, from coordinate 269,401,360 downwards.
GGTTAGTCTTGTTAACAGGCATGAATGTGTGTTAAGCAATCTTCTCACCAATTGGGAGAGATTGCTGTGCAAGATAAACCTGTACTTTAACAAGACTAAAATATTTTGTCAATCCTAAGTAAGTTATATTGTGATCTTAATCTGTATTTTATACTTGTAACATTTATAGTCTGTAAAAATGTCAAAGGAGTAGACTGAAGTCTTTTTCTTTAAACAGTGTTAAGCCTAAGAATTCTATCTGAAAGAAGATCAAGAAGATCATGCCTCAGAAGAATTATAAAGAAGCTTGGAGTTGAATAAAGTTGTTTTAGGAAAAATACTCTAAGTCAAGATCTCTACAAGTCACGGATTTAATGTTATAGTGAAGTTATTCGAGAACTCCAGAATGGCTTATAGAGAAGTCAGGAAAACTACTAAAGAACTCAGAGAGATATGACAAGTCAAGAAGACATGAAGATTGGAGATATCGACAAGTTATTTCTTCACTAGAAAACTCAGAGTTATCGATAAGTCTAAGTCTACTAGAGAACTCAGAGATATCGATAAGTCAAAATTCACTAGAGAACTCTAAGTTATCGACAAGACAAAGTGAAGACATGATGCTGAGAGATCTCGACAAGCTAAAGTTTCATTCGAGAACTCAAAGACCTCTATAAGTCAAACTCACTAGAGCATTAGAGATCTCGATAAATCATTTTACTTATCGAGATGTCAAGATCTTTATGTGCCTAAACTGGAGATCTCGAGTAAAATTCTCAAAGTACAGAATCACAGACCAGTTCAATATCCAAGATTAACAATCAACAAACAATCCAACCAGCTGGATTGACAAGTCTACAAAAAGCAGCTTGAAGAATGTGCAAGATCAATGGTAAAGATTAACTAACAAAGGAAGATCAAAGTGAACACATGATGCTAAAGATATGCTAAGCCAGAAATGAAAGATATACTTTTCTGTAAATAGAAATGACAAGTGATAGTTTAGAAAAGCTAATAGCATGTCTTATTGTACACTGTGTAAACCAGCAGTTAACTAAGTTATAAAGTTAACACTGGTCATTTAGTCAGTTGTAACAATTTAGATCAAATTTCTTGTAACACTCTCAAGGAGAAGCTAAGCTCTTTATCAACAAAGAGCCTAGAAATTTTGTAGCAAAACAATCTTAATTTTAATATAAAATTAAGTGAGTTTTGAAGATCTGTGTTCTTTATTTTCTGCAAGCTTAAATTCTACATGAACACATTTCATTACAAGATTTAGTTTACTTTGTTCACCCATAATTCAAAAAAAGCACAAAAACAGTAAAACACATTCACCCCCCCTTCTGTGTGTTATTCATTTCCTAACAAGTGGTATTAGAGCAAAATCTGAAAGTAAACAGATTCAAGATCTTGGAAGAATGAGTACGCAGAAAATTAGTAGCATCAAAATTCCTACCTTTGACAAATCTAACTACACTCTTTGGAAAAAGAAAATGATGCTGTTTATCAGGATGGCCAATCCACTCTACATTCCCTCAAGAATGGACCCTTCATTCCTACGGTTAGAGTTGAGGAATCTACAGATGGCGACATGGTTATCCCAGCTCATTATGCTCCAAAAGATTCTGTTGAGTATTCTGATCCTGAAAAAGAGAAAGTTTCCCTGGATAACAGCTTGTAATTAATATTGATCGAGTCACTTGACAATGTGATGTACAACAATATTATCAACTGTGACACTGCCAAGCAAATATGGGAAAAGATTGAGATACTCTGTGAGGGAACTGAGGAAGTTAGGTCAAACCAAAGAAGAATACGGATTTCACAGTATGAGGGTTTTATGGCAAAGCCAAAGGAAAGCATTACTGATGTGTTTGAAAGATTCAATAAGCTGATAAATGACTTGTAGCTTCATGACAAATACTATAAAGCTGAGAAGTGAACCTAAAGTTCTTGCTTACTCTCCCTGATCATTTGGAACAGAAAATCTCAGCAATCGGGGAAGGGAGAGACTTGAGCTGAATAACTCTTGAAGTTCTATATGGAATTCTCAAAACATATGAACTAGAGATGATTCAAAGGTAATCATTGAGATCTGGTCAAGGACATGTTGTGGATGGCTCAAGTGCTTTAATTGTAAATGAAATCCAAACATCCAATGATGAACCAAGATCTCAAACTCCAGTTGCCTCAACAAGTGAGCAAAGAACAAATGATTCACAGGAGCAAGTCATTCTGGAATTTGAAAAATATGAGTTCTATACTCTTGAAGAACTGGATGAGCTAGATTAGTCAATGGCTTATTTGGCTAGAAAATTCTCTAACATTAGAGTAAAGAAGCCAAAATACTTCAAGAGTAAAGGACAGTCTTTCAACAAAGATAGCAGCTGGAAGGAAAAAGGGAAATACAATTCTGATAGTAGGAACGGCTACAAAACTGGATCTGTTGACAGATCTAAGATAAGGTGCTTCAATTGTGATGAACTAGGCCACTTTGCTATTGAATGCAGGAAACCCAAGAAGGTAAGAAAGATAAAGCTTATCTTGAACTTGAAGCAAAGTATGAAGCTCTTATGAGGAAACAGCAAAGTAACGCTTATATTGCAGAAGGTAAAAGTTGGGATGACTCTGAAAATGATGAAGATGAAGAATTTGGTAACAATGCACTCATGGCCTTGGAGCAAGGAGAATCATTCTCATCCAAATCACAGGTACCAACTCTTACCACCACTGATTTAAATGTGAATCAATATAAGGAAACTGTTGAAAAGATGAGTACAGAAATGTTTCACATTCATACAAGCATGGTGGCTGTAAATGAAGAAGTGAGCAGACTGACAAAAATGAATGAGAAGCTTGAGAATGAAAAACAAGGAACTAAATTGTTGATAGTAGAGCTTTAAGCCCTAAAATAAGAAAATGGTTATCTGAAGAACAAGCTCAAGTGTGCAAATGAGATTGAGGCTGTGCTAAGGGAAAAACTGGAGAAAAATGAAGTAAAGTTGAAGTCCTTCAATAATGTATCTGAATTGGTTGGTCAGTACTATGAGAAAAACAAACCATGTGCAAACATTGCTATTAGTCTTGATTATGATGCTTTGAACAACAAAAAGAAAAACATAAGGGACAAAGGAAAAACAATAGAGAATGAAAATGTTCCAGCAATGCTGAAAAAGGTTGGGTCACCTGTGTTCAAGGCTTGTGAAGTAGACTTCAGTGAAGAAGAATTGATTATCAAGCAAGAAATTGCAGATGATGATAATGAAAAGAAAAATGCAAACTCAATTCAATCTTCTAAACCTGAAGAAAATCTCATGGACAATCAAAGCACCAAGATTCCTGTCAAAGAAATAAAGATTGAAGATGCAAGAAAGAAGAAGAAAAATAGAAATGGGAAAAAAGGGATAAACAAAAGCAATAATCTTACTTATATTGTAGATGCTCCTAGAAAGAAGTGTGAAAAATGTAGCTCTGCAAATCATTTAACTCACATTTGTAAAAAGGTTGTTAGCAAGCCAACTGAAGGAGCTCGCAAATACAATGAAGCAAATTCAAATGATCCCTACTCATTCTGTGATAAGTTTGACTGCATCTCTTGCAACTTGAAAGTGATGAAGAGTTGCTACAAACTGAGAGTAGACCTTAAAGAAACAAAAATTGGGTCTACATCAGATAGGGAAAATGCACAACAATCATTGAACTCTATTTTATCTGAAACAACTCACTCTACTTTTGCTAAATCAGTTAACAAGAAGAAAGTACCCAAAACTGCTTGGGTCACTAAACACACCTGAATCTCATTGTGTGCAGGGTAAAGTGAAGAAAGTCATATGGATCATTGACAGTGGATGTTCCAGACATATGACAGGTGATAAGGCTCTGCTATCACAGTTTGAGGAGAAAGCTGGTCCATTGGTGACCTTTGGATACAACAACAAAGGATTCACAGTGGGATATGGCAAGATTATTTTTAAAAATATTGACATTGATGATGTAGCACTAGTAGTTGGTCTTGAAGTGAATCTTCTCAGTGTTAGCCAATTTACAGAAAAAGGCTTTGAATTTTTATTCAACATAAAAGAATGCACTTTTATTAGCAAGAAAACTGGTGAAGTTGCTCTGAAAGGAGCAAGGAAAGGAAGCATGTTTGTTGCAGACTTGGACTCAACAAATAAGGATGATAGTTGCTGCTTCTACACCAAGGCATCAGAAGAACAAAGCAAGCTATGATATAAGAAGCTGTCTCACTTGAATTTCAAGGCAATTAACACCTTAGTCAAAAAGGAGTTAGTAAGAGACATGCCCAAACTGGAATTTGCTCAAGTTGAAGTTTGTGAAGCTTGTCTGAAAGAAAAAATGAAAAGATCTAGTCACAAGTCAAGTGCACCATTGCAACTTATTCACATGGACTTATTTGGGCCAGTGAATGTCTTATCAATTTCAAGGAACAAATATGCACTTGTGATGGTGGATGATTTCTCAAGATAAACTTGGGTAGAGTTCATGTATTCTAAAGATGAAACTGCACACATCATAATTGAGCACATCAGGAAGATAGAAAATTAGGCTGAAAATTACAATTGTGTGATAAGATTGAGAAGTGATAATGGAACAGAATTCAGAAATGCTACACTGAGTGATTTTTGCAAAGGCGTTATTCAAGAATTCTCAGCTGCCAGAACACGTCAACATAATGGAGTAGTTGAGAGAAATAACAAAACATTGGTTGAAGCTGCCAGGACAATGATGCAAGATGCCAAGTTGCTAACTAGTTTCTGGGAAGAGGCAGTTAACACTGCATGTTATACTCAGAACAGATATCTCATTAACAAGGCACATGTCAAGTCACCTTACTCAATCATGTCTAAACGAAAGCCTACTGTAAAGCATCTTCATGTGTTTGGAAGTAAGTATTACATTTTGAAAGACAACTCTGAATATGTGGGAAAATTTGACTCAAAGGTTTCTGAAGCAATTTTTCCGGGATATTCACTGGAAATAACAGCCTATAAAGTTTATGTGATTGATCAAAAGAAGATTATGGAGAGCACAGATGTGACCTTTGATGATGACAAATGTCCAGACTTGAAATGCCTTGATGATAATGAAGCTGAAGCCCTGACATTTGAAAACCTCAACATTGATAGTGACTATGATGGGGAGGATGAAGTTGATACACAACAGACATTAAATGAAGAGACTACTCAACATGAAAATCATGAAAATGGAAACTCATCTCAAACACCTGAATTTGAGAGCACAAACTCAGGGGGAGAAAGAGAAGAAGGATCCAGCAGTCATACCAGCAATGAAGAAAATAATGAAGGCCCAAGTCAACAAACTCATACAAGGAAGTGGGATATAAGTCACACTAGAGATGCAATTATTGGTGATCCTACTGCTGGTGTGAGGACTAGAAGTGCAACTGCTAATGAGTGCCTACATGCATGTTTTCTATCTCAATTAGATTCTAAGAAAATTGATGAAGCTCTACTGGATCCTGACTGGATATCTGCTATGCAGGAAGAGCTGAATCAGTTTGAAAGAAGCAAAGTTTGGAAGTTAGTTCCCGCATCAAAGAATAGAAGCATTATTGGAATAAAATGGGTGTTCAGGAACAAGATGGATGAAAATGGTGTAGTTACTAGGAACAAAGCAAGGTTGGTTGCAAAAGGTTACTCACAAGAAGGAGGAATTGATTATGATGAAACTTTTGCTCCAGTTACACGACTTGAAGCAATAAGATTTTTTCTGCACATTTGAATTTTAAAGTGTATCAAATGGATGTCAAGAGTGCCTTTCTGAATGGTGAGCTAGAAGAAGAGAGTATTATTGTCTGGAAACATCCAACAGCTATTTTTGCATTTAGCATGTCTTATTGTACAATGTGTAAACCAACAGTTAACTAAGTTATAAAGTTAACATTGGTCCTTTAGTCAGTTGTAACAATTTAGATCAAATTTCTTGTAACACTCTCAAGAAGAAGCTAAGATCTTTATCAACAAAGAGCCTAGAATTTTTTTAGCAAAACAGTTTTAATTTTAATATAAAATTAAGTGAGTTTTGAAAATCTGTGTTCTTTATTTTCTGCAAGCTTAAATTCTGCATGAACACATTTTATTACAAGATTTAGTTTACTTTTTTCACCCATAAACATTCAAAAAAAGCACAAAAATATTAAAACACATTCACCCCCCCCTCTGCGTGTTACTCATTTCCTAACAATGTTCCTTCCCTTGGAGCATAAATTTTGCTTTATTTGGAGGGCATTGAAGCTACAGCCTCCCTTAGCATTAGATCGTTTACCTTGATGCTTCTTGATTTTACTTTCATATTACAGAGCTTGGAGACTTTTTCCCTACAATTGGCTACTCTGGACTATATAAAGTCTCTGAGCTTTTCGAAGAGGTCATTATTCAGGCGTAACCCTTCTTCAGAATTCTATGGTTCGAGTCATCTTTAACAGCTAAATGTGAAAGCTCTCCGCTTTGGACTTTATGTTTAATCAAGTTCTTTAACTGGTAGCACCTTGTTATCATGTGCCATGTGTCATCGTGGTAGTTGCAGAACCTGGTGCTTGGAGGCCTATTCGGGTTCATGGGCCTCGGGGGCCTGTCCCCTGGGCCTTCCTTAAGTATAGCCAGTATATGGGCTTTGTTGATATTGAGCTTTACGAAGTCACGTTTTGCATGAGGTTTCTGAGTTGTCCGAGGTGGAGAAGGGCTTTTCTTATTTCTTTTCTTGATTTGGGAACTTTTGAGCTGACCTTTTATTAGTTCCACGACCTTGGTCAGCTTGTCGGCAGTCCCATTGTGCGGAGCTGTCCGAAGATGTTCGAGACCCCGGAGACCTGGACGATTGGATGCTTCCAACTGCCTTTTGTAATGTTATTTCGTTGCTTGATTTTTGCAGATAAAATCCAGCCTTGCTTATTAGCACTTGTTTTTCTTCCGAAGTAAAGAACATATGTTACATGAAGAATTTGGGAGGTGATAAACCTAACATCTAATCTATCCGGAGGCATTGTAGTCATAAGTACTAGAAAATAGTTATTTTTATATTCAATAATATTCATATGATTTATACATTATTTAAAAACTAACTATATGACATATTTATTGTTATTGAGGAAAAAAGATATAACGATAACATGGCTAATTTATTTGGACATATTATACAAAATTATATGTAAAGGTTTTAAAATATATTTGGAGTTTCAAGTTTGGATAAATGTTCAAGTTTTAATTTAAAAAATAGATAAATATTTAAGTTTAACACAAGCATTTGATGGATATAGTCAGTGTTCAAAAAATCGGTTGATTAACATATTAATCGAAGTTCGGGCTGATCCCGTCTCGATTAATCAAAAATCAGGTCAAATGACGTTTTTTTAAAAAAACTGTTAAAAGCTGATTGATTTTGGTCACAGATCGGCCAATTAGGTCAAAGGGTGAAAAATAAATAAAAACTATTTTTAAGAAAAAAATTGAAATTCAAAAAATTACTTATTATTTAATAATAATATATTGACTTATGTTGACTATCGTATGTTGTACAAGTCATGCCTGTGCTATAACAAGACTAAGTCAAATTGACAACCCTAAGTAAGTTGTATGATAATATAAGTTTGCATTTTGTATTATATCACTTAAGTCTGTAAAACTGTAAATAGATTAGACTGGAGTATTTTTCTGTAAATAGTGTCAAGCCTCAGAATAAACTCTGAAAGAAGATCATGAAGATCATGCCTCAGAGAAAGTGCAAAGAAGTTTGGAGTTGAATAAATCTTTTTTAGGAAAAACATTCTAAGTCAAGAAATCTACAAATCACAGATTAAGTCTTATAGAGAAGACATTCGAGAACTTCAGAATGACTTATCGAGAAGTCAAGAAAAGCTTATAGAGAACCCTCAGAGATATTGACAAGCCAAAATGAAGACATGAAGATTGGAGATATCGATAAGTCAAAATACTACTAGAGATCTCTGAGATATCGATAAGTCAAATTATCACTAGAGATCTCTGAGATATCGACAAGTCATTTTTTCACTAGAGAACTCAGAGATATCAATAAGCCAAAATGAAGACATGAAGATTGGAGACCTCGACAAGTCTAATTCTCTTATAGAGAACTCAGAGACTTCGATAAGTCAAAACAACTAGAGTAATAAGAGATCTCGATAAGCCATTATACTTATCGAGATGTCGAGTCCTCTATATGACAAACTGGAGATCTCAATATAAAAATAAAAGTACAAAATGGAGATCAGTTAAATATCCAAGATTATCAATCAAAAAACAACTCAATCACTAATTTGAAAAGTCTACAAAAGCAGCTTGAATAGTACAAGATCAAAGGCCAAAATTAACGGACAAAGTAAAGTCACAGACATGCACGATTTGCAAAGATACACTAAGCCAGAAATAGAAAGATTTAGTTATCCAAAAGTAGGGATTAATACATTCTATTACATGCTGTGTAAAATCAGTATTTACTGTTCTATAAAGTAAACACTGGATGCTTTGTTTAAGAGTAACAAGTTAGATCTAGAAAATCTAGTAACTCTCAAGAGAGAAGTTGAGTTCTTAACATACCAAGAACCCAGAAATTTGTAGCAAAACACTAGCTTGATTTTTATATAAAATTAAGTGAGTTTTGAAATCTGGTGTTCACTGTTTTTAGTTCAGTTAACATAATATTGTTATATTTCTTATCTGCTTTGTTCACCAAGTCTAAGTAAATTAAAAAACCATTAAAATTGTCTAAAACACATTCACCCCCCTTCTGTGTTGTATTCATTACCTAACAAGTGGTATCGGAGCAAAATCTGAAAGCAAACAGATTGAAGATCTTGGAAGAATGAATACACAGAAACTCGGCAGTATCAAAATCCCTACCTTTGACAGATCTAACTACACACTACGGAAAAAGAAAATGATGTTGTTCATCAGGATGGCCAATCCACTATACATTCAGATCCTCAAGAATGGGCCTTTTACCCCATGGTAAGAGTTGAGGAATCTATAAATGGAGACATGGTTATTCCAGCACATTATGCTCCTAAAGATCCTTCAGAATATACTGAGCCTGAAAAAGAAAAAGTCTCTCTAGATAGTGGCTTGCAGCTGATCTTTATAAAGTCATTTGGCAATGTAATGTACAATAATATTGTCAACTATGACACAGCCAAACAAATCTGGGAGAAAATAGAGATCTTATATGAAGTTAGGTCAAACCAAAAGAGGATTCTGGTTTCTCAGTATGAAGGGTTTATGGCCGAACCAAAAGATGGAATTACAGAACTTTTTGAAAGGTTCAACAAACTGATAAATGGCTTGCAGCTACATGATAAATATTATGAAGCTGAGGAGGTTAACCTAAAGTTTTTGCTAGCTCTTCCTGACCGTCTTGCACAAAAGATATCAACCATAAGAGAAGGAAAAGATTTAAGGAGAATGACTTTGGAAGTTCTATATGGAATCTTGAAAACTTATGAACTTGAGATGCTGCAAAGAAAGTCATTGAAAGCACATCATGGACATGTTGTTGATGGTTCAAGTGAAGATGAGCAAGATGATCAAGTTCCAGTTGTCCAAGCTATGGAACAAAAGAATAAAGGACCTAGAAGTAAGTTGTACTGGAGCTGGAGGAAGATGAATATTATACCTTGGATGAGCTAGATGAAATGGACCAACCCATGGCTTACTTGGTTAGAAAATTCTCCAATATAAGAGTCAAGAAGCCAAGGTTCTTCAAGAGCAAGGGACAATCTTCCAACAACAACAATTGGAAACCAAAAACTCAGTACAATTCAGTTAGCAAAGGTGCCTACAAAACATGATCCGTGGACAAATCAAAGATAAGTTGCTTCAACTGTGATGAGTTGGGTCACTTTTCTACTGAATGCAGAAATCCTAAAAAGGTGAAGACGGATAAAGCTTACTTAGAATTGGAAGAAAAGTATGAAGCTCTCTTGAAGAAACAGTTTAGAAAAGCTTATATTGTAGAAGGAAAGAGTTGGGATGACACTGATGTTGATGATGAGGATGAAGAAGTTCGAAACTATGCACTAATGGATTTTGAGCATGGAGAAACATCCACTTCAAAATCAAAGGTACCAACTCTAACCACCATTGATTTAAATGCTAGTCAATATAACGAGACTGTGGAAAAGATGAGTGTGAAGATGTTTCATATACACAGTAGCTTACTAGAAGCTACTAAGGAAGTAAGTAGGCTAACAAATGCTAATGATAAGCTTGAAAGTGAGAAGCAAAATATGGATCTACTGCTTGTGGATCTTGAGTCAGTCAATCAAGAGAATGAATATTTGAAAAACAAGCTGAAGTGTGCCAATGAGATTGAAGTTATGTTAAGAGGAAAGATTGAAAAGAATGAGGTGAAACTGAAATCAATATGGAATGCATCTAAGTCGGTTGGTCAGTACCATGAGAAGAACAAACCATGTGCTAACATAGCAATTGGTCTTGATTATGATGCTTTGAACAACAACAAGAAAGATGTTGGTGGTAAGGGAAAAGCAACAGAAAATGAAGATGTCCCAGCTATGATGTCAACATGTCAATTGTTGTATATATGGTGGAAAGTGACTCTTATAGGGTGCAAAGTGACTCAAATATGGTGAAAAATGACTTACATGGTTAATTATAACCAAAATTGACTTGTATGAATGTGGGACTAAGAGGTGGTAAAAGGATTTCTAATTGCATGTACATGATGTTACATAATTGTACCAATATATGATGACAAGTGACTCTTATAAGGTGCAAAGTGACTCTAATATGGCGAGAAGTCACTTACATGATTGATTAGAGCCAAAATGTGGCCCAAAATTGACTTGTACCAAAGGGGTACCAAAAGGTTGTTAAAGGATGTCTAATTTGAATGTACCTGATGTTAACATGTTAATTGTATCAATATATGGCGGCAAGTGACTCTTATAGGGTGCAAAGTGACTCTAATATGGTGAAAAGTGATTTACATGGTTGATTAGAGCCAAAATATGGAACACAATAAATATAACACCCTCCAAATCTGGGGTATAGATTTGGGGCATTATTAACAACAATTACCAACTAAACCTGCACAAGTGAAATATAAATATAATAATTACCCCGAACTATCACTACTCAGGATATTTTAAGGTCTGAGTTGAAAACAAGAACCACATACTACACTTTATTACAAACCCAAATAAATAAACCTGTCTCAAGAACTCTCTTTGTTACAAAACTTTATTCTATCTACAATCTCACCACTCAACTTTTATTCAAACTACACAAGACTTTTATTCAACCCAACATTACTACTTATCCTGTTACACCTGATCTGGCAATTCAAAGCTCTCTTCGGGAATGGGAAGGAACACTCTTGGTATAAGAGGGTCCCGTTGCTTGACTCGCTTCTTGACTATGCAGGTCCTGATGGGTTTCATTCTCTACCTTAACTATAAAACAATAGGAATAATAATAAAAGGGGATGAGCCAAAATTGCTCAACAAGCCTGTAACAATATATATAGTATAAGAGAGAAACAGGTGAACCAATTAGCTGCTGGTTGAAATAACCATCTGAATCTGTATAGGATAGTAATTTGCCAATGCTGGCGAGTACCAAATGAACAAGACTGGAAACAAGAACTAACATATGCACTATAACCTGCTGATCAGTCAGAATATAGTGCGGATCTATACCCAACTGCATAGACCCAACCAACATAAAGAGTACTCAGGCAACTATGGCCTATTAAATAATGGTCTGGGTAAAACCCAGCCCGTATAGTAACCATCCAATCCAAGGCTTAGCATCCGGAACAATCAGGAATGCTTTTGATATATCCCAACACCAGGATATACCAGAGTATATGTAACAAGGGTAAAAAGGATTGAAATATGAAAAGGGAATTCAATAAATTGGGTGAAATCAAGAATCGAAATGAAATTGAAACAAGCAATAATAAATGGGTAACAGTGTATATGAACAATGATTATCAAAGGTAACTGATACGATAAAAGGAAATATAAATCACTATTCTGAATTTAGAATAGGGGAAAAACTTGCCTTGCGCATACTTAACCTGGTTTAACTCACCGCCTTCTGTCCCTAGCTTGCTCTGCCTTGTTTCTGAGTCTAGGGGTCTTCGTTTCGCTCAAATCGGACTAACGGTTGAATTATTATAAATTAAACAAGATTTAATTAATTAATAATTAATTATAAATAAACAATCCTTAATTATATTTTTAAATAATTAATTAATAATTATTATATTTTAAAATAATTAATCCCTAATTATTAGGAATTATTATTATTTATTACAAATTATTATTACTTATTCGATCAAATCGATTATTTACAAATAATTAATCGATTTAATTAACCGATACGCTACTTATCGAATAACTACGAATTACTCGAATTATAAACCAACTTAATGATTAATCACTCGTATAACTACGAGCTACTCGCAATTCTCGCATAATTATCGAACTATTATATTATTATTGAAACTCATACGATTCGCTAATCAATTAGTTACCGATATTTAATTATACGCTATAAATAATTACCGCAATATTATTCGAATAACTATCGCTCGAATACTAATTCTAATTATCGAATTACTATTCGCATTATTAACTAGTTATTAGATTATTAATCATATCACTTAATTATTTCTAATTCTTATTTATTAATTAATTACCTAATTATTAATTAATTACCCAATTATTAATTAATTAGATAATTAATAAATAATTAGATAAATAATTAATTAAATAATTAATTTCGAATTTATAATTTAATAAAATAATTTAGAATTTAATAATACTATTTTTCAGAATTTAAAACTAATTTTTAATTAATTTTTAGAATTATTAAAAACTGATTTTAATTACTAAAATATAAAATAAATAATTAATTACTCAAAAACACAAAATCAGAACAGAGTTTGGGTTATGAAGGATCAAACCCGGGTCATTTCCGAGTTGCAAACCGGGTCGACCTCAGGTTAACGGGTCACGAAGCACAGCCGTCACCGTCCCAGAATCCGGTGACGACGACGGTTTCCGGCGAGGCGAAAACACTCGATTCTGGGCTCGTTCTTCTGCGGTTTCGAAGCACAGCAACACAACGACGCTCCCAGCACCTTCCTCCTCCTTCCCTCGTCCTCCTCTCGTCGAAACGTGGCCGGAAACACGAAGAACACGGCGGCGGCGTCGTTCTCCGGCGAGCACGAAACGGAAACCAACGAACGCGAAACCAGTGCCAATCGACTCCCTATCCGACGATCTAAACGTCTATGCTAACAGAATCATCAAACAATTAACAGAACTGCAAACCCGAATTCAAGAAATTAAACCCGAAAATACAAATTTCAATTCAATCAATCAACCATAAAAAACAATTACATAATCGAAAACTACAAATCATAAGCTTCAAAACGAGTACACAGACGCTCGATTTGGACTCCGGAATCACGATAAAAATCAGCTTTGATCCTCCTGCTCTGTTCTTCACAAACCCTAACCCTTTCTAATTTTCTTTTTATTTTTCTGATTTTTAATTATAATTAACTGATTTAATTAATAGTAAATCAGGTTTTTATATTTATGAAAATAATACCCCTAAGTAAAATTAAGGGTCTAATTAAACTCCTAATAAAAATATTTGACCCTAATTTTTATAATTTTTGGGTATTAATATTGAATTTTTAAATATCCAATAAATACAAAATAAATGCTAAAAATTCCCAAAAATTGTGAATATTACAAAAATACAAAGAAAAATGATATATGATAATTTCATGATCATATAAAAATAAAAATAAATTTTTTGTGGGGTTTTTGGTACCCGAAGGGGTCCGGAAAACGTCTAAGGGTTCAGAATAGCGATATGGTATAGGGCATCTTTAAATAAAATAGGGCCAATGATTTTGTTTGAAATACGGGCTTTTAAAACATAGTTTTGAGCTGTACGGGTTTTGATATAAAATATATAACTGACGATAAAATGCTCAATAAATATCCAAAGCACGTTTGGATCAAAACAGCCAACACATAACACATAGCAGTTAGGGGTTAATGACTTAACACATTTAATCACATAATAATACACATAATATATCATTATTATAATATAATACAAACGTAATTTCTCGGTCGTTATAACAAACTTGTATGAAAGTGGCATTAATAGGTAGTAATAGGATGTCAAATTGGATGCATATGATGTTTACATGTTAATTTTACAAATATATTGTTGAAAGTGACTCATATAGGGTGCAAAATGACTCTAATATGGTGAAAAGTGACTTACATGGTTAATTAGAACCAAAATGTGGACCAAAATTGACTTGTATGAATGTTGCACTAAGAGGTTGTAAAAGGATTTCTAATTACATGTACATGATGTTAACATGTTAAATGTACCAATATATGATGACAAGTGACTCATATAAGGTGCAAAGTGACTCTAATATGGTGAAAAGTCACTTACATGATTAATTAGAGCCAAAATGTGGCCCAAAATTGACTTGTAGAAAAGGGGTACCAAGAGGTGGTTAAAGGATGTCTAATTGCATGTACATGATGTTAACATGTTAATTGTATCAATATATGGTGGCGACTCTTATAGGGTAATATGGTGAAAAGTGACTTACAAGGTTGATTAGAGCCAAAATGTGGAACAAAATTAACTTATACGAAAATGGCATTAATAGGAGGTAAAAAGATGTCAAATTGGATGTATATGATGTTAACATGTTAATTGTTGTATATATGGTGGAAAGTGACTCTTATAAGGTGCAAAGTGACTATAATATGGTGAAAAGTGCCTTACATGGTTGATTAGAACCAAAATGTGGAACAAAATTGACCTGTGTGAAAGTGGAATTAAGAGGTGGTAAAAGGATGTCAAATTGGATGTATATTATGTTAACATATTAATTGTACAAATATATGGTGGAAAGTGACTCATATTGGGTGCAAAATGACTCTAATATGGTGAAAAGTAACTTACATGGTTAATTAGAACCAAAATGTGGACCAAAATTGATTTGTATGAATGTGGCACTAAGAGGTGGTAAAAGGATTTCTAATTTCATGTACAGGATGTTAACATGTTAATTGTACCAATATATGATGGCAAGTGACTCTTATAAGGTACAAAGTGACTCTAATATTGTGAGAAGTCACTTACATGTTTGATTAGAGCCAAAATGTGGCCCAAAATTGACTTGTAAGAAAGGGGTACCAAGAGGTTGTTAAAGGATGTATAATTGCATGTATATGATGTTAACATGTTAATTGTATCAATATATGGTGGCAAGTGACTCTAATATGGTGCAAAGTGACTCTAATATGGTGAAAAGTGACTTACACGGTTGATTAGAGCCAAAATGTGGAACAAAATTAACTTGTATGAAAGTGGCTTTAATAGGTGGTAAAGGATGTCAAATTGGATGTATATGATGTCAACATTTTAATTGTTGTATATATGGTGGAAAGTGACTCTTATAGGGTGCAAAGTGACTCTAATATGGTGAAAAGTGACTTACATGGTTGATTAGAACCAAAATATGGAATAAAATTGACCTGTATGAAAGTGGAACTAAGAGGTGGTAAAAGGATGTCAAATTTGATATATATGATGTTAACATGTTAATTATACAAATATATTGTGCAAAGTGACTCATATAAGGTGTAAAATGACTCTAATATGGTGAAAAGTGACTTACATGGTTAATTAGAACCAAAATCTGGACCAAAGTTGACTTGTATGAATGTGGCACTAAGAGGTGGTAAAACGATTTCTAATTGCATGTACATGATGTTAACATGTTAATTGTACCAATATATGATGGCAAGTGACTCTTATAAGGTGCAAAGTGACTCTAATATTGTGAGAAGTCACTTACATGTTTGATTAGAGCCAAAATGTAGCCCAAAATTGACTAGTAAGAAAGGGGTACCAAGAGGTGGTAAAAGGATGTATAATTGCATGTACATGATGTTAACATGTTAATTGTATCAATATATGGTGGCAAGTGGCTCTAATATATGGTGGCAAGTGACTCTTATAGGGTGCAAAGTGACTCTAATATGGTGAAAAGTGACTTACATGGTTGATTAGAGCGAAAATGTGGAACAAAATTAACTTATATGAAAGTGGCATTAATAGGTGGTAAAAGGATGTAAAATTGGATGTATATGATGTTAGCATGTTAATTGTTGTATATATGGTGGAAAGTGACTCTTATGGGGTGCAAAGTGACTCTAATATTGTGAAAAGTGACTTACATGGTTGATTAGAACCAAAATATGGACCAAAATTGTCTTGTATGAATGTGGCACTAAGAGGTTGTAAAAGGATTTCTAATTACATGTATATGATGTTAGCATATTAATTGTACCAATATATGGTGGCAAGTGACTCTTATAAGGTGCAGAGTGACTCCAATATGGTGAGAAGTCACTTAAATGATTGATTAGAGCCAAAATGTGGTCCAAAAATGACTTGTAAGAAAGGGGTACCAAGAGGTGGTTAAAAGATATCTAATTACATGTACATGATGTTAACATGTTAATTGTATCAATATATGGTGGCAAGTGACTCTTATAGGGTGCAAAGTGACTCTAATATTGTGAAAAGTGACTTACATGGTTGATTTGAGCAAAAATGTGGAACAAAATTAACTAGTATGAAAGTTGCATTAATAGGTGGTAAAAGGATTTTAAATTGGATGTATATGATGTTAACATGTTAATTATTGTATATATGGTGGAAAGTGACTCTTATAGGGTGCAAAGTGACTCTAATATGGTGAAAATTGACTTACATGGTTGATTAGAACCAAAATGTGGAACAAAATTGACCTGTATGAAAGTGAAATTAAGAGGTGGTAAAAGGATGTCAAATTGGATGTATATGATGTTAACATTTTAATTGTACAAATATATGGTGGAAAATGACTCATATAGGATGCAAAATGACTCTAATATGGTGAAAAGTGACTTACATGGTTAATTGGAACCAAAATATGGACCAAAATTGACTTGTATGAATGTGGCACTAAGAGGTGGTAAAAGGATTTGTAATTGCATGTGCATGATGTTAGCATGTTAATTGTACCAATATATGATGGCAAGTGACTCTTGTAAGGTGCAGAGTGACTCTAATATGGTGAGAATTCTCTTACATGATTGATTAGAGCCAAAATGTGGTCCAAAATTGACTTGTAAGAAAGGGGTACCAAGAGGTGGTTAAAAGATATCTAATTATATGTACATGATGTTAACATGTTAATTGTTTCAATATATGGTGGCAAGTTACTCTTATAGGGTGCAAAGTGACTCTAATATAGTGAAAAGTGACTTATATGGTTGATTTAAGCCAAAATGTAGAACAAAATTAACTAGTATGAAAGTGGTATTAATAGGTGGTAAAAGGATTTCAAATTGGATGTATATGATGTTAACATGTTAATTATTGTATATATGGTGGAAAGTGACTCTTATAGGTGAAAAGTGACTCTAATATGGTGAAAAGTGACTTACATGGTTGATTAGAACCAAAATGTGGAACAAAATTGACCTGTATGAAAGTGAAATTTAGAGGTGATAAAAGGATGTCAAATGGGATGTATATGATGTTAACATTTTAATTGTGCAAATATATGGTGGAAAGTAACTCATATAGGATGCAAAATGACTCTAATATGGTGAAAAGTGACTTACATGGTTAATTAAAACCAAAATGTGGACGAAAATTGACTTGTATGAATGTGGGACTAAGAGGTGGTAAAAGGATTTCTAATTTCATGTGCATGATGTTAACACGTTAATTTTACCAATATATGATGGAAGTGACTCTTAAAAGTGAATTTAATATTGTGAAAAGTCATTTACATGATTGATTACAGCCAAAATATGGCCCAAAATTGACTTGTAGGAAAGGGGTACCAATAGGTGGTTAAAAGATGTCTAATTGTATCAATATATGGTGGCAAGTGACTCTTATATGGTACAAAGTGACTATAATATGGTGAAATGTGACTTGCATGTTTAATTAGAACCAAAATGTGGACAAAAATTGACTTGTATGAATGTGGCACTAAGAGGTGGTAAAAGGATTTCTAATTGCATGTACATGATGTTAACATGTTAACTGTACCAATATATGATGGCAAGTAACTCTTATAAGGTGCAAAGTGACTCTAATATGGTGAGAAGTCACTTACATGATTGATTAGAGCCAAAATGTGGTCAAAAATTGACTTGTAAGAAAGGGGTACCAAGAGGTGGTTAAAAGATTTCTAATTGCATGTACATGATATTAACATGTTAATTGTACCAATATATGATGACAAGTGACTCTTATAAGGTTCAAAGTGACTCTAATATTGTGAGAAGTTACTTGCATGATTGATTGAGCCAAAATGTGGCCCAAAATTGACTTGTAAGAAATGGGTACCAAGAGGTGGTTAAAGGATGTCTAATTGCATGTACATGATGTTAACATGTTAATTGTATCAATATATGGTGTCAAGTGACTCTTATAGAGTGCAAAGTGACTCTAATATAGTGAAAAGTGACTTATAGGGTTGATTAGAGCCAAAATGTGGAACAAAATTAACTTGTATGAAAGTGGCATTAATAGGTGCTAAAAGGATGTCAAATTGGATGTATATGATGTCAACATGTCAATTGTTGTATATATGGTGGAAAGTGACTCTTATAGGGTGCAAAGTGACTCTAATATGGTGAAAAGAGACTTACATGGTTAATTATAACCAAAATTTGGACCAAAATTGACTTGTATGAATGTGGGACTAAGAGGTGGTAAAAGGATTTCTAATTGCATGTACATGATGTTACATAATTGTACCAATATATGATGGCAAGTGACTCTAATAAGGTGAAAAGTGACTCTAATATGGCGAGAAGTCACTTATATGATTGATTAGAGCCAAAATGTGGCCCAAAATTGACTTGTACCAAAGGGGTACCAAAAGGTTGTTAAAGGATGTCTAATTGCAAGTACCTGATGTTAACATGTTAATTGTATCAATATATGGTGGCAAGTGACTCTTATAGGGTGCAAAGTGACTCTAATATGGTGAAAAGTGACTTACATGGTTGATTAGAGCCAAAATGTGGAACAAATTAACTTGTATGAAAGTGGCATTAATAGGAGGTAAAAGGATGTCAAATTGGATGTATATGACGTTAACATGTTAATTGTTTTATATATGGTGGAAAATGACTCTTATAAGGTACAAAGTGACTATAATATGGTGAAAAGTGACTTTCATTGTTGATTAGAACCAAAATGTGGACCAAAATTGACCTGTATGAAAGTGGAATTAAGAGGTGGTAAAAGGATGTCATATTGGATGTATATGATGTTAACATGTTAATTGTACAAATATATGGTGGAAAGTGACTCATATAGGGTACAAAATGACTCTAATATGGTGAAAAGTGACTTACATGGTTAATTAGAACCAAAATGTGGACCAAAATTGACTTGTATGAATGTGGGACTAAGAGGTGGTAAAAGGATTTCTAATTGCATGTATATGATGTTACATATTTGTACCAATATATGATGGCAAGTGACTCTTATAAGGTGAAAAGTGACTCTAATATGGCGAGAAGTCACTTACAAGATTGATTAGAGCCAAAATGTGGCACAAAATTGACTTGTACCAAAGGGGTGCCAAAAGGTTGTTAAAGGATGTCTAATTGCATGTACCTGATGTTAACATGTTAATTGTATCAATATATGGTGGCAAGTGACTCTTATAGGGTGCAAAGTGACTCTAATATGGTGAAAAGTGACTTACATGGTTGATTAGAGCCAAAATGTGGAACAAAATTAACTTGTATGAAAGTGGCATTAATAGGAGGTAAAAGGATGTCAAATTGGATGTATATGATGTTAACATGTTAATTGTTTTATATATGGTGGAAAGTGACTCTTATAAGGTGCAAAGTGACTATAATATGGTGGAAAGTGACTTTCATTGTTGATTAGAACCAAAATATGGAACAAAATTGACCTGTATGAAAGTGGAATTAAGAGGTGGTAAAAGGATGTTATATTGGATGTATATGATGTTAACATGTTAATTGTACAAATATATGGTGGAAAGTGACTCGTATAGGGTGCAAAATGACTCTAATATAGTGAAAAGTGACTTACATGGTTGATTAGAACGAAAATGTGGACCAAAATTGACTTGTATAAATGTGGTACTAAGAGGTGGTAAAAGGATTTCTAATTGCATGTACATGATATTAACATGTTAATTGTACCAATATATGATGGAAGGTGACTCTTATAAGGTGCAAAGTGACTCCAATATTGTGAGAAGTCACTTACATGTTTGATTAGAGCCAAAATGTGGCCCAAAATTGACTTGTAAGAAAGGGGTAACAAGAGGTGGTTAAAGGATGTATAATTGCATGTACATGATGTTAACATGTTAATTGTATCAATATATGGTGGCAAGTGACTCTTATAGGGTGCAAAGTGACTCTAATATGGTGAAAAGTGACTTACATGGTTGATTAGAGCGAAAATATGGTACAAAATTAACTTGTATGAAAGTGGCATTAATAGGTGGTAAAAGGATGTAAAATTGGATGTATATGATGTTAACATGTTAATTGTTGTATATATGGTGGAAAGGGACTCTTATAGGGTGCAAAGTGACTCTAATATTGAGAAAAATGACTTACATGGTTGATTAGAACCAAAATGTGGAACAAAATTGACCTCTATGAAAGTGGGACTAAGAGGTGGTAAAAGGATGTCAAATTGGATGTATATGATGTTAAAATTTTAATTGTACAAATATATGGTGGAAAGTGACTCATATAGGATGCAAAATGACTCTAATATGGTGAAAAATGACTTACATGGTTAATTAGAACCAAAATGTGGACCAAAATTGTCTTGTATGAATGTGGCACTAAGAGGTGGTAAAAGGATTTCTAATTACATGTACATGATGTTAACATGTTAATTGTACCAATATATGATGGAAGGTGACTCTTATAAGGTGCAAAGTGACTCCAATATTGTGAGAAGTCACTTACATGTTTGATTAGAGCCAAAATGTGGCCCAAAATTGACTTGTAAGAAAGGGGTACCAAGAGGTGGTTAAAAGTTGTATAATTGCATGCACATGATGTTAACGTGTTAATTGTATCAATATATGGTGGCAAGTGACTCTTATAGGGTGCAAAGTGACTCTAATATGGTGAAAAGTGACTTACATGGTTGTTTATAGCTAAAATGTGGAACAAAATTAACTTGTATGAAAGTGGCTTTAATAGGTGGTAAAAGGATGTAAAATTGGATGTATATGATGTTAACATGTTAATTGTTGTATATATGGTGGAAAGTGACTCTTATAGGGTGCAAAGTGACTCTAATATGGTGAAAAGTGACTTACATGGTTGATTAGAACCAAAATGTGGAACAAAATTGACCTGTATGAAAGTGGAACTAAGAGGTGGTAAAAGGATGTCAAATTGGATGTATATGATGTTAACATGTTAATTATACAAATATATTGTGGAAAGTGACTCATATAAGGTGCAAAATGTCTCTAATATGGTGAAAAGTGACTTACATGGTTAGTTAGAACCAAAATCTGGACCAAAATTGACTTGTATGAATGTGGCACTAAGAGGTGGTAAAACGATTTCTAATTGCATGTACATGATGTTAACATGTTAATTATACGAATATATGATGGCAAGTGACTCTTATAAGGTGCAAAGTGACTCTAATATAGTGAGAAGTCACTTACATGTTTGATTAGAGCCAAAATGTGGCCCAAAATTGACTTGTAAGAAAGGGGTACCAAGAGGTGGTTAAAGGATGTATAATTGCATGTACATGATGTTAACATGTTAATTGTATCAATATATGGTGGCAAGTGGCTCTTATAGGGTGCAAAGTGACTCTAATATGGTGAAAAGTGACTTATATGGTTGATTAGAGCCAAAATGTGGAACAAAATTAACTTGTATGAAAGTGGCATTAATAGGTGGTAAAAGGATGTCAAATTGGATGTATATGATGTTAACATGTTAATTGTTGTATATATGGTGGAAAGTGACTCTTATAGGGTGCAAAGTGACTCTAATATGGTGAAAAGTGACTTACATGGTTGATTAGAACGAAAATGTGGAACAAAATTGACCTGTATGAAAGTGGAATTAAGAGGTGGTAAAAGGATGTCAAATTGGATGTATATGATGTTAACATGTTAATTATACAAATAGATTGTGGAAAGAGACTTATATAAGGTGCAAAATGACTCTAATATGGTGAAAAGTGACTTACATGGTTAATTAGAACCAAAATCTGGACCAAAATTGACTTGTACGAATGTGCACTAAGAGTTGGTAAAACGATTTCTAATTGCATGTACATGATGTTAACATGTTAATCGGACCAATATATGATGGCAAGTGACTCTTATAAGGTGCAAAGTGACTCTAATACTCTGAGAAGTCACTTACATGTTTGATTAGAGCCAAAATGTAACCCAAAATTGACTTGTAAGAAAGGGGTACCAAGAGGTGGTTAAAGGATGTATAATTGCATGTACATGATGTTAACATGTTAATTGTATCAATATATGGTGGCTAGTGACTCTTATAGGGTGCAAAGTGACTCTAATATGGTGAAAAGTGACTTACATGGTTGATTAGAGCGAAAATATGGTACAAAATTAACTTGTATGAAAGTGGCATTAATAGGTGGTAAAAGGATGTAAAATTGGATGTAGATGATGTTAACATGTTAATTATTGTATATATGGTGGAAAGGGACTCTTATTGGGTGCAAAGTGACTCTAATATTGAGAAAAGTGACTTACATGGTTGATTAGAACCAAAATGTGGAACAAAATTGACCTGTATGAACGTGGGACTAAGAGGTGGTAAAAGGATGTCAAATTGGATGTATATGATGTTAACATTTTAATTGTACAAATATATGGTGGAAAGTGACTCACATAGGATGCAAAATGACTCTAATATGGTGAAAAGTGACTTACATGGTTAATTAGAACCAAAATGTGGACCAAAATTGTCTTGTATGAATGTGGCAATAAGAGGTGGTAAAAGCATTTCTAATTGCATGTGCATGATTTTAACATGTTAATTGTACCAATATATGATGGCAAGTGACTCTTATAAGGTGCAGAGTGACTCTAATATGGTGAGAAGTCACTTACATAATTGATTAAAGCCAAAATGTGGTCCAAAATTGACTTGTAAGAAAGGGGTACCAAGAGGTGGTTAAAAGATATCTAATTACATGTACATGATGTTAACATGTTAATTGTATCAATATATGGTGGTAAGTGACTCTTATAGGGTGCAAAGTGACTCTAATATAGTGAAAAGTGACTTACATGGTTGATTTGAGCCAAAATTTGGAACAAAATTAATTAGTATGAAAGTGGCATTAATAGGTGGTAAAAGGATTTCAAATTGGATGTATATGATGTTAACATGTTAATTGTTGTATATATGGTGGAAAGTGACTCTTGTAGGGTGAAAAATGACTCTAATATGGTGAAAAGTGGATTACATGGTTGATTAGAACCAAAATGTGGAACAAAATTGACCTGTATGAAAGTAAATTAAGAGGGGGTAAAAGGATGTCAAATGGGATTATATGATGTTAACATTTTAGTTGTGCAAATATATGGTGGAAAGTGACTCATATAGGATGCAAAATGACTCTAATATGGTGAAAAGTGACTTACATGGTTAATTAAAACCAAAATATGGACGAAAATTGACTTGTATGAATGTGGGACTAAGAGGTGGTAAAAGGATTTCTAATTGCATGTGCATGATGTTAACATGTTAATTGTACCAATATATGATGTCAAGTGACTCTTATAATGTGCAAAGTGACTTTAATATTGTGAGAAGTCACTTACATCTTTGATTAGAGCCAAAATGTGGCCCAAAATTGACTTATAGGAAATGGGTACCAATAGGTGGTTAAAAGATGTCTAATTGTATCAATATATGGTGGCAAGTGACTCTTATAAGGTGCAAAGTGACTATAATATGGTGAAAAGTGACTTGCATGTTTAATTAGAACCAAAATGTGGACCAAAATTGACTTGTATGAAGGCCGCACTAAGAGATGGTAAAAGGATTTCTTATTGCATGTACATGATGTTAACATGTTAACTGTACCAATATATGATGGCAAGTTACTCTTATAAGGTGCAAAGTGACTCTAATATGGTGAGAAGTCACTTACATGATTGATTAGAGCCAAAATGTGGTCCAAAATTGACTTGTAAGAAAGGGCTACCAAGAGGTGGTTAAAAGATTTCTAATTGCATATACATGATATTAACATGTTAATTGTACCAATATATGATGACAAGTGACTCTTATAAGTTGCAAAGTGACTCTAATACTGTGAGAAGTTACTTACATGATTGATTGAGCCAAAATGTGGCCCAAAATTGACTTGTAAGAAATGGGTACCAAGAGGTGGTTAAAGGATGTCTAATTGCATGTACATGATGTTAATATGTTAATTGTATCAATATATGGTGGCAAGTGACTCTTATAGGGTGCAAAGTGACTCTAATGTAGTGAAAAGTGACTTAGAGGGTTGGTTAGAGCCAAAATGAGGAACAAAATTAACTTGTATGAAAGTGGCATTAATAGGTGGTAAAAGGATGTCAATTTGGATGTATATGATGTCAATATGTCAATTGTTGTATATATGGTGGAAAGTGACTCTTATAGGGTGCAAAGTGACTCTAATATGGTGAAAAGTGACTTACATGACTAATTATAACCAAAATTTGGACCAAAATTGACTTGTATGAATGTGGGACTAAGAGGTGGTAAAAGGATTTCTAATTGCATGTACATGATGTTATATAATTGTACCAATATATGATGGCAAGTGACTCTTATAAGGTGCAAAGTGACTCTAATATGGCGAGAAGTCACGACATGATTGATTTGAGCCGAAATGTGGCCCAAAATTGACTTGTACCAAAGGGGTACCAAAAGGTTGTTAAAGGATATCTAATTGCAAGTACCTGATGTTAACATGTTAATTGTATCAATATATGGTGGCAAGTGACTCTTATAGGGTGCAAAGTGACTCTAATTTGGTGAAAAGTGACTTACATGATTGATTAGAGCCAAAATGTGGAACAAAATTAACTTGTATGAAAGTGGCATTAATAGGAGGTAAAGGATGTCAAATTGGATGTATATGATGTTAACATGTTAATTGTTGTATATATGGTGGAAAGTGACTCTTATAAGGTGCAAAGAGACTATAATATGGTGAAAAGTGATTTACATTGTTGATTAGAACCAAAATGTGGAACAAAATTGACCTGTATGAAAGTGGAATTAAGAGGTGGTAAAAGGATGTCATATTGGATGTATATGATGTTAACATGTTAATTTTGTTGGATTTTAATCGCAGCGGAGGCATGGCAAAACACTTTCGCACATATAAAATCCAAATAAAAGCATACAGATCATGAATAAAAATTCGAGGGATCGAATCTAACCTTTAAAATTAATTCGGAGACAACGATCAGAGATCCTTAGCAGTTGCTCCTCAAGTGTGAAGCACTCCACCGGTATCCACCAAGAAAATGATGTTAAGGAGGAGGAAGGAGGTGGAGAGAATTGGGTTTTCCAAACTTTTTGGGTTTTGGGGTTCTTAGGTTCGAATAAAAATAGGGTCTATAATAGTGTATTTATAGGCAAAATTTTCAGCTGAAATTTTCCCATAAATATTATTATTATTATCCCATTTATTATTCTCATTAATAATTAAAACACCTTTTAATTGTTAATCCTTTTTCTAAATACTTTAGAAATAATTCTCTCTCTTGATTTAATTTCCATAAATTAAATCCTTTAATTAATAATATTAAGAACTTTTCTTAATTAATTTATAATCAATTAACTCTCATTTAATCAATCATTAAATTTACCAATTAATTATTTATTTCACAAATAAATAATTATTAGCCATTATTAATTAATTCCTCCACCATTAAATCATTCTCTTTTTATGGTGTGACCCTGTAGGTTCAATATTAAGCCGGTAGTAGAAATAAATAATAATAAAACTATTTTATCATTATTTATATAAATTCTCTAATTTATTAAATATGATTAATTAATTAATCACATTTATCTACATCGGGAGGGATACTTCTCAGCATATCGCGACTATCCGGATAATATGAATTCACTGCTTAGAATACCAAGAACCTATTCAATGAATAGTTACCGTACAATAAACTCCTTCTACCCTACAATGTCCCGATTAAATACAAGGCATGGATCTCGTGTCAAGCCTATCTAATTCAATCACTTGCTTACCATTTACTATGCTTAGTTCTATGCAAATTAGAAACTCCTTTCTAATTTCATTCACTCTGGCCAGAGATTCCTGAACTAGCATAAGTGGATCAGCCGTTGAACATTCGCTTCCTTCACTGGAAGGGGTAGATCCTTTATTGATCATACACTATCTTCGTGTACAAATTTCTATACCCAGTAGAGCCCTAATAATTGTCCCTGGAGACTAAGAACTAAACCAAAGTATAGTTCAGTGTACATAAGATGACTATGATGACCTCAATCTAAGGATACTTGTACAACTATCACTATGTGAACAACTGCTGACACGTGAGTGAACTCGATCAGTTGTTCAGCTGTGTGAGTCATGTTCAGTGAACTTATTCTATAATAAGCACCTACATACTAGCTATAGTGTCACCACACAAATGTCTATGAAAACAGACATCCTTCATAATGAAGCAAGCATAGTATGTACCGATCTCTGCGGATTATTAATTACCAGTTAGTAATCCTACGACCAGGAACTATTTAAGTTTAGAGTTATCATCTTTTAGGTCTCACTATTATGATCTCATCATAATCCATAAAAAGCTTTACTCTAAACTATGGTATATCTTATTTAAATAATTAAATAGATAGAGCCCGTAATAAAAACAAAACAAGTCTTTTATTAATATCAATGAAATCAAAACAGATTACACAGGAAGTTATTTCTAAATCCTAATACATGATTGGACTTAGGATATATTCCTTTCAATCTCCCACTTGTACTAAAGCCAATCACTATGGTATCTAATACCCATCTAGTCTTTATGACGATCAAAGTGACTTTCAGAAAGTAGCTTTGTGAGTGGGTCTGCTATGTTGTTATGTGTGTCAACTCTATTTCAATACAATACAAGAAATGTTACCGCGCTCCCACTAACCCTTTTGTAGACGCATGGTTCATCTGCGTTTTTGATAAAATCAAACTCTTTGATTGTCTCATCAAAACGAATGTTCCATCTTTCGAGAAGCTTGCTTTAAACCACATATGGTTCGCAGCAGCTTACACTCTATGTTTTCATTTCCCTTGGAAAGAAAACCATCTGGCTATATGCCAGATCTCATAGTCGTAGTAAGCAGCAATCGCAAGCAAAATCCGAACTGATTATAACAGGGCTACAGGTAAAAGGTTTCATCAAAGTCAATCCATTGCCTTTGTTTGAATCCTTTTGCCACAAGCCTGGCCTTATAGGTCTCCACCTGGCCATCTGCTCTAATCATTCTTTTGTATCCCGTATACATAGATTTCATTCCAGATTTCATGGCACTATGCCATTTCTCTGAGTCAACACTACTCATAGCCTCATTATAGGTTACAGGGTCGTCATCATCAATGATCGACAAGCTCATTGTCATTCTCAATGACAAGGCCATAATACCTCTCAGGTTGGCAAGACACTCTCCCTGATCTATGAATGCGCTGTTCCACAAAAGGTTGTTCAGTCAGAACAGGTGTTTCCACTTGATCCGTAGTAGTTTGTGCTTCTTGAACTTCATCAGTTCAATTTTGCTCCCACTGTTTCCTTCAAGGATAAACTCCTTTTCCAAGAAGGTAGCATGTCTGGAGATAAACACCCGATGATCGGTGTAAAAGTAATACCCTAAAGTCTCTTTAGGATATCCCACAAAACTACATTTTACGGATCGATATTCCGGCTTATCTGGTTCAACTTTCTTGACATAAGTTGGACATCCCCAAATCTTAATGTGTGTAAGACTCGGTTTCCTTTCTTTCCATATCTCATACGAAGTTTGAGGAACAGATTTTGGAAGGCACCATATTCAGTAAATATGCTGAGGTTTCCAATGCATAACCCCATAGGAATACTGGGAGATTTGCATAGCTCATCATGGACCGAACTATGTCTAACAAAGTTCGATTTCTCCTTTCAGATACCAATCTGGAGGAGTCCACTGGGAGACTATACCATTTACTTTGAGATAATCTAGAAACACTCCATTAAAGTATTCGCCATCTTGATCTGATCGAAGAGTTATAATACTATATTTGGTTGTTTCTCCACTTCATACTTATACTCTTTGAACTTTTCAAAGGCTTCAGACTTGTGTTTCATCAAACACATATCCGAATCTAGATCTATCATCTATGAAAGTAATGAAGTATGAAAATCCACCCATGGCTTGCGTAGACATTGGTCCACATACATCTGTGTGTACCATTCCTAGCAAATTTGCAGCCCTCTCTCCATGTCTACTAAATGGAGACTGCAGTGCCACAATGAAGTGAGATTTTCATCATCCCTTTTCTTTTATTAGTTTGTTCAATCTGAAGTAAATTATGTCACATATATACAGACCATTATTTAAAGCACCACGTCCATAAAGAATATTATCTCTAAGAATAGAACATTCATTATTCTCAATAATAAATGAAAATCCAGCCAAGTCTAACATGGGAATAATATTCCTCACATTCGAGGGAACAAAATAACAATTATTTAAAATAATAGTCTTGCCCATAGGCATATGTAAATGAAATGATTCTACATCTTCAGCAGCAACTCTTGCTCCATTTCCCATTAGTAGAATCACCTCCTCTTCCTCAAGAGTCCTACTTCTCCTTGGTCCCTGCAACAAATTGCAGATTTGAGAACCACAGGCGGTATCTAATACCCAAGTAGAAATTTGATTTAATGACATATTCACTTCTATCATGAACATACCTGAATCAGAAGCGGTAGTCTCACTACCCTTCTTCTTCTTCAATTCTGCAAGGTAAACCTTGCAGTTACTCTTCCAGTGCCCCACCTTGTTACAGTGAAAGCAAACAACTTTGCTCTTGGGGTCTTCAGCTTTTGGTGGAACCGGCTTTTCTTCACCTACTTTCTTTTTCTTGGAAGAGTTCCTCTTCCTTTTCTTAGGATTGGAACCTTCACCAATTAGAAGAACATAACTCTTCTTAGGGGGAAAATTCGATTCCGCAGTCTTCAACATGTTGTAGAGTTCAGGCAGGCTGACATCCAACTTATTCATGTGAAAGTTCACAGCAAACTGCGAGAACGAACTCGGAAGCGATTGCAAGACCAAGTCTTGGCTCAGCTCCCCATCCATGGCAAAACCAAGTTGTCCAAGACGTTCAATCAAATTGATCATCTTAAGTACATGGTCATTCACTCATGATCCCTCAGACTATCCTACAACCGAACAACTCCTTCGATATCTCATATCGAGCTGTCCTTCCCGCCACATCATACAACTCTTGTAGATGCATTAGGATAGTGTGAGCATCCATATGCTCATGTTGCTTCTGTAGCTCAATGTTCATGGAAGCTAGCATGATGCATTGAGCAACATTTGCATCATCTAACCACTTACGATGCACAACATGTTCATCATTATGTGCATCACTAGCAGGTTCAGTAGGCTTAGGTGAGTCAATCACGTATTCCAGCTTCTCAATCCTGAGAACAATTCTCAAGTTTCGAAGCCAGTCAGCATAATTAGGACCAGTCAATTTGTGAACATCTAGTATGCTCCTGAGTGATAGTACAGAAGACATAACGTACAAAGTAAATCTGTAAATGATAAACATATAACAACACTTAGCAAATATTCGATTTTATTTCAAAAACACTATATGAATCGGGTCTTTATTCATAAGTGGCTCCCACTAGTTTATTTAATTTATTCAACCCCCTACGTGAAAAATAAGCATTCATAATGCTAGTGGGAATAGGGATCCTACATTCCATTACACAACCCCGGCTGTGGCACGAAATGCCATGTAATGTTCAATAGGCAGACAACTCTTGTCAATTACATCTAATGTTATTCCCTAATCAAACTTTAGCCTCTTGAATAATTGAGTCACGGCTGTGGCACGACAAACTCAATATTCTAAGTCAAGTCTAACCCAACATTCCGTACAATTGAATCAGTCCCCAAAGGCCCGGCTGTGGCACGTAACGACCTTTATATTCTTATTCAATGTACACATCTCTATTTAATAGACAAGTATTTCTTATTTCGAAATCAAAGCCCTCGGCTGTGGCACGAAACGACAATGATTTAAAAATAAGAACTACTTTCTATCATGTTGGAAGGCTATGACCGACACAAGCCCGTTGTGTCATTGGCCAATTACTACTTGATATTATTTAATTTTAGAGGGATTATATTACGTTACAATCATAATCATATTATAAAGAGATTCTTCCTTTTAAATTAAATATTTCAAATCAATAATCAATAATCAGATGATTCCCAGAACGGGTGGAGCATTGTCAAGAGGCGTCACTTAATAACCCTTTCTTACAGATAGAAATCTGTTGTTGACAGAATCATCCTTTCTCTCATATCGAAAATTCATATTCAATTACGTGTTTCATAAACACAATAATCTCATGATTGTATTCATAATATTGTTATTAAGGTTATGAAACAATTTCACTATACTAGGTTGTCAAACAAACGCCTTATGTTCATTTAAGTTCACCTAAATCTATCATCGCATGATAAAATAAGCATATATCACATATATAAACATGAATAAACATCAAGGTAGGCATGTTATATCATCTAGCACATTAGTCTAAGCATTATACATCTCTATGTATCACATTAAGCATTTAAAAGCAATTAAAAACAGTCAAAAATAGCTTTAAAACACTTCATGGAAATATAAAAAGTTAAAACTTTTATATAAACTAAAATTGATCACTCCATTAGATCCGTCTCGAAAAAACGAATCCAACGGTATATTGTACGACAAAAACGGAGTTACGAAACTCCCAGAAAATCAATTTTAAAATTAACAGACGGGCTGTAACGCATTACAGGAACGCGTTACGAGCCCTGTAACGCATTCCGGTGATGCGTTACTACCCTTTCAACCAATTAAAAGGTGTAACGCATTCCGTGAATGCGCCTCAGGTGTGTAACGCATTCCCGGAATGCGCGACATCCTTTTATTTATTTATTATTTTTTTTTCTTTCTTTTGCAGCAGCCGCCGCCGCCGCCTCGATCAGCGTGCGCCTGACATTCTTTCTCCGTACAACAGTAGACAAGAAGATGCTGATAACAGATGTATAGCATAGCAGATATATACATACATACTTACAAATAATATATATATATATGATTATTTAATTATGATTTTAATTGATACAACTTCAAAAAATCATAATAAATAATCTATACATCATAAAATTATGAAAAAAATACCCAGACGATCTACAACACTTGTAGAACCCAGATCAACAGTCAAAATTATTCTGAGAAACGATTTCTCATCAGACAAAATTAATTCATGATATAACTTGTAAAAATCATAATTAATTCAAACAAGCATATAAAATTCTGAAATTTTTACCACAGATCTATATGCATACAACCTCGCTCTGATACCATTGTTGGATTTTAATCGCAGCGGAGGCATGGCAAAATACTTTCGCACATATAAAATCCAAATAAAAGCATACAGATCATGAATAAAAATTCGAGGGATCGAATCTAACCTTTAAAATTAATTCGGAGACAACGATCAGAGATCCTTAGCAGTTGCTCCTCAAGTGTGAAGCACTCCACCGGTATCCACCAAGAAAACGATGTTAAGGAGGAGGAAGGAGGTGGAGAGAATTGGGTTTTCCAAACTTTTTGGGTTTTGGGGTTCTTAGGTTCGAATAAAAATAGGGTCTATAATAGTGTATTTATAGGCAAAATTTTCAGCTGAAATTTTCCCATAAATATTATTATTATTATCCCATTTATTATTCTCATTAATAATTAAAACACCTTTTAATTATTAATCCTTTTTCTAAACATTTTAGAAATAATTCTCTCTCTTGATTTAATTTCCAAAAATTAAATCCTTTAATTAATAATATTAAGAACTTTTCTTAATTAATTTATAATCAATTAAATCTCATTTAATCAATTATTAAATTTGCCAATTAATTATTTATTTCGTAAATAAATAATTATTAGCCATTATTAATTAATTCCTCCACCATTAAATCATTCTCTTTTTATGGTGTGACCCTGTAGGTTCAATATTAAGTCGGTAGTAGAAATAAATAATAATAAAACTATTTTATCATTATTTATATAAATTCTCTAATTTATTAAATATGATTAATTAATTAATCACATTTATTCTACATCGTGAGGGATACTTCTCAGCATATCGCGACTATCCGGATAATATGAATTCACTGCTTAGAATACCAAGAACCTATTCAGTGAATAGTTACCGTACAATAAACTCCTTCTACCCTATAATGTCCCGATTAAATACAAGGCATGGATCTCGTGTCAAGCCTATCTAATTCAATCACTTGCTTACCATTTACTATGCTTAGTTCTATGCAAATTAGAAACTCCTTTCTAATTTCATTCACTCTGGCCAGAGATTCCTGAACTAGCATAAGTGGATCAGCCTTGAACATTCGCTTCCTTCACTGGAAGGGGTAGATCCTTTATTGATCATACACTATCTTCATGTACAAATTCCTATACCCAGTAGAGCCCTAATAATTGTCCCTGGAGACTAAGAACTAAACCAAAGCATAGTTCAGTGTACATAAGCTGACTATGATGACCTCAAGTCTAAGGATACTTGTACAACTATCACTATGTGAACAACTGCTGACACGTGAGTGAACTCCATCAGTTGTTCAGCTGTGCGAGTCATGTTCAGTGAACTTATTCTATAATAAGCACCTACATACTAGCTATAGTGTCACCACACAAATGTCTATGAGAACAGATGTCCTTCATAATGAAGCAAGCATAGTATGTACCAATCTCTGCGGATTATTAATTACCAGTTAGTAATCATACGACCAGGAACTATTTAAGTTTAGAGTTATCATCTTTTAGGTCTCACTATTATAATCTCATCATAATCTATAAAAAGCTTTTCTCTAAACTATGGTATATCTTATTTAAACACTTAAATAGATAGAGCCCGTAATAAAAACAAAACAAGTCTTTTATTAATATCAATGAAATCAAAATAGATTACACAGGAAGCTATTTCTAAATCCTAATACATGATTGGACTTAGGACATATTCCTTTCAAATTTTACAAATATATGGTGGAAAATGACTCATATAGGGTGTAAAATGACTCTAATATGGTGAAAAGTGACTTACATGGTTAATTAGAACCAAAGTGTGGACCAAAATTGACTTGTATGAATGTGGCACTAAGAGGTGGTAAAAGGATTTCTAATTGCATGTACATGATGTTAACATGTTAATTGTACCAATATATGACGGAAAGTGACTCTTATAAGGTGCAAAGTGACTCTAATATTGTGAGGAAGTCACTTACATGTTTGATTAGAGCCAAAATGTGGCCCAAAATTGACTTGTAAGAAAGGGGTACCAAGAGGTGGTTAATGGATGTATAATTGCATGTACATGATGTTAACATGTTAATTGCATCAATATATGGTGGCAAGTGACTCTTATAGGGTGCAAAGTGACTCTAATATGGTGAAAAGTGACTTACATGGTTGATTAGAGCCAAAATGTGGAACAAAATTAACTTGTATGAAAGCGGCTTTAATAGGTGGTAAAAGGATGTCAAATTGTATGTATATGATGTTAACATGTTAATTATTGTATATAAGGTGGAAAGTGACTCTTATAGGGTGCAAAGTGACTCTAATATGGTGAAAAGTGAATTACATGGTTGATTAGAACCAAAATGTGGAACAAAATTGACCTGTATAAAAGTTGAACTAAGAGGTGGTAAAAGGATGTCAAATTGGATTTATATGATGTTAACATGTTAATTATACAAACAGATTGTGGAAAGTGACTCATATAAGGTGCAAAATGACTCTAATATGGTGAAAAGTGACTTACATGGTTAATTAGAACCAAAATCTGGACCAAAATTGACTTGTATGAATGTGGCACTAAGAGGTGGTAAAACGATTTCTAATTGCATGTACATGATGTTAACATGTTAATTGTACCAATATATGATGGCAAGTGACTCTTATAAGGTGCAAAGCGACTCTAATATTGTGAGAAGTCATTTACATGTTTGATTAGAGCCAAAATGTGGCCCAAAATTGACTTGTAAGAAAGGGGTACCAAGAGGTGGTTAAAGGATGTATAATTTGCATGTACATGATGTTAACATGTTAATTGTATCAATATATGGTGGTAAGTGACTCTTATAGGGTGCAAAGTGACTTTAATATTGTGAAAAGTGACTTACATGGTTGATTAGAGCGAAAATGTGGAACAAAATTAACTTGTATGAAAGTGGCATTAATAAGTGGTAAAAGGATGTAAAATTGGATGTATATGATGTTAACATGTTAATTATTTTATATATGGTGGAAAGTGACTCTTATAGGGTACAAAGTGACTCTAATATTGTGAAAAGTGACTTACATGGTTGATTAGAACCAAAATGTGGAAAAAAATTGACTTGTATGAAAGTGGAACTAAGAGGTGGTAAAAGGATGTCAAATTTGATGTATATGATGTTAACATTTTAATTGTACAAATATATGGTGGAAAGTGACTCATATAGGATGCAAAATGACTATAATATGGTGAAAAGTGACTTACATGGTTAATTAGAACCAAAATGTGGACTAAAATTGTCTTGTATTAATGTGGCACTAAGAGGTTGTAAAAGGATTTCTAATTGTATGTATATGATGTTAGCATGTTAATTGTACCAATATATGATGGCAAGTGACTCTTATAAGGTGCAGAGTGACTCTAATATGGTGAGAAGTCACTTACATGTTTGATTAGAGCTAAAATGTGGCCCAAAATTGACTTGTAGGAAAGGGGTACCAATAGGTGGTTAAAAGATTTCTAATTGTATATACATGATATTAACATGTTAATTGTACCAGTATATGATGACAAGTGACTCTTATAAGTTGCAAAGTGACTCTAATACTGTGAGAAGTTACTTACATGATTGATTGAGCCAAAATGTGGCCCAAAATTGACTTGTAAGAAATGGGTACCAAGAGGTGGTTAAAGGATATCTAATTGCATGTACATGATGTTAACATGTTAATTGTATCAATATATGGTGGCAAGTGACTCTTATAGGGTGCAAAGTGACTCTAATATAGTGAAAAATGACTTACATGGTTGATTAGAGCCAAAATGTGGAACAAAATTAACTTGTATGAAAGTGGCATTAATAGGTGGTAAAAGGATGTCAAACTGGATGTATATGATGTCAACATGTCAATTGTTGTATATATGGTGGAAAGTGACTCTTATAGGGTGCAAAGTGACTCTAATATGGTGAAAAGTGACTTACATGGCTAATTATAACCAAAATTTGGACCAAAATTGAGTTGTATTAATGTGGGACTAAGAGGTGGTAAAAGGATTTCTAATTGCATGTACATGATGTTATATAATTGTACCAATATATGATGGCAAGTGACTCTTATAAGGTGCAAAGTGACTCTAATATGGCGAGAAGTCACTTACATGATTGATTAGAGCCAAAATGTGGCCCAAAATTGACTTGTACCAAAGGGGTATCAAAAGGTTGTTAAAGGATGTCTAATTGCAAGTACCTGATGTTAACATGTTAATTGTATCAATATATGGTGGCAAGTGACTCTTATAGGGTGCAAAGTGACTCTAATATGGTGAAAAGTGACTTACATGGTTGACTAGAGCCAAAATATGGAACAAAATTAACTTGTATGAAAGTGGCATTAATAGGAGGTAAAGGATGTCAAATTGGATGTATATGATGTTAACATGTTAATTGTTGTATATATGGTGGAAAGTGACTCTTATAAGGTGCAAAGAGACTATAATATGGTGAAAAGTGACTTACATTGTTGATTAAAACCAAAATGTGGAACAAAATTGACCTGTATGAAAGTGAATTTAAGAGGTGGTAAAAGGATGT
The DNA here is from genome assembly GCF_009905375.1 of Apium graveolens. Classification (NCBI taxonomy): domain Eukaryota; kingdom Viridiplantae; phylum Streptophyta; class Magnoliopsida; order Apiales; family Apiaceae; genus Apium; species Apium graveolens. The sequence goes on along the minus strand of NC_133649.1, from coordinate 269,365,026 downwards.
CATATTGGATGTATATGATGTTAACATGTTAATTTTACAAATATATGGTGAAAAGTGACTCATATAGGGTGTAAAATGACTCTAATATGGTGAAAAGTGACTTACATGGTTAATTAGAACCAAAATGTGGACCAAAATTGACTTGTATGAATGTGGCACTAAGAGGTGGTAAAAGGATTTCTAATTGCATGTGCATGATGTTAAAATGTTAATTGTACCAATATATGATGGCAAGTGACTCTTATAATGTGCAAAGTGACTTTAATATTGTGAGAAGTCATTTACATCTTTGATTAGAGCCAAAATGTGGCCCAAAATTGAAATGTAGGAAAGGGGTACCAATAGGTGGTTAAAAGATGTCTAATTGTATCAATATATGGTGGCAAGTGACTCTTATAGGGTGCAAAGTGACAATAATATGGTGAAAAGTGACTTGCACGTTTAATTAGAACTAAAATGTGGACCAAAATTGACTTGTATTAATGTGGCACTAAGAGGTGGTAAAAGGATTTCTCATTGCATGTAAATGATGTTAACATGTTAACTGTACCAATATATGATGGCAAGTTACTCTTATAAGGTGTAAAGTGACTGTAATATGGTGAGAAGTCACTTACATGATTGATTAGAGCCAAAATGTGGTCCAAAATTGACTTATAAGAAAGGTGTACCAAGAGGTGGTTAAAAGATTTCTAATTGCATATACATGATATTAACATGTTAATTGTACCAATATATGATGACAAGTGACTCTTATAAGTTGTAAAGTGACTCTAATACTGTAAGAAGTTACTTACATGATTGATTGAGCCAAAATGTGGCCCAAAATTGACTTGTAAGAAATGGGTACCAAGAGGTAGTTAAAGGATGTCTAATTGCATGTACATGATGTTAACATGTTAATTGTATCAAAATATGGTGGCAAGTGACTCTTATAGGGTGCAAAGTGACTCTAAATAGTGAAAAGTAACTTACAGGGTTGATTAGAGCCAAAATGTGGAACAAAATTAACTTGTATGAAAGTGGCATTAATAGGTGGTAAAAGGATGTCAAATTGGATGTATATGATGTCAACATGTCAATTGTGGTATATATGGTGGAAAGTGACTCTTATAGGGTGCAAAGTGACTCTAATATGGTGAAAAGTGACTTACATGGCTAATTATAACCAAAATTTAGACAAAAATTGACTCGTATGAATGTGGGACTAAGAATTGGTAAAAGGATTTCTAATTGCATGTACATGATTTTATATAATTGTACCAATATATGATGGCAAGTGACTCTTATAAGGTGCAAAGTGACTCTATTATGGCGAGAAGTCACTTACATGATTGATTAGAGCCAAAATGTGGCCCAAAATTGACTTGTACCAAAGGGGTACCAAAAGGTTGTTAAAGGATGTCTAATTGCAAGTACCTGATGTTAACATGTTAATTGTATCAATATATTGTGGTAAGTGACTCTTATAGGGTGCAAAGTGACTCTAATATGGTGAAAAGTGATTTACATGGTTGATTAGAGCCAAAATATGGAACAAAATTAACTTGTATGAAAGGGGCATTAATAGGAGGTAAAGGATGTCAAATTGGATGTATATGATGTTAACATGTTAATTGTTGTATATATGGTGGAAAGTGACTCTTATAAGGTGCAAAGAGACTATAATATGGTGAAAAGTGACTTACATTATTGATTAGAACCAAAATATGGAACAAAATTGACCTGTATGAAAGTGGAATTAAGAGGTGGTAAAAGGATGTCATATTGGATATATATGATGTTAACATGTTAATTTTACAAATATATGGTGGAAAGTGACTCATATAGGGTGTAAAATGACTCTAATATGGTGAAAAATGACTTACATGGTTAATTAGAACCGAAAGGTGGACCAAAATTGACTTGTATGAATGTGGCACTAAGAGGTGGTAAAAGGATTTCTAATTGCATGTACATGATGTTAACATGTTAATTGTACCTATACATGACGGCAAGTGACTCTTATAAGGTGCAAAGTGACTCTAATATTGTGAGAAGTCACTTATATGTTTGATTAGAGCCAAAATGTGGCCCAAAATTGCCTTGTAAGAAAGGGGTACCAAGAGGTGGTTAAAGGATGTATAATTATATGTACATGATGTTAACATGTTAATTGTATCAATATATGGTGGCAAGTGACTCTTATAGGGTGCAAAGTGACTCTAATATGGTGAAAAGTGACTTACATGGTTGATTAGAGCCAAAATGTCGAACAAAATTAACTTGTATGAAAATGGCTTTAATAGGTAGTAAAAGGATGTCAAATTGTATGTATATGATGTTAACATGTTAATTGTTGTATATATGGTGGAAAGTGACTCTTATAGGGTACAAAGTGACTCTAATATGGTGAAAAGTGACTTACATGGTTGATTAGAACCAAAATGTGGGATAAAATTAACCTGTATGAAAGTGGAACTAAGAGGTGGTAAAAGGATGTCAAATTGGATTTATATGATGTTAACATGTTAATTATACAAACAGATGGTGAAAAGTGACTTAAATGGTTAATTAGAACCAAAATCTGGACCAAAATTGACTTGTATGAATGTGGCACTAAGAGGTGGTAAAACGATTTCTAATTGCATGTACATGATGTTAACATGTTAATTGTACCAATATATGATGGCAAGTGACTCTTATAAGGTGCAAAGTGACTCTAATATTGTGAGAAGTCATTTACATGTTTGATTAGAGCCAAAATGTGGCCCAAAATTGACTTGTAAGAAAGGGGTACCAAGAGGTGATTAAAGGATGTATAATTTGCATGTACATGATGTTAACATGCTAATTGTATCAATATATGGTGGCAAGTGACTCTTATAGGGTGCAAAGTGACTCTAATATGGTGAAAAGTGACTTACATGGTTGATTAGAGCGAAAATGTGGAACAAAATTAACTTGTATAAAAGTGGCATTAATAGGTGGTAAAAGGATGTAAAATTGGATGTATATGATGGTAACATGTTAATTGTTGTATATATGGTGGAAAGTGACTCTTATAGGGTACAAAGTGACTCTAATTTTGTGAAAAGTGACTTACATGGTTGATTAGAACCAAAATGTGGAACAAAATTGTCTTGTATGAATGTGGCACTAAAAGGTTGTAAAAGGATTTCTAATTGTATGTATATGATGTTAGCATGTCAATTGTACCAATATATGATGGCAAGTGACTCTTATAAGGTGCAGAGTGACTCTAATATGGTGAGAAGTCACTTACATGATTGATTATAGCCAAAATGTGGTCCAAAATTGACTTGTAAGAAAGCGGGTACCAAGAGGTGGTTAAAAGATTTCTAATTGCATGTACATGATATTAACATGTTATTTATACCAATATATGATGACAAGTGACTCTTATAAGTTGCAAAGTGACTCTAATATTGTGAGAAGTTACTTACATGATTGATTGAGCCAAAATGTGGCTTAAAATTGACTTGTAAGAAATGGGTACCAAGAGGTGGTTAAAGGATGTCTAATTGCATGTACATGATGTTAACATGTTAATTGTATCAATATATGGTGGCAAGTGACTCTTATAGGGTGCAAAGTGACTCTAATATAGTGAAAAGTGACTTACAGGGTTGATTAAAGACAAAATGTGGAACAAAATTAACTTGTATGAAAGTGGCATTAATAGGTGGTAAAAGGATGTCAAATTGGATGTATATGATGTAAACATGTCAATTGTTGTATATATGGTGGAAAGTGACTCTTATAGGGTGCAAAGTGACTCTAATATGGTGAAAAGTGACTTACATGGTTAATTATAACCAAAATTTGGACCAAAATTGACTTGTATGAATGTGGGACTAAGAGGTGGTAAAAGGATTTCTAATTGCATGTACATGATGTTACATAATTGTACTAATATATGATGGCAAGTGACTCTTATAAGGTGCAGAGTGACTCTAATATAGCGAGAAGTCACTTACATGATTGATTAGAGCCAAAATGTGGCCCAAAATTGACTTGTACCAAAGGGATACCCAAAGGTTGTTAAAGGATGTCTAATTGCAAGTACATGATGTTAACATATTAATTATATCAATATATGGTGGCAAGTGACTCTTATAGGGTGCAAAGTGACTCTAATATGGTGAAAAGTGACTTACATGGTTGATTAGAGCCAAAATGTGGAACAAAATTAACTTGTATGAAAGTGGCATTAATAGGAGGTAAAAGGATGTCAAATTGGATGTATATGATGTTAACATGTTAATTGTTGTATATATGGTGGAAAGTGACTCTTATAAGATGCAAAGTGACTATAATATGGTGAAAAGTGACTTACATTGTTCATTAGAACCAAAATATGGAACAAAATTGACCTGTATGAAAGTGTAATTAAGAGGTGGTAAAAGGATATCATATTGGATGTATATGATGTTAACATGTTAATTGTACAAATATATGGTGGAGAGTTACTCATATAGGGTGCAAAATGACTCTAATATTGTGAAAAGTGACTTACATGGTTAATTAGAACCAAAATATAGACCAAAATTGACTTGTATGAATGTGGCACTAAGAGGTGGTAAAAGGATTTCTAATTGCATGTACATGATGTTAACATGTTAATTGTACCAATATATGATGGCAAGTGACTTTTATAAGGTGCAAAGTGACTCTAATATTGTGAGAAGTCACTTACATGTTTGATTAGAGCCAAAATGTGGCCCAAAATTGACTTGTAAGAAAGGTGTACAAGAGGTGGTTAAAGGATGTATAATTGCATGTACATGATGTTAACATGTTAATTGTATCAATATATGGTGGCAAGTGACTCTTATAGGGTGCAAAGTGACTCTAATATGGTGAAAAGTGACTTACATGGTTGATTAGAGCCAAAATGTGGAACAAAATTAACTTGTATGAAAGTTGCTTTAATAGGTGGTAAAAGGATGTCAAATTGGATGTATATGATGTTAACATGTTAATTGTTGTATATATGGTGGAAGTGACTCTTATAGGGTGCAAAGTGACTCTAATATGTTGAAAAGTGACTTACATGGTTGATTAGAACCAAAATATGGATCAAAATTGACCTGTATGAAAGTGGAACTAAGAGGTGGTAAAAGGATGTCAAATTGGATGTATATGATGTTAACATGTTAATTATACAAATAGATTGTGGAAAGTGACTAATATAAGATGCAAAATGACTCTAATATGGTGAAAAGTGACTTACATGGTTAATTAGAACCAAAATCTGGACCAAAATTGACTTGAATGAATGTGGCACTAAGAGGTGGTAAAACGATTTCTAATTGCATGTACATGATGTTAACATGGTAATTGTACCAATATATGATGGCAAGTGACTCTTATAAGGGGCAAAGTGACTCTAATATTGTGAGAAGTCACTTACATGTTTGATTAGAGGCAAAAAGTGGCCCAAAATTGACTTGTAAGAAAGGGGTACCAAGAGGTGGTTAAAGGAAGTATAATTGCATGTACATGATGTTAACATGTTAATTGTATCAATATATGGTGGCAAGTGGCTCTTATAGGGTGCAAAGTGACTCTAATATGGTGAAAAGTGACTTACATGGTTGATTAGAGCGAAAATATGGAAAAAAACTAACTTGTATGAAAGTGGCATTAATAGGTGGTAAAAGGATGTAAAATTGGATGTATATGATGTTAACATGTTAATTGTTGTATATATGGTGGAAAGTGACTCTTATAGGGTGCAAAGTGACTCTAATATTGTGAAAAGTGACTTACATGGTTGATTAGAACCAAAATGTGGAACAAAATTGTCTTGTATGAATGTGGCACTAAGAGGTTGTAAAAGGATTTCTAATTGTATGTATATGATGTTAGCATGTCAATTGTACCAATATATGATGGCAAGTGACTCTTATAAGGTGCAGAGTGACTCTAATATGGTGAGAAGTCACTTACATGATTGATTATAGCCAAAATGTGGTCCAAAATTGACTTGTAAGAAAGCGGTACCAAGAGGTGGTTAAAAGATTTCTAATTGCATGTACATGATATTAACATGTTATTTATACCAATATATGATGACAAGTGACTCTTATAAGTTGCAAAGTGACTCTAATATTGTGAGAAGTTACTTACATGATTGATTGAGCCAAAATGTGGCTTAAAATTGACTTGTAAGAAATGGGTACCAAGAGGTGGTTAAAGGATGTCTAATTGCATGTACATGATGTTAACATGTTAATTGTATCAATATATGGTGGCAAGTGATTCTTATAGGGTGCAAAGTGACTCTAATATAGTGAAAAGTGACTTACAGGGTTGATTAGAGACAAAATGTGGAACAAAATTAACTTGTATGAAAGTGGCATTAATAGGTGGTAAAAGGATGTCGAATTGGATGTATATGATGTAAACATGTCAATTGTTGTATATATGGTGGAAAGTGACTCTTATAGGGTGCAAAGTGACCCTAATATGGTGAAAAGTGACTTACATGGTTAATTATAACCAAAATTTGGACCAAAATTGACTTGTATGAATGTGGGACTAAGAGGTGGTAAACGGATTTCTAAGTGCATGTACATGATGTTACATAATTGTACCAATATATGATGGCAAGTGACTCTTATAAGGTGCAAAGTGACTCTAATATAGCGAGAAGTCACTTACATGATTGATTAGAGCCAAAATGTGGCCCAAAATTGACTTGTAACAAAGGGGTACCCAAAGGTTGTTAAAGGATGTCTAATTGCAAGTACATGATGTTAACATATTAATTGTATCAATATATGGTGGCAAGTGACTCTTATAGGGTGCAAAGTGACTCTAATATGGTGAAAAGTGACTTACATGGTTGATTAGAGCCAAAATGTGGAACAAAATTAACTTGTATGAAAGTGGCATTAATAGGAGGTAAAAGGATGTCAAATTGGATGTATATGACGTTAACATGTTAATTGTTGTATATATGGTGGAAAGTGACTCTTATAAGGTGCAAAGTGACTATAATATGGTGAAAAGTGACTTACATTGTTCATTAGAACCAAAATGTGGAACAAAATTGACCTGTATGAAAGTGAAATTAAGAGGTGGTAAAAGGATATCATATTGGATGTATATGATGTTAACATGTTAATTGTACAAATATATGGTGGAGAGTTACTCATATAGGGTGCAAAATGACTCTAATATGGTGAAAAGTGACTTACTTGGTTAATTAGAACCAAAATGTAGACCAAAATTGACTTGTATGAATGTGGCACTAAGAGGTGGTAAAAGGATTTCTAATTGCATGTACATGATGTTAACATGTTAATTGTACCAATATATGATGGCAAGTGACTTTTATAAGGTGCAAAGTGACTCTAATATTGTGAGAAGTCACTTACATGTTTGATTAGAGCCAAAATGTGGCCCAAAATTGACTTGTAAGAAAGGGGTACAAGAGGTGGTTAAAGGATGTATAATTGCATGTACATGATGTTAACATGTTAATTGTATCAATATATGGTGGCAAGTGACTCTTATAGGGTGCAAAGTGACTCTAATATGGTGAAAAGTGACTTACATGGTTGATTAGAGCCAAAATGTGGAACAAAATTAACTTGTATGAAAGTTGCTTTAATAGGTGGTAAAAGGATGTCAAATTGGATGTATATGATGTTAACATGTTAATTGTTGTATATATGGTGGAAGTGACTCTTATAGGGTGCAAAGTGACTCTAATATGTTGAAAAGTGACTTACATGGTTGATTAGAACCAAAATATGGATCAAAATTGACCTGTATGAAAGTGGAACTAAGAGGTGGTAAAAGGATGTCAAATTGGATGTATATGATGTTAACATGTTAATTATACAAATAGATTGTGGAAAGTGACTAATATAAGATGCAAAATGACTCCAATATGGTGAAAAGTGACTTACATGGTTAATTAGAACCAAAATCTGAACCAAAATTGACTTGAATGAATGTGGCACTAAGAGGTGGTAAAACGATTTCTAATTGCATGTACATGATGTTAACATGGTAATTGTACCAATATATGATGGCAAGTGACTCTTATAAGGTGTAAAGTGACTCTAATATTGTGAGAAGTCACTTACATGTTTGATTAGAGGCAAAAAGTGGCCCAAAATTGACTTGTAAGAAAGGGGTACCAAGAGGTGGTTAAAGGATGTATAATTGCATGTACATGATGTTAACATGTTAATTGTATCAATATATGGTGGCAAGTGGCTCTTATAGGGTGCAAAGTGACTCTAATATGGTGAAAAGTGACTTACATGGTTGATTAGAGCGAAAATATGGAAAAAAACTAACTTGTATGAAAGTGGCATTAATAGGTGGTAAAAGGATGTAAAATTGGATGTATATGATGTTAACATGTTAATTGTTGTATATATGGTGGAAAGTGACTCTTATAGGGTGCAAAGTGACTCTAATATTGTGAAAAGTGACTTACATGGTTGATTAGAACCAAAATGTGGAACAAAATTGTCTTGTATGAATGTGGCACTAAGAGGTTGTAAAAGGATTTCTAATTGTATGTATATGATGTTAGCATGTCAATTGTACCAATATATGATGGCAAGTGACTCTTATAAGGTGCAGAGTGACTCTAATATGGTGAGAAGTCACTTACATGATTGATTATAGCCAAAATGTGGTCCAAAATTGACTTGTAAGAAAGCGGTACCAAAAGGTGGTTAAAAGATTTCTAATTGCATGTACATGATATTAACATGTTATTTATACCAATATATGATGACAAGTGACTCTTATAAGTTGCAAAGTGACTCTAATATTGTGAGAAGTTACTTACATGATTGATTGAGCCAAAATGTGGCTTAAAATTGACTTGTAAGAAATGGGTACCAAGAGGTGGTTAAAGGATGTCTAATTGCATGTACATGATGTTAACATGTTAATTGTATCAATATATGGTGGCAAGTGATTCTTATAGGGTGCAAAGTGACTCTAATATAGTGAAAAGTGACTTACAGGGTTGATTAGAGACAAAATGTGGAACAAAATTAACTTGTATGAAAGTGGCATTAATAGGTGGTAAAAGGATGTCGAATTGGATGTATATGATGTAAACATGTCAATTGTTGTATATATGGTGGAAAGTGACTCTTATAGGGTGCAAAGTGACCCTAATATGGTGAAAAGTGACTTACATGGTTAATTATAACCAAAATTTGGACCAAAATTGACTTGTATGAATGTGGGACTAAGAGGTGGTAAACGGATTTCTAAGTGCATGTACATGATGTTATATAATTGTACCAATATATGATGGCAAGTGACTCTTATAAGGTGCAAAGTGACTCTAATATAGCGAGAAGTCACTTACATGATTGATTAGAGCCAAAATGTGGCCCAAAATTGACTTGTAACAAAGGGGTACCCAAAGGTTGTTAAAGGATGTCTAATTGCAAGTACATGATGTTAACATATTAATTGTATCAATATATGGTGGCAAGTGACTCTTATAGGGTGCAAAGTGACTCTAATATGGTGAAAAGTGACTTACATGGTTGATTAGAGCCAAAATGTGGAACAAAATTAACTTGTATGAAAGTGGCATTAATAGGAGGTAAAAGGATGTCAAATTGGATGTATATGACGTTAACATGTTAATTGTTGTATATATGGTGGAAAGTGACTCTTATAAGGTGCAAAGTGACTATAATATGGTGAAAAGTGACTTACATTGTTCATTAGAACCAAAATGTGGAACAAAATTGACCTGTATGAAAGTGAAATTAAGAGGTGGTAAAAGGATATCATATTGGATGTATATGATGTTAACATGTTAATTGTACAAATATATGGTGGAGAGTTACTCATATAGGGTGCAAAATGACTCTAATATGGTGAAAAGTGACTTACATGGTTAATTAGAACCAAAATGTAGACCAAAATTGACTTGTATGAATGTGGCACTAAGAGGTGGTAAAAGGATTTCTAATTGCATGTACATGATGTTAACATGTTAATTGTACCAATATATGATGGCAAGTGACTTTTATAAGGTGCAAAGTGACTCTAATATTGTGAGAAGTCACTTACATGTTTGATTAGAGCCAAAATGTGGCCCAAAATTGACTTGTAAGAAAGGGGTACAAGAGGTGGTTAAAGGATGTATAATTGCATGTACATGATGTTAACATGTTAATTGTATCAATATATGGTGGCAAGTGACTCTTATAGGGTGCAAAGTGACTTTAATATGGTGAAAAGTGACTTACATGGTCGATTAGAGCCAAAATGTGGAACAAAATTAACTTGTATGAAAGTTGCTTTAATAGGTGGTAAAAGGATGTCAAATTGGATGTATATGATGTTAACATGTTAATTGTTGTATATATGGTGGAAGTGACTCTTATAGGGTGCAAAGTGACTCTAATATGTTGAAAAGTGACTTACATGGTTGATTAGAACCAAAATATGGATCAAAATTGACCTGTATGAAAGTGGAACTAAGAGGTGGTAAAAGGATGTCAAATTGGATGTATATGATGTTAACATGTTAATTATACAAATAGATTGTGGAAAGTGACTAATATAAGGTGCAAAATGACTCTAATATGGTGAAAAGTGACTTACATGGTTAATTAGAACCAAAATCTGGACCAAAATTGACTTGTATGAATGTGGCACTAAGAGGTGGTAAAACGATTTCTAATTGCATGTACATGATGTTAACATGGTAATTGTACCAATATATGATGGCAAGTGACTCTTATAAGGTGCAAAGTGACTCTAATATTGTGAGAAGTCACTTACATGTTTGATTAGAGGCAAAAAGTGGCCCAAAATTGACTTGTAAGAAAGGGGTACCAAGAGGTGGTTAAAGGATGTATAATTGCATGTACATGATGTTAACATGTTAATTGTATCAATATATGGTGGCAAGTGGCTCTTATAGGGTGCAAAGTGAGTCTAATATGGTGAAAAGTGACTTACATGGTTGATTAGAGCGAAAATGTGGAAAAAAACTAACTTGTATGAAAGTGGCATTAATAGGTGGTAAAAGGATGTAAAATTGGATGTATATGATGTTAACATGTTAATTGTTGTATATATGGTGGAAAGTGATTCTTATAGGGTGCAAAGTGACTCTAATATTGTGAAAAGTGACTTACATGGTTGATTAGAACCAAAATGTGGAACAAAATTGTCTTGTATGAATGTGGCACTAAGAGGTTGTAAAAGGATTTCAAATTGTATGTATATGATGTTAGCATGTCAATTGTACCAATATATGATGGCAAGTGACTCTTATAAGGGGCAGAGTGACTCTAATATGGTGAGAAGTCACTTACATGATTGATTATAGCCAAAATGTGGTCCAAAATTGACTTGTAAGAAAGCGGTACCAAGAGGTGGTTAAAAGATTTCTAATTGAATGTATATGATATTAACATGTTATTTATACCAATATATGATGACAAGTGACTCTTATAAGTTGCAAAGTGACTCTAATATGTGGCTTAAAATTGACTTGTAAGAAATGGGTACCAAGAGGTGGTTAAAGGATGTCTAATTGCATGTACATGATGTTAACATGTTAATTTTATCAATATATGGTGGCAAGTGACTCTTATAGGGTGCAAAGTGACTCTAATATAGTGAAAAGTGACTTATAGGGTTGATTAGAGACAAAATGTGGAACAAAATTAACTTGTATGAAAGTGGCATTAATAGGTGGTAAAAGGATGTCAAATTGGATGTATATGATGTAAACATGTCAATCGTTGTATATATGGTGGAAAGTGACTCTTATAGGGTGTAAAGTGACTCTAATATGGTGAAAAGTGACTTACATGGTTAATTATAACCAAAATTTGGACCAAAATTGACTTGTATGAATGTGGGACTAAGAGGTGGTAAAAGGATTTCTAAGTGCATGTACATGATGTTACATAATTGTACCAATATATGATGGCAAGTGACTCTTATAAGGTGCAAAGTGACTCTAATATAGCGAGAAGTCACTTACATGATTGATTAGAGCCAAAATGTGGCCCAAAATTGACTTGTACCAAAGGGGTACCCAAAGGTTGTTAAAGGATGTCTAATTGCAAGTACATGATGTTAACATATTAATTGTATCAATATATGGTGGCAAGTGACTCTTATAGGGTGCAAAGTGATTCTAATATGGTGAAAAGTGACTTACATGGTTGATTAGAGCCAAAATGTGGAACAAAATTAACTTGTATGAAAGTGGCATTAATAGGAGGTAAAAGGATGTCAAATTGGATATATATGATGTTAACATGTTAATTGTTGTATATATGGTGGAAAGTGACTCTCATAAGGTGCAAAGTGACTATAATATGGTGAAAAGTGACTTACATTGTTCATTAGAACCATAATGTGGAACAAAATTGACCTGTATGAAAGTGAAATTCAGAGGTGGTAAAAGGATATTATATTGGATGTATATGATGTTAACATGTTAATTGTACAAATATATGGTGGAGAGTGACTCATATAGGGTGCAAAATGACTCTAATATGGTGAAAAGTGACTTACATGGTTAATTAGAACCAAAATGTAGACCAAAATTGACTTGTATGAATGTGGCACTAAGAGGTGGTAAAAGGATTTCTAATTGCATGTACATGATGTTAACATGTTAATTGTACCAATATATGATGGCAAGTGACTTTTATAAGGTGCAAAGTGACTCTAATATTGTGAGAAGTCACTTACATGTTTGATTAGAGCCAAAATGTGGCCCAAAATTGACTTGTAAGAAAGGGGTACAAGAGGTGGTTAAAGGATGTATAATTGCATGTACATGATGTTAACATATTAATTTTATCAATATATGGTGGCAAGTGACTCTTATAGGGTGCAAAGTGACTCTAATATGGTGAAAAGTGACTTACATGGTTGATTAGAGCCAAAATGTGGAACAAAATTAACTTGTATGAAAGTTGCTTTAATAGGTGGTAAAAGGATGTCAAATTGGATGTATATGATGTTAACATGTTAATTGTTGTATATATGGTGGAAGTGACTTTTATAGGGTGAAAAGTGACTCTAATATGTTGAAAAGTGACTTACATGGTTGATTAAAACCAAAATATGGATCAAAATTGACCTGTATGAAAGTGGAACTAAGAGGTGGTAAAAGGATGTCAAATTCGATGTATATGATGTTAACATGTTAATTATACAAATAGATTATGGAAAGTGACTAATATAAGGTGCAAAATGACTCTATTATGGTGAAAAGTGACTTACATGGTTAATTAGAACCAAAATTTGGACCAAAATTGACTTGTATGAATGTGGCACAAAGAGGTGGTAAAACAATTTCTAATTGCATGTACATGATGTTAACATGGTAATTGTACCAATATATGATGGCAAGTGACTCTTATAAGGTGCAAAGTGACTCTAATATTGTGAGAAGTCACTTACATGTTTGATTAGAGGCAAAATGTGGCCCAAAATTGACTTGTAAGAAAGGGGTACCAAGAGGTGGTTAAAGGATGTATAATTGCATGTACATGATGTTAACATGTTAATTGTATCAATATATGGAGGCAAGTGGCTCTTATAGGGTGCAAAGTGACTGTAATATGGTGAAAAGTGACTTACATGGTTGATTAGAGCGAAAATGTGGAAAAAAACTAACTTGTATGAAAGTGGCATTAATAGGTGGTAAAAGGATGTAAAATTGGATGTATATGATGTTAACATGTTAATTGTTGTATATATGGTGGAAAGTGACTCTTATAGGGTGCAAAGTGACTCTAATATTGTGAAAAGTGACTTACATGGTTGATTAGAACCAAAATGTGGAACAAAATTGTCTTGTATGAATGTGGCACTAAGAGGTTGTAAAAGGATTTCTAATTGTATGTATATGATGTTAGCATGTTAATTGTACCAATATATGACGGCAAGTGACTCTTATAAGGTGCAGAGTGACTCTAATATGGTGAGAAGTCAATTACATGATTGATTAGAGCCAAAATGTGGTCCAAAATTGACTTGTAAGAAAGAGGGTACCAAGAGGTGGTTAAAAGATATCTAATTATATGCACATGATGTTAACATGTTAATCGTATCAATATATGGTGGCAAGTGACTCTTATAGGGTGCAAATTGACTCGAATATAGTGAAAAGTGACTTACATGGTTGATTTGAGCCAAAATGTGAAACAAAATTAACTAGTATGAAAGTTGCATTAATATGTGGTAAAAGGATTTCAAATTGGATGTATATGATGTTAACAGGTTAATTGTTATATATATGGTGGAAAGTGACTCTTATAGGGTGCAAAGTGACTCTAATATGGTGAAAATTAACTTACATGGTTGATTAGAATCAAAATGTGGAACAAAATTGACCTGTATGAAAGTGAAATTAATAGGTGGTAAAAGGATGTCAAATTGGATGTATATGATGTTAACATTTTAATTGTACAAATATATGGTGGAAACTGACTCATATAGGATACAGAATGACTCTAATATGGTGAAAAGCGACTAACATGGTTAATTGGAACCAATATGTAGACCAAAATTGACTTGTATGAATGTGGCACTAAGAGGTGGTAAAAGGATTTTTAATTGCATGTGCATGATGTTAGCATGTTAATTGTACCAATATATGATGACAAGTGACTCTTATAAGGTGCAGAGTGACTCTAATATGGTGAGAGTTCACTAACATGATTGATTAGAGCCAAAATGTGGTCCAAAATTGACTTGTAAGAAAGGGGTACAAGAGGTGGTTAAAAGATATCTAATTATATGTACAAGATATTAACATGTTAATTGTATCAATATATGGTGGCAAGTGACTCTTATAGGGTGCAAAGTGACTCTAATATAGTGAAAAGTGATTTACATAGTTGATTTGAGCCAAAATGTGGAACAAAATGAACTAGTATGAAACTGGCATTAATAGGTGGTAAAAGGATTTCAAATTGGATGTATATGATGTTAACATGTTAATTGTTGTATATATGGTGGAAAGGGACTCTTATAGGGTGAAAAGTGACTCTAATATGGTCAAAAGTAACTTACATGGTTGATTAGAACCAAAATGTGGAACAAAATTAACTTGTATGAATATGGCATTAATAGGTGGTAAAAGGATGTCAAATTGTATGTATATGATGTTAACATGTTAATTGTTGTATATATGGTAAAAAGTGGCTCTTATAGGGTGCAAAGTGACTATAATATGGTGAAAAGTGACGTACGTGGTTGATTTGAACCAAAATGCAGAACATAATTGACCTGTATGAAAGTGGAACTAAGAGGTGGTTAAAGGATGTCAAATTGGATGTATATGATGTTAACATGTTAATTATACAAACAGATTGTGGAAAGTGACTCATATAAGGTGCAAAATGACTCTAATATGGTGAAAAGTGACTTACATGGTTAATTAGAAACAAAATCTGGACCAAAATTGACTTGTATGAATGTGGCACTAAGAGGTGGTAAAACGATTTCTAATTACATGTACATGATGTTAACATGTTAATTGTACCAATATATGATGGCAAGTGACTCTTATAAGGTGCAAAATGACTCTAATATTGTGAGAAGTCATTTACATGTTTGATTAAAGCCAAAATGTTGCCCAAAATTGACTTGTAAGAAAGGGGTACCAAGAGGTGGTTAAAGGATGTATAATTTGCATGTACATGATGTTAACATGTTAGTTGTATCAATATATGGTGGCAAGTGACTCTTATAGGGAGCAAAGTGACACTAATATGGTGAAAAGTGACTTACATGGTTGATTAGAGCGAAAATGTGGAACAAAATTAACTTGTATGAAAGTGGCATTAATAGGTGGTAAAAGGATGTAAAATTGGATGTATATGATGTTAACATGTTAATTGTTGTATATATGGTGGAAAATGACTCTTATAGGGTACAAAGTGACTCTAATATTGTGAAAAGTGACTTACATGATTGATTAGAACCAAAATTTGGAACAAAATTGACTTGTATGAAAGTGGAACTAAGAGGTGGTAAAAGGATGTCAAATTGGATGTGTATGATGTTAACATTTTAATTGTACAAATATATGGTGGAAAGTGACTCATATAGGAGGCAAAATGACTATAATATGGTGAAAAGTGACTTACATGTTTAATTAGAACCAAAATGTGGACCAAAATGGTCTTGTATGAATGTGGCACTAAGAGGTTGTAAAAGGATTTCTAATTGTATGTATATGATGTTATCATGTTAATTGTACCAATATATGATGGCAAGTGACTCTTATAAGGTGCAGAGTGACTCTAATATGGTGAGAAGTCAATTACATGATTGATTAGAGCCAAAATGTGGTCCAAAATTGACTTGTAAGAAAGGGGTACCAAGAGGTGATTAAAAGATTTCTAATTACATGTACATGATGTTAACATGTTAATTGTGTCAATATATGGTGGCAAGTGACTCTTATAGGGTGCAAAGTGACTCTAATATAGTGAAAAGTGACTTACATGGTTGATTTGAGCCAAAATGTGGAACAAAATTAACTAGTAAGAAAGTTGCATTAATAGGTGGTAAATGTAATTTAAATTGGATGTATATGATGTTAAAATGTTAATTGTTATATATATGGTGGAAAGTGACTCTTATAGGGTGCAAAATGACTCTAATATGGTGAAAATTAACTTACATGGTTGATTAGAACCAAAATGTGGAACAAAATTGACCTGTATGAAAGTGAAATTAATAGGTGGTAAAAGGATGTCAAATTGGATGTATATGATGTTAACATTTTAAGTGTATAAATATATGGTGGAAAGTGACTCATATAGGATGCAAAATGACTCTAATATGGTGAAAAGTGACTTACATGGTTAATTAGAACCAAAATGTGGACCAAAATTGTCTTGTATGAATGTGGCACTAAGAGGTTGTAAAAGGATTTCTAATTGAATGAATATGATGTTAGCATGTTAATTGTACCAATATATGATGGAAAGGGACTCTTATAAGGTGCAGAGTGACTCTAATATGGTGAGAAGTCAATTACATGATTGATTAGAGCCAAAATGTGGTCCAAAATTGACTTGTACCAAAGGGGTACCTAAAGGTTGTTAAAGGATGTCAAATTGTAAGTACCTGATGTTAACATGTTAATTGTATCAATATATGGTGGTAAGTGACTCTTATAGGGTGCAAAGTGACTCTAATATGGTGAAAAGTGACTTACATGGTTGATTAGAACCAAAATGTGGAACAAAATTAACTTGTATGAAAGTGGCATTAATAGGAGGTAAAAGGATGTCAAATTGGATGTATATGATTTTAGCATGTTAATTGTTGTATATATGGTAGAAAGTGACTCTTATAAGATGCAAAGTGACTATAATATGGTGAAAAGTGACTTACATTGTTGATTAGAACCAAAATGTGGAACAAAATTGACCTGTATGAAAATGGAATTAAGAGGTGGTAAAAGGATGTCATATTGGATGTATATGATGTTAACATGTTAATTGTACAAATATATGGTGGAGAGTGACTCATATAGGGTACAAAATGACTCTAATATGGTGAAAAGTGACTTACATGGTTAATTAGAACCAAAATATGGACCAAAATTGACTTGTATGAATGTGGCACTAAGAGGTGGTAAAAGGATTTCTAATGCATGTACATGATGTTAACATGTTAATTGTACCAATATATGATGGCAAGTGACTCTTATAAGGTGCAAAGTGACTCTAATATTGTGAGAAGTCACTTACATGTTTGATTAGAGCCAAAATGTGGCCCAAAATTGACTTGTAAGAAAGGGGTACAAGAGGTGGTTAAAGGATGTATAATTGCATGTACATGATTTTAACATGTTAATTGTATCAATATATGGTGGCAAGTGACTCTTATAGGGTGCAAAGTGACTCTAATATGGTGAAAAGTGACTTACATGGTTGATTAGAGCCAAAATGTGGAACAAAATTAACATGTATTAGAGCGGCTTTAATAGGTGGTAAAAGGATGTCAAATTGGATGTATATGATGTTAACATGTTAATTGTTGTATATATGGTGGAAAGTGACTTTTATAGGGTGCAAAGTGACTCTAATATGGTGAAAAGTGGCTTACATGGTTGATTAGAACCAAAATATGGATCAAAATTGACCTGTATGAAAGTGGAACTAAGAGGTGGTAAAAGGATGTCAAATTGGATGTATATGATGTTAACATGTTAATTATACAAATAGATTGTGGAAAGTGACTCATATAAGGTGCAAAATGACTCTAATATGGTGAAAAGTGACTTACATGGTTAATTAGAACCAAAATATGGACCAAAATTGACTTGTATGAATGTGGCACTAAGAGGTGGTAAAACGATTTCTAATTGCATGTACATGATGTTAACATGTTAATTGTACCAATATATGATGGCAAGTGACTCTTATAAGGTGCAAAGTGACTCTAATGTTGTGAGAAGTCACTTACATGTTTGATTAGAGCCAAAATGTGGCCCAAAATTGACTTTTAAGAAAAGGGTACCAAGAGGTGGTTAAAGGATGTATAATTGCATGTAAATGATGTTAACATATTAATTGTATCAATATATGGTGGCAAGTGGCTCTTATAGGGTGCAAAGTGACTCTAATATGATGAAAAGTGACTTACATGGTTGATTAGAGCCAAAATGTGGAACAAAATTAACATGTATGAAAGTGGCATTAATAGGTGGTAAAAGGATGTCAAATTGGATGTATATGATGTTAACATGTTAATTGTTGTATATATGGTGGAAAGTGACTCTTATAGGGTGCAAAGTGACTCTAATATGGTGAAAAGTGACTTACATGGTTGATTAGAACCAAAATATGGAACAAAATTGACCTGTATGAATGTGGAACTAAGAGGTGGTAAAAGGATGTCAAATTGGATGTATATGATTTTAACATGTTAATTATACAAATAGATTGTGGAAAGTGACTCATATAAGGTGCAAAATGACTCTAATATGGTGAAAATTGACTTACATGGTTAATTAGAACCAAATTCTGGACCAAAATTGAATTGTATGAATGTGGCACTAAGTGTTGGTAAAACGATTTCTAATTGCATGTACATGATGTTAACATGTTAATTGTACCAATATATGATGGCAAGTGACTCTTATAAGGTGCAAAGTGACTCTAATATTGTGAGAAGTCACTTACATGTTTGATTAGAGCCAAAATGTGGCCCAAAATTGACTTGTAAGAAAGGGGTACCAAGAGGTGGTTAAAGGATGTATAATTTGCATATACATGATGTTAACATGTTAATTGTACAAATATATGGTGGAGAGTGACTCATATAGGGTGCAAAATGACTCTAATATGGAGAAAAGTGACTTACATGGTTAATTGGAACCAAAATATGGACCAAAATTGACTTGTATGTATGTGGCACTAAGAGGTGGTAAAAGGATTTCTAATTGCATGTACATGATGTCAACATGTTAATTATACCAATATATGATGACAAGTGACTCTTATAAGGTGCAAAGTGACTCTAATATTGTGAGAAGTCACTTACATGTTTGATTAGAGCCAAAATATGGCCCAAAATTGACTTGTAAGAAAGGGGTACAAGAGGTGGTTGAAGGATGTATAATTGCATGTACATGATTTTAACATGTTAATTGTATCAATATATGGTGGCAAGTGACTCTTATAGGGTGCAAAGTGACTCTAATATGGTGAAAAGTGACTTACATGGTTGATTAGAGCCAAAAAGTGGAACAAAATTAACTTGTATGAAAGTGGCATTAATAGGTGGTAAAAGGATGTCAAATTGGATGTATATGATGTTAACATGTTAATTGTTGTATATATGGTGGAAAGTGACTCTTATAGGGTGCAAAGTGACTCTAATATGGTGAAAAGTGACTTACATGGTTGATTAAAACAAAATATGGAACAAAATTGACCTGTATGAATGTGGAACTAAGAGGTGGTAAAAGGATGTCAAATTGGATGTATATGATGTTATGTTAATTATACAAATAGATTGTGGAAAGTGACTCATATAAGGTGCAAAATGACTCTAATATGGTGAAAAGTGACTTACATGGTTAATTAGAACCAACATCTGGACCAAAATTGACTTGTATGAATGTGGCACTAAGAGGTGGTAAAACGATTTCTAATTGCATGTACATGATGTTAACATGTTAATTGTACCAATATATGATGGCAAGTGACTCTTATAAGGTGCAAAGTGACTCTAATATTGGGAGAAGTCACTTACATGTTTGATTAGAGCCAAAATGTGGCCCAAAATTGACTTGTAAGAAAGGGGTACCAAGAGGTGGTTAAATGATGTATAATTTGCATAATTGTATCAATATATGGTGGCAAGTGACTCTGCAAAGTGACTCTAATATGGTGAAAAGTGACTTACATGGTTGATTAGAGCGAAAATGTGGAAAAAAACTAACTTGTATGAAAGTGGCATTAATAGGTGGTAAAAGGATGTAAAATTGGATGTATATGATGTTAACATGTTAATTGTTGTATATATGGTGGAAAGTGACTCTTATAGGGTGCAAAGTGACACTAATATTGTGAAAAGTGACATACATGGTTGATTAGAACCAAAATTTGAAACAAAATTGACTTGTATGAAAGTGGAACTAAGAGGTGGTAAAAGGATGTCAAATTGGATGTATATGATGTTA
This sequence comes from Apium graveolens, assembly GCF_009905375.1. Classification (NCBI taxonomy): domain Eukaryota; kingdom Viridiplantae; phylum Streptophyta; class Magnoliopsida; order Apiales; family Apiaceae; genus Apium; species Apium graveolens. The sequence continues at coordinate 269,344,325 of NC_133649.1, read as the reverse complement.
GCATGTTAATTGTACCAATATATGGTGGAAAGTGACTCTTATAAGGTGCAGAGTGACTCTAATATGGTGAGAAGTCAATTACATGATTGATTAGAGCCAAAATGTGGTCCAAAATTGACTTGTAAGAAAGGGGTACCAAGAGGTGGTTAAAAGATATCTAATTACATGTACATGATGTTAACATGTTAATTGTATCAATATATGGTGGCAAGTGACTCTTATAGGGTGCAAAGTGACTCTAATATAGTGAAAAGTGACTTACATGGTTGATTTGAGCCAAAATGTAGAAAAAAATTAACTAGTAAGAAAGTTGCATTAATAGGTGGTAAAAGGAATTTAAATTGGATGTATATGATGTTAAAATGTTAATTGTTATATATATGGTGGAAAGTGACTCTTATAGGGTGCAAAGTGACTCTAATATGGTGAAAATTAACTTACATGTTTGATTAGAACCAAAATGTGGAACAAAATTGACCTATATGAAAGTGAAATTAATTGGTGGTAAAAGGATGTCAAATTGGATGTATATGATGTTAACATTTTAAGTGTACAAATATATGGTGGAAAGTGACTCATATAGGATGCAAAATGACTCTAATATGGTGAAAAGTGACTTACATGGTTAATTAGAACCAAAATGTGGACCAAAATTGTCTTGTATGAATGTGGCACTAAGAGGTTGTAAAAGGATTTCCAATTGTATGTATATGATGTTAGCATGTTAATTGTACCAATATATGACGGCAAGGGACTCTTATAAGGTGCAGAGTGACTCTAATATGGTGAGAAGTCAATTACATGATTGATTAGAGCCAAAATGTGGTCCAAAATTGACTTATACCAAAGGGGTACCCAAAGGTTGTTAAAGGATGTCTAATTGCAAGTACCTGATGTTAACATGTTAATTGTATCAATATCTGGTGGCAAGTGACTCTTATAGGGTGCAAAGTGACTCTAATATGGTGAAAAGTGACTTACATGGTTGATTAGAACCAAAATGTGGAACAAAATTAACTTGTATGAAAGTGGCATTAATAGGAGGTAAAAGGATGTCAAATTGGATGTATATGATGTTAACATGTTAATTGTTGTATATATGGTGGAAAATGACTCTTATAAGATGCAAAGTGACTATAATATGGTGAAAAGTGACTTACATTGTTGATTAGAACCAAAATGTGGAACAAAATTGACCTGTATGAAAGTGGAATTAAGAGGTGGTAAAAGGATGTCATATTGGATGTATATGATGTTAACATGTTAATTGTACAAATATATGGTGGAGAGTGACTCATATAGGGTACAAAATGACTCTAATATGGTGAAAAGTGACTTACATGGTTAATTAGAACCAAAATATGGACCAAAATTGACTTGTATGAATGTGGCACTAAGAGGTGGTAAAAGGATTTCTAATGCATGTACATGATGTTAACATGTTAATTGTACCAATATATGATGGCAAGTGACTCTTATAAGGTGCAAAGTGACTCTAATATTGTGAGAAGTCACTTACATGTTTGATTAGAGCCAAAATATGGCCCAAAATTGACTTGTAAGAAAGGGGTACAAGAGGTGGTTAAAGGATGTATAATTGCATGTACATGATTTTAACATGTTAATTGTATCAATATATGGTGGCAAGTGACTCTTATAGGGTGCAAAGTGACTCTAATATGGTGAAAAGTGACTTACATGGTTGATTAGAGCCAAAATGTGGAACAAAATTAACTTGTATTAAAGTGGCTTTAATAGGTGGTAAAAGGATGTCAAATTGGATGTATATGATGTTAACATGTTAATTGTTGTATATATGGTGGAAAGTGACTTTTATAGGGTGCAAAGTGACTCTAATATGGTGAAAAGTGGCTTACATGGTTGATTAGAACCAAAATATGGATCAAAATTGACCTGTATGAAAGTGGAACTAAGAGGTGGTAAAAGGATGTCAAATTGGATGTATATGATGTTAACATGTTAATTATACAAATAGATTGTGGAAAGTGACTCATATAAGGTGCAAAATGACTCTAATATGGTGAAAAGTGACTTACATGGTTAATTAGAACCAAAATATGGACCAAAATTGACTTGTATGAATGTGGCACTAAGAGGTGGTAAAACGATTTCTAATTGCATGTACATGATGTTAACATGTTAATTGTACCAATATATGATGGCAACTGACTCTTATAAGGTGCAAAGTGACTCTAATATTGTGAGAAGTCACTTACATGTTTGATTAGAGCCAAAATGTGGCCCAAAATTGACTTTTAAGAAAGGGGTACCAAGAGGTGGTTAAAGGATGTATAATTGCATGTAAATGATGTTAACATGTTAATTGTATCAATATATGGTGGCAAGTGGCTCTTATAGGGTGCAAAGTGACTCTAATATGATGAAAAGTGACTTACATGGTTGATTAGAGCCAAAATGTGGAACAAAATTAACATGTATGAAAGTGGCATTAATAGGTGGTAAAAGGATGTCAAATTGGATGTATATGATGTTAACATGTTAATTGTTGTATATATGGTGGAAAGTGACTCTTATAGGGTGCAAAGTGACTCTAATATGGTGAAAAGTGACTTACATGGTTGATTAGAACCAAAATATGGAACAAAATTGACCTATATGAATGTGGAACTAAGAGGTGGTAAAAGGATGTCAAATTGGATGTATATGATGTTAACATGTTAATTATACAAATAGATTGTGGAAAGTGACTCATATAAGGTGCAAAATGACTCTAATATGGTGAAAATTGACTTACATGGTTAATTAGAACCAAATTCTGGACCAAAATTGAATTGTATGAATGTGGCACTAAGTGGTGGTAAAACGATTTCTAATTGCATGTACATGATGTTAACATGTTAATTGTACCAATATATGATGGCAAGTGACTCTTATAAGGTGCAAACTGACTCTAATATTGTGAGAAGTCACTTACATGTTTGATTAGAGCCAAAATGTGGCCCAAAATTGACTTGTAAGAAAGGGGTACCAAGAGGTGGTTAAAGGATGTATAATTTGCATGTACATGATGTTAACATGTTAATTGTACAAATATATGGTGGAGAGTGACTCATATAGGATGCAAAATGACTCTAATATGGTGAAAAGTGACTTACATGGTTAATTGGAACCAAAATATGGACCAAAATTGACTTGTATGTATGTGGCACTAAAAGGTGGTAAAAGGATTTCTAATTGCATGTACATGATGTTAGCATGTTAATTGTACCAATATATGATGGCAAGTGACTCTTATAAGGTGCAAAGTGACTCTAATATTGTGAGAAGTCACTTACATGTTTGATTAGAGCCAAAATGTGCCCCAAAATTGACTTGTAAGAAAGGGGTACAAGAGGTGGTTGAAGGATGTATAATTGCATGTACATGATTTTAACATGTTAATTGTATCAATATATGGTGGCAAGTGACTCTTATAGGGTGCAAAGTGACTCTAATATGGTGAAAAGTGACTTACATGGTTGATTAGAGCCAAAAAGTGGAACAAAATTAACTTGTAAGAAAGTGGCATTAATAGGTGGTAAAAGGATGTCAAATTGGATGTATATGATGTTAACATGTTAATTGTTGTAGATATGATGGAAAGTGACTTTTATAGGGTGCAAAGTGACTCTAATATGGTGAAAAGTGACTTACATGGTTGATTAGAGCCAAAATGTGGAACAAAATTAACATGTATGAAAGTGGCATTAATAGGTGGTAAAAGGATGTCAAATTGGATGTATATGATGTTAACATGTTAATTGTTGTATATATGGTGGAAAGTGACTCTTATAGGGTGCAAAGTGACTCTAATATGGTGAAAAGTGACTTACATGGTTGATTAGAACCAAAATATGGAACAAAATTGACCTGTATGAATGTGGAACTAAGAGGTGGTAAAAGGATGTCAAATTGGATGTATATGATGTTAACATGTTAATTATACAAATAGATTGTGGAAAGTGACTCATATAAGGTGCAAAATGACTCTAATATGGTGAAAAGTGACTTACATGGTTAATTAGAACCAAAATATGGACCAAAATTGACTTGTATGAATGTGGCACTAAGAGGTGGTAAAACGATTTCTAATTGAATGTACATGATGTTAACATGTTAATTGTACCAATATATGATGGCAACTGACTCTTATAAGGTGCAAAGTGACTCTAATATTGTGAGAAGTCACTTACATGTTTGATTAGAGCCAAAATGTGGCCCAAAATTGACTTTTAAGAAAAGGGTACCAAGAGGTGGTTAAAGGATGTATAATTGCATGTAAATGATGTTAACATGTTAATTGTATCAATATATGGTGGCAAGTGGCTCTTATAGGGTGCAAAGTGACTCTAATATGATGAAAAGTGACTTACATGGTTGATTAGAGCCAAAATGTGGAACAAAATTAACATGTATGAAAGTGGCATTAATAGGTGGTAAAAGGATGTCAAATTGGATGTATATGATGTTAACATGTTAATTGTTGTATATATGGTGGAAAGTGACTCTTATAGGGTGCAAAGTTACTCTAATATGGTGAAAAGTGACTTACATGGTTGATTAGAACCAAAATATGGAACAAAATTGACCTATATGAATGTGGAACTAAGAGGTGGTAAAAGGATGTCAAATTGGATGTATATGATGTTAACATGTTAATTATACAAATAGATTGTCGAAAGTGACTCATATAAGGTGCAAAATGACTCTAATATGGTGAAAATTGACTTACATGTTTAATTAGAACCAAATTCTGGACCAAAATTGAATTGTATGAATGTGGCACTAAGTGGTGGTAAAACGATTTCTAATTGCATGTACATGATGTTAACATGTTAATTGTACCAATATATGATGGCAAGTGACTCTTATAAGGTGCAAACTGACTCTAATATTTTGAGAAGTCACTTACATGTTTGATTAGAGCCAAAATGTGGCCCAAAATTGACATGTAAGAAAGGGGTACCAAGAGGTGGTTAAAGGATGTATAATTTGCATGTACATGATGTTAACATATTAATTGTACAAATATATGGTGGAGAGTGACTCATATAGGATGCAAAATGACTCTAATATGGTGAAAAGTGACTTACATGGTTAATTGGAACCAAAATATGGACCAAAATTGACTTGTATGTATGTGGCACTAAAAGGTGGTAAAAGGATTTCTAATTGCATGTACATGATGTTAGCATGTTAATTGTACCAATATATGATGCCAAGTGACTCTTATAAGGTGCAAAGTGACTCTAATATTGTGAGAAGTCACTTACATGTTTGATTAGAGCCAAAATGTGCCCCAAAATTGACTTTTAAGAAAGGGGTACAAGAGGTGGTTGAAGGATGTATAATTGCATGTACATGATTTTAACATGTTAATTGTATCAATATATGGTGGCAAGTGACTCTTATAGGGTGCAAAGTGACTCTAATATGGTGAAAAGTGACTTACATGGTTGATTAGAGCCAAAAAGTGGAACAAAATTAACTTGTAAGAAAGTGGCATTAATAGGTGGTAAAAGGATGTCAAATTGGATGTATATGATGTTAACATGTTAATTGTTGTATATATGATGGAAAGTGACTTTTATAGGGTGCAAAGTGACTCTATTATGGTGAAAAGTGACTTACATGGTTGATTAGAGCCAAAATGTGGAACAAAATTAACATGTATGAAAGTGGCATTAATAGGTGGTAAAAGGATGTCAAATTGGATGTATATGATGTTAACATGTTAATTGTTGTATATATGGTGGAAAGTGACTCTTATAGGGTGCAAAGTGACTCTAATATGGTGAAAAGTGACTTACATGGTTGATTAGAACCAAAATATGGAACAAAATTGACCTGTATGAATGTGGAACTAAGAGGTGGTAAAAGGATGTCAAATTGGATGTATTTGATGTTAACATGTTAATTATACAAATAGATTGTGGAAAGTGACTCATATAAGGTGCAAAATGACTCTAATATGGTGAAAAGTGACTTACATGGTTGATTAGAGCCAAAAAGTGGAACAAAATTAACTTGTATGAAAGTGGCATTAATAGGTGGTAAAAGGATGTCAAATTGGATGTATATGATGTTAACATGTTAATTGTTGTATATATGATGGAAAGTGACTCTTATAGGGTGCAAAGTGACTCTAATATGGTGAAAAGTGACTTACATGGTTGATTAAAACCAAAATATGGAACAAAATTGACCTGTATGAATGTGGAACTAAGAGGTGGTAAAAGGATGTCAAATTGGATGTATATGATGTTATGTTAATTATACAAATAGATTGTGAAAAGTGACTCATATAAGGTGCAAAATGACTCTAATATGGTGAAAAGTGACTTACATGGTTAATTAGAACCAAAATCTGGACCAAAATTGACTTGTATGAATGTGGCACTAAGAGGTGGTAAAACGATTTCTAATTGCATGTACATGATGTTAACATGTTAATTGTACCAATATATGATGGCAACTGACTCTTATAAGGTGCAAAGTGACTCTAATATTGTGAGAAGTCACTTACATGTTTGATTAGAGCCAAAATGTGGCCCAAAATTGACTTTTAAGAAAGGGGTACCAAGAGGTGGTTAAATGATGTATAATTTGCATAATTGTATCAATATATGGTGGCAAGTGACTCTGCAAAGTGACTCTAATATGGTGAAAAGTGACTTACATGGTTGATTAGAGCGAAAATGTGGAAAAAAACTAACTTGTATGAAAGTGGCATTAATAGGTGGTAAAAGGATGTAAAATTGGATGTATATGATGTTAACATGTTAATTGTTGTATATATGGTGGAAAGTGACTCTTATAGGGTGCAAAGTGACACTGATATTGTGAAAAGTGACATACATGGTTGATTAGAACCAAAATGTGGAACAAAATTGACTTGTATGAAAGTGGAACTAAGAGGTGGTAAAAGGATGTCAAATTGGATGTATATGATGTTAGCATGTTAATTGTACCAATATATGGTGGAAAGTGACTCTTATAAGGTGCAGAGTGACTCTAATATGGTGAGAAGTCAATTACATGATTGATTAGAGCCAAAATAAGGTCCAAAATTGACTTGTAAGAAAGGGGTACCAAGAGGTGGTTAAAAGATATCTAATTACATGTACATGATGTTAACATGTTAATTGTATCAATATATGGTGGCAAGTGACTCTTATAGGGTGCAAAGTGACTCTAATATAGTGAAAAGTGACTTACATGGTTGATTTGAGCCAAAATGTAGAAAAAAATTAACTAGTAAGAAAGTTGCATTAATAGGTGGTAAAAGGAATTTAAATTGGATGTATATGATGTTAAAATGTTAATTGTTATATATATGGTGGAAAGTGACTCTTATAGGGTGCAAAGTGACTCTAATATGGTGAAAATTAACTTACATGTTTGATTAGAACCAAAATGTGGAACAAAATTGACCTATATGAAAGTGAAATTAATAGGTGGTAAAAGGATGTCAAATTGGATGTATATGATGTTAACATTTTAAGTGTACAAATATATGGTGGAGAGTGACTCATATAGGATTCAAAATGACTCTAATATGGTGAAAAGTGACTTACATGGTTAATTAGAACCAAAATGTGGACCAAAATTGTCTTGTATGAATGTGGCACTAAGAGGTTGTAAAAGGATTTCCAATTGTATGTATATGATGTTAGCATGTTAATTGTACCAATATATGATGGCAAGGGTCTCTTATAAGGTGCAGAGTGACTCTAATATGGTGAGAAGTCAATTACATGATTGATTAGAGCCAAAATGTGGTCCAAAATTGACTTATACCAAAGGGGTACCCAAAGGTTGTTAAAGGATGTCTAATTGCAAGTACCTGATGTTAACATGTTAATTGTATCAATATCTGGTGGCAAGTGACTCTTATAGGGTGCAAAGTGACTCTAATATGGTGAAAAGTGACTTACATGGTTGATTAGAACCAAAATGTGGAACAAAATTAACTTGTATGAAAGTGGCATTAATAGGAGGTAAAAGGATGTCAAATTGGATGTATATGATGTTAACATGTTAATTGTTGTATATATGGTGGAAAATGACTCTTATAAGATGCAAAGTGACTATAATATGGTGAAAAGTGACTTACATTGTTGATTAGAACCAAAATGTGGAACAAAATTGACCTGTATGAAAGTGGAATTAAGAGGTGGTAAAAGGATGTCATATTGGATGTATATGATGTTAACATGTTAATTGTACCAATATATGGTGGAGAGTGAATCATATAGGGTGCAAAATGACTATAATATGGTGAAAAGTGACTTACATGGTTAATTAGAACCAAAATATGGACCAAAATTGACTTCTATGAATGTGGCACTAAGAGGTGGTAAAAGATTTCTAATTGCATGTACATGATGTTAACATGTTAATTGTACCAATATATGATGGTAAGTGACTCTTATAAGGTGCAAAGTGACTCTAATATTGTGAGAAGTACCTTACATGTTTGATTAGAGCCAAAATGTGGCCCAAAATTGACTTGTAAGAAAGGGGTACAAGAGGTGGTTAAAGGATGTATAATTGCATGTACATGATTTTAACATGTTAATTGTATCAATATATGGTGGCAAATGACTCTTATAGGGTGCAAAGTGACTCTAATATGGTGAAAAGTGACTTACATGGTTGATTAGAGCCAAAATGTGGAACAAAATTAACTTGTATGAAAGTGGCTTTAATAGGTGGTAAAAGGATGTCAAATTGGATGTATATGAAGTTAACATGTTAATTGTTGTATATATGGTGGAAAGTGACTCTTATAGGGTGCAAAGTGACTCTAATATGGTGAAAAGTGACTTACATGGTTGATTAGAACCAAAATATGGATAAAAATTGACCTGTATGAAAGTGGAACTAAGAGGTGGTAAAAGGATGTCAAATTGGATGTATATGATGTTAACATGTTAATTGTACCAATATATGGTGGAAAGTGACTCTTATAAGGTGCAGAGTGACTCTAATATGGTGAGAAGTCAATTACATGATTGATTAGAGCCAAAATAAGGTCCAAAATTGACTTGTAAGAAAGGGGTACCAAGAGGTGGTTAAAAGATATCTAATTACATGTACATGATGTTAACATGTTAATTGTATCAATATATGGTGGCAAGTGAATCTTATAGGGTGCAAAGTGACTCTAATATAGTGAAAAGTGACCTACATGGTTGATTTGAGCCAAAATGTAGAAAAAAATTAACTAGTAAGAAAGTTGCATTAATAGGTGGTAAAAGGAATTTAAATTGGATGTATATGATGTTAAAATGTTAATTGTTATATATATGGTGGAAAGTGACTCTTATAGGGTGCAAAGTGACTCTAATATGGTGAAAATTAACTTACATGTTTGATTAGAACCAAAATGTGGAACAAAATTGACCTATATGAAAGTGAAATTAATAGGTGGAAAAAGGATGTCAAATTGGATGTATATGATGTTAACATTTTAAGTGTACAAATATATGGTGGAAAGTGACTCATATAGGATGCAAAATGACTCTAATATGGTGAAAAGTGACTTACATGGTTAATTAGAACCAAAATGTGGACCAAAATTGTCTTGTATGAATGTGGCACTAAGAGGTTGTAAAAGGATTTCCAATTATATGTATATGATGTTAGCATGTTAATTGTACCAATATATGACGGCAAGGGACTCTTATAAGGTGCAGAGTGACTCTAATATGGTGAGAAGTCAATTACATGATTGATTAGAGCCAAAATGTGGTCCAAAATTGACTTATACCAAAGGGGTACCCAAAGGTTGTTAAAGGATGTCTAATTGTAAGTACCTGATGTTAACATGTTAATTGTATCAATATCTGGTGGCAAGTGACTCTTATAGGGTGCAAAGTGACTCTAATATGGTGAAAAGTGACTTACATGGTTGATTAGAACCAAAATGTGGAACAAAATTAACTTGTATGAAAGTGGCATTAATAGGAGGTAAAAGGATGTCAAATTGGATGTATATGATGTTAACATGTTAATTGTTGTATATATGGTGGAAAATGACTCTTATAAGATGCAAAGTGACTATAATATGGTGAAAAGTGACTTACATTGTTGATTAGAACCAAAATGTGGAACAAAATTGACCTGTATGAAAGTGGAATTAAGAGGTGGTAAAAGGATGTCATATTGGATGTATATGATGTTAACATGTTAATTGTACCAATATATGGTGGAGAGTGAATCATATAGGGTGCAAAATGACTCTAATATGGTGAAAAGTGACTTACATGGTTAATTAGAACCAAAATATGGACCAAAATTGACTTCTATGAATGTGGCACTAAGAGGTGGTAAAAGATTTCTAATTGCATGTACATGATGTTAACATGTTAATTGTACCAATATATGATGGCAAGTGACTCTTATAAGGTGCAAAGTGACTCTAATATTGTGAGAAGTCCCTTACATGTTTGATTAGAGCCAAAATGTGGCCCAAAATTGACTTGTAAGAAAGGGGTACAAGAGGTGGTTAAAGGATGTATAATTGCATGTACATGATTTTAACATGTTAATTGTATCAATATATGGTGGCAAGTGACTCTTATAGGGTGCAAAGTGACTCTAATATGGTGAAAAGTGACTTACATGGTTGATTAGAGCCAAAATGTGGAACAAAATTAACTTGTATGAAAGTGGCTTTAATAGGTGGTAAAAGGATGTCAAATTGGATGTATATGAAGTTAACATGTTAATTGTTGTATATATGGTGGAAAGTGACTCTTATAGGGTGAAAAGTGACTCTAATATGGTGAAAAGTGACTTACATGGTTGATTAGAACCAAAATATGGATAAAAATTGACCTGTATGAAAGTGGAACTAAGAGGTGGTAAAAGGATGTCAAATTGGATGTATATGATGTTAACATGTTAATTATACAAATAGATTGTGGAAAGTGACTCATATATGGTGCAAAATGACTCTAATATGGTGAAAAGTGACTTACATGGTTAATTAGAACCAAAATCTGGACCAAAATTGACTTGTATGAATGTGGCACTAGGAGGTGGTAAAATGATTTCTAATTGCATGTACATGATGTTAACATGTTAATTGTACCAATATATGATGGCAAGTGACTCTTATAAGGTGCAAAGTGACTCTAATATTGTGAGAAGTCACTTACATGTTTGATTAGAGCCAAAATGTGGCCCAAAATTGACTTTTAAGAAAGGGGTACCAAGAGGTGGTTAAAGGATGTATAATTGCATGTACATGATGTTAACATGTTAATTGTATCAATATATGGTGGCAAGTGGCTCTTATAGGGTGCAAAGTAACTCTAATATGATGAAAAGTGACTTACATGGTTGATTAGAGCCAAAATGTGGAACAAAATTAACTTGTATGAAAGTGGCATTAATAGGTGGTAAAAGGATGTCAAATTGGATGTATATGATGTTAACATGTTAATTGTTGTATATATGGTGGAAAGTGACTCTTATATGGTGCCAAGTGACTCTAATATGGTGAAAAGTGACTTACATGGTTGATTAGAACCAAAATATGGAACAAAATTGACCTATATGAATGTGGAATAAGAGGTGGTAAAAGGATGTCAAATTGGATGTATATGATGTTAACATGTTAATTATACAATTAGATTGTGAAAAGTGACTCATATAAGGTGCAAAATGACTCTAATATGGTGAAAATTGACTTACATGGTTAATTAGAACCAAAATCTGGACCAAAATTGAATTGTATGAATGTGGCACTAAGAGGTGGTAAAACGATTTCTAATTGCATGTACATGATGTTAATATGTTAATTGTACCAATATATGATGGCAAGTGACTCTTATATGGTGCAAAGTGACTCTAATATTGTGAGAAGTCACTTACATGTTTGATTAGAGCCAAAATGTGGCCCAAAATTGACTTGGAAGAAAGGGGTACCAAGAGGTGGTTAAAGGATGTATAATTTGCATGTACATGATGTTAACATGTTAATTGTATCAATATATGGTGGCAAGTGACTCTTATAGGGTGCAAAGTGACTCTAATATGGTGAAAAATGACTTACATGGTTGATTAGAGCGAATATGTGGAAAAACTCTAACTTGTATGAAAGTGGCATTAATAAGTGGTAAAAGGATGTAAAATTGGATGTATATGATGTTAACATGTTAATTGTTGTATATATGGTGGAAAGTGACTCTTATAGGGTGCAAAGTGATACTAATATTATGAAAAGTGACATACATGGTTGATTAGAACCAAAATGTGGAACAATATTGACCTGTATGAAAGTGGAACTAAGAGGTGGTAAAAGGATGTCAAATTGGATGTATATGATGTTAGCATATTAATTGTACCAATATATGGTGGAAAGTAACTCTTATAAGGTACAGAGTGACTCTAATATGGTGAGAAGTCAATTACATGATTGATTAGAGCCAAAATGTGGTCCAAAATTGACTTGTAAGAAAGGGGTACCAAGAGGTGGTTAAAAGATATCTAATTACATGTACATGATGTTAACATGTTAATTGTATCAATATATGGTGGCAAGTGACTCTTATAGGGTGCAAAGCGACTCTAATATAATCAAAAGTGACTTACATGGTTGATTTGAGCCAAAATGTGGAACAAAATTAACTAGTATGAAAGTTGCATTAATAGGTGGTAAAAGATTTTAAATTGGATGTATATAATGTTAACATGTTAATTGTTTTATATATGGTGGAAAGTGACTCTTATAGGGTGCAAAGTGACTCTAATATGGTGAAAATTAACTTACATGGTTGATTAGAACCAAAATATGGAACAAAATTGACATGTATGAAAGTGAAATTAATAGGTGGTAAAAGGATGTCAAATTGGATGTATATGATGTTAACATTTTAATTGTACAAATATATGGTGGAAAGTGACTCATATAGAATGCAAAATGACTCTAATATGGTGAAAAGTGACTTACATGGTTAATTGGAACCAAAATGTTGACCAAAATTGACTTGTATGAATGTGGCACTAAGAGGTGGTAAAAGGATTTTTAATTGCATGTGCATGATGTTAGCATGTTAATTGTACCAATATATGATGACAAGTGACTCTTACAAGGTGCAGAGTGACTCTAATATGGTGAGAATTCACTTACATGATTGATTAGATCCAAAATGTGGTCCAAAATTGACTTGTAAGAAAGGGGTACAAGAGGTGGTTAAAAGATATCTAATTATATGTACATGATGTTAACATGTTAATTGTATCAATATATGGTGGCAAGTGACTCTTATAGGGTGCAAAGTGACTCTAATATAGTGAAAAGTGACTTACATAGTTGATTTGAGCCAAAATGTGGAACAAAATTAACTAGTATGAAAGTGGCATCGATAGGTGGTAAAAGGATTTCAAATTGGATGTATATGATGTTAACATGTTAATTGTTGTATATATGGTGGAAAGTGACTCTTATAGGGTGAAAAGTGACTCTAATATGGTCAAAAGTGACTTATATGGTTGATTAGAACCAAAATGTGGAACAAAATTGACCTGTATGAAAGTGAAATTCAGAGGTGGTAAAAGCCCGTTGTATCATTGGCCAACTACTACTTGATATTATTTAATTTTAGAGGGATTATATTACGTTACAATCATAATCATATTATAAAGAAATTCTTCCTTTTAAATTAAATATTTCAAATCAATAATAAATAATCAGATGATTCCCAGATCGGGTGGAGCATTGTCAAGAGGCGTCACTTAATAACCCTTTCTTACAGATAGAAATCTGTTGTTTACAGAATCATCCTTTCTCTCATATCGAAAATTCATATTCAATTACGTGTTTCATAAACACAAGAATCTCATGATTGTATTCATAATATTATTCTTAAGGTTATGAAACAATTTCACTATACTAGGTTGTCTAACAAACGCCTTATGTTCATTTAAGTTCACCTAAATCTATCATCGCATGATAAACTAAGCATATATCACATATATCAACATGAATAAACATCAAGGTAGGCATGTTATATCATCTAGCACATTAGTCTAAGCATTATACATCTCTATGTATCACATGAAGCATTTAAAAGTAATTAAAAACAGTTAAAAACAGCTTTAAAATACTTTCGGAAATATAAACAGTTCAAAACTTTTATATAAACTAAAATTGATCACTCCATTAGATCCGTCTCGGAAAAACGAATCCAACGGTATATTGCACGCCTAAAACGGAGTTACGAAACTCCCAGAAAATCAATTTTAATATAAACAGTCGGGTTGTAACGCATTAGAGGAACGCGTTACAAGCCCTGTAACGCATTCCGGTGATGCGTTACAACCCTTTTAACCAATTAAAAGGTGTAACGCATTCCGTGAATGTGCCACAGGTGTGTAACGCATTCCCGGAATGCGTGACACCCTTTTTTTTTCTTTTTTTCTGCAGCAGCCGACAGCTTTCCTCGATCGCCGTGCAGCCGCCTGTTCTCCTTCTCTTTCCGTGCAACACAGCAGACAGCAGACAATACAGATGTATATACTAATATATATATATATATATATACTATATATACATATATTTACTTATTTAAATACGAATTTAATTACAAGAACTTCAAAAATTCATAATAAAAAATCTATACATCATAAAATTATGAAAAAAATACCCAGACGATCTACAACACTTGTAGAACCCAGATCAACATTCAAAATAATTCTGAGAAACGATTTCTCATCAATCAAAATTAATCCATGATATAACTTGTAAAAATCATAATTAATTCATATAAGCACATAAAATTCTGAAATTTTTACCATAGATCTATATGCATACAACCTATGCTCTGATACCATTATTGGATTTTAATCGCAACGGAGGCATGGCAAAACACTTTTACACATATAAAATCCAAATAAAAGCATATAGATCATGAATAAAAATTCGAGAGATCAGATCTAACCTTTAAAATAATTCGGAGACAACGATCAGAGATCCTTAGCAGTTGCTCCTCAAGTGTGAAGCACTCCACCGGTATCCACCAAGAAAACGATGTTAAGGAGGAGGAAGGAGGTGGAGAGAATTGGGTTTTCCAAACTTTTTGGGTTTATCGGGTTCTTATAAAAATAGGGTCTATAATAGTGTATTTATAGGCAAAATTTTCAGCTGAAATTTTCTCATAAATATTATTATTATTATCCCATTTATTATTCTTATTAATAATTAAAACACCTTTTAATTATTAATCCTTTTTCTAAACACTTCAGAAATAATTCTCTCTCTTGATTTAATTTCCAAAAATTAAATCCTTAATTAATAATATTAAGAACTATTCTTAATTAATTTATAATCAATTAAATCTCATTTAATCAATTATTAAATTTGCCAATTAATTATTTATTTCATAAATAAATAATTATTAGCCATTATTAATTAATTCCTCCACCATTAAATCATTCTCTTTTTATGGTGTGACCCTGTAGGTTCAATATTAAGCCGGTAGTAGAAATAAATAATAATAAAACTATTTTATCATTATTTATATAAATTCTCTAATTTATTAAATATGATTAATTAATTAATCACATTTATTCTACATCGTGAGGGATACTTCTCAGCATATCGCGACTAATGGGATAATACGAATTCACTGCTTAGAATACCAAGAACCTATTCAGTGAATAGTTACCGTACAATAAACTCCTTCTACCCTACGATGTCCTGATTAAATACAAGGCATGGATCTCGTGTCAAGCCTATCTAATTTAATCACTTGCTTACCATTTACTATGCTTAGTTCTATGCAATTAGAAACTCCTTTCTAATTTCATTCACTCTGGCCAGAGATTCCTGAACTAGCATAAGTGGATCAGCCTTGAACATTCGCTTCCTTCACTGGAAGGGGTAGATCCTTTATTGATCATACACTATCTTCGTGTACAAATTCCTATACCCAGTAGAGCCCTAATAATTGTCCCTAGAGACTAAGAACTAAACCAAAGCATAGTTCAGTGTACACAAGATGACTATGATGACCTCAAGTCTAAGGATACTTGTACAACTATCACTATGTGAACAACTGCTGACACGTGAGTGAACTCCATAATTGCTTAGCTGTGCGAGTCATGTTCAGTGAACTTATTCTATAATAAGCACCTACATACTAGCTATAGTGTCACCACCCAAATATCTATGAGAACAGACATCCTTCATAATGAAGCAAGCATAGTATGTACCGATCTTTGCGGATTATTAATTACCAGTTAGTAATACTATGACCAGGAACTATTTAAGTTTAGAGTTATCATCTTTTAGGTCTCACTATTATGATCTCATCATAATCCATAAAAGCTTTACTCTAAACTATGATATATCTTATTTAAACACTTAAATAGATAGAGCCCGTAATAAAAACAAAACAAGTCTTTTATTAATATCAATGAAATCAAAACAAATTACATAAAAGTTATTCCTAAATCCTAATACATGATTGGACTTAGGACATATTCCTTTCAAAGGTAGGGATTAATAAACACAACAATTACACACCTGACAAGTATGCTCCTAGAAAAAGCTGTGTGCATTGTAAAAGTGTTAATCATCTATCTGATAACTGCAAATCTGTTAAGAATGCTCCCATGCCTTTAACTTCCTTCATGCCTAACATGTCTATGTCACCTCTGCATGCTATGCCTGTTATGTCTCATCAGAACCCTCATGCACATTTTGCAAACATGCCATATGTTAATAATCCTTATTTTACTGCATTCAGTATGTCTCAGATGCCATACAACATGCCTATGTGGAATAATATGTTTGCACAATCCATGCCCTATCAAATTCAATCAAATGTGCTAAATGATTCTGCTGACACGTGAGTGAACTCCATCAGTTGTTCAGCTGTGCGAGTCATGTTCAGTGAACTTATTCTATAATAAGCACCTACATACTAGCTATAGTGTCACCACACAAATGTCTATGAGAACAGACATCCTTCATAATGAAGCAAGCATAGTATGTACCGATCTTTGCGGATTATTAATTACCAGTTAGTAATCCTATGACCAGGAACTATTTAAGTTTAGAGTTATCATCTTTTTAGGTCTCACTATTATGATCTCATCATAATCCATAAAAAGCTTTACTCTAAACTATGGTATATCTTATTTAAACACTTAAATAGATAAAGCCCGTAATAAAAATAAAACAAGTCTTTTATTAATATCAATGAAATCAAAACAGATTACATAAAAGTTATTCCTAAATCCTCATACATGATTGGACTTAGGACATATTCCTTTCAAGAAGTCACTTACATGATTGATTAGAGCCAAAATGTGGCCCTAAATTGACTTGTACCAAAGGGGTACCAAAAGGTTGTAAAAGGATGTCAAATTGCATGTACATGATGTTAACATGTTAATTGTATCAATATATGGTGGCAAGTGACTCTTATAGGGTGCAAAGTGATTCTAATATGGTGAAAAGTGACTTGCATGTTTAATTAGAACCAAAATATTGTATTAATTTCAAGAGTTCGGTTTTGAGTAAAGTTTATGATTCAATCCATAATCATTGATTCATGTT
Source organism: Apium graveolens (assembly GCF_009905375.1). Classification (NCBI taxonomy): domain Eukaryota; kingdom Viridiplantae; phylum Streptophyta; class Magnoliopsida; order Apiales; family Apiaceae; genus Apium; species Apium graveolens. The sequence goes on along the minus strand of NC_133649.1, from coordinate 269,326,726 downwards.
ATTGTTGTATATGATATTTCCGTAAACATTGTTTTACGAGTTGTATTATCGTCAAGATTTAAAGTATTGCTGAAGCATTTCGCTCAAAAATAACAAAATGGTTTTGAATATAATTAAGGAATCAAATCTGGGATTCCTCCACTAATAATTTTATGATTCAGCAATTATGATTTAAAATGTTCCGCGCTGACGCAGATGTCGGTTTTATATCAAAACGACCCTATATATGTCATAATGATCTTGCTGAGCATTTCTTTCGCTCATACTTGCCTGTTTTTAAATTTAACCTCCAGTGAGGATTAGCTTGCTGTTTAGCCGCGTAATTCGAGGAAGCAAAGAAGAAGCTTTTGGAAGGTGGTTGGTCCAGGATTTGCGAACTAGTGTAAGTTTTATTGTATAAAGTTGTTTATATTATATTGTATTATATTTGTGTTATGTTATTTGGGCCTAGTATACTTCATTTCAAAGTTATACTAGTGGGTTTAGTTTGAGTTAGAATTTGTTAAAAAGAGGTTTTAAAAGAAAGTGAAAAAATTCTTTATGGAGTTTGGATTTCTTGTTTCTAGAACTGTAACCTTAAAAGATTTTGGATTAGTTTGGGGTCATAAATGATAAATATCTTCCCCTGGCATTTAATTATTGATTAAACAGGTTAATTTGGATTGAGGTTTCATAGTGACGACCAAATCTTCTGACCCCGGATTTGGGGGCGTTACAGGTTGGTATCAAAGCTGAGGTTATAGTAAACTAGAAACGAGAGTGTGTAGGAGTGTGTATAGCTATGTTTATGTGAATTTCTGATTTAGAAGGAATAAAATGGTGGATATTTTATTCCTGTTTGACGAGTTTGTGTTATTAAATGGTAATGTGCTAACTGTTAAGAGTTATATCGATCCTTGTTGATTTCTGAAAATATTCACTTAAATGTATTATTTTCAAAAGTTTATTTGAAAACCGATCATTTTATTGATATCGGTAAATTGAGTTCGTTTAGTAATATTAGGGATTGGATGGATATTCTGTCAGCTATGTGTTATATGTAATATTAACTGTGTGGGACTCAGTTGTGATTGAGGATTATTTGTATTATTAATTACTGAGTTGTATCATTTTGTTTTTGTCTTTAAAAGTGATTTTATTTATCATTTAATTTCATAAATAGTTAAAATATCTTTAAAATTATTTTTATCACTTTATAATTACAATAATTATTTTTGGGATTTTATAAAATTTAGAAATCAATATTTCATCAATTATTTAGCCCTATATGATTTTTAGATTTCATTTAATTGTAAAATCCGTATTTAATTCTAGAATTCTTCAAAAATTATGAAACTCATATTTATTTAAGTTTGGAATATTCCTGAGAATTTTAAAATTATTTTGGTAATTTTGGGATAAATTTCATATGTGCGTTGTTTCGTTTATTCGTTAAAAACGGGTATAAATTGTGTTTCAAAAATTAGTTTAAAATTTTGAAAATCCTATTTTATTAACTTTTAATTATTTGTGATATATTATAAAATATTTTATTAATGTTCGAGTTTTAGTTACTCGTGAATTGTTCGTTAAATAGTTACAGTGCGGGTCAGATAAAATTTTATTACGAGGTTAATATGTTAAAAAAAAGGGGGACAAGGTTTTGTTAATTGGGTTCAACCCGTTTTATTTTCTTCTTAGCCCATGTCTCTCTCTCTGTAATCGATCCCTTCTCTCTCTTTTCACAATCTCTCCTCTCGATTCTCTGGGTTTCTCTCTTCTTTTCCTCCTATTGTTCCTCGGCCTTTCTTTTCCCTCTACTTTCCGGTAAGCCGCCGCTATCTTGTTTCTTTTTCCGGCGAAATCACCGCCTCTTTTCCCCTGTTCATTCTCCGATTTCTTCATGTTTGTATATATACTTTCTGTATGTATACGTCTTGTGTCTGTGAAATTGTGTGTGTGTGTGTATGTGTGAATGTGTGTGTGTGTTACGCAGGGCTGTGCCTGTATTTTGCGTGGTTCAATTCTCCGGTTGCCGCCGGGTTTTCGGCGAGGCGACCCCCTATGCCCTACCGCAGTGCGTACGCGCGTGCTTGCCTGTGTTGTTTGCCTGGTTTAGTTGCCTGATTCAATTCAAGTCAATCGAAATCTTGAATTTTTGGAAAATTTTATTAACTCAATTCTTTAATCTCAGCAGGAAAATAAATTGATTAATTTTTGTGAAATAACAAGATTTTGGTGCGGGAATTATAGTAATTAATTGATGAAATTCACGAAGGATGTTCGATATAGTCGAAAATCCGTGAATTTTATCGCCGTCGGCGATGAGCTTCGGCGAGCCGACGGTGGACTGTGATGATTAATTCTGAGTCCTACAATTCAAAAATATAAAATACGATTATAAAACACAAAAACGAATAAAAATTGTAAAATACGGATTAAAACATGAAAATACGGAATGATAACGATTAATAATTGTATTTAGTTGGTATTGGTGAAATTGCGAATTGACGTTGTTAATTGAAGTTGGTGGTTGGATTTTGGGATTGCGATTGATTGTGTTGTTGTGTTTTGACGTCAGGATGTTCGACGGGTAGGCCGATAAACAAAGGAGACACTGCCCGATTTTCGGGAAATGAATTCCGAAAATACGGGAACGTAACCTACGATTATCGGAGACGTCGAACGAGGATATATATATATAATTAAATTTTTACGAAACCTAATTACGTGGTGGGACGAGATATATTTATAAATCAACCGCTCGTCCATTTAATACGAAATGAACGCCTCTAGACTCTGAAAAATATTCCGATTTCGATAAAAGTAATTTTAAAACCTAATTTCTTTTGTATTAAAGGACTATTTGATTTTTATATCATTCTGAGTCAATTTTGATCGATAAATCATATTTTTTACCCGACTTCAGTTTTAAACATGCCGAGTCGAATAGTTTTGACGAACCAAGTCACGTGTTATATGAATTATGTGATACATGAGTTATGTGCTTATGTGCTATGTGAATTATGGGTGTATGTGGATCAAGAGTCCTGTGTTTTCTGTTATATTTATGTGTGGGCTATCGTATGGGTAGACGATAGGCTTTTGACGCGCTGATAGAGATAAATAAATTATGATAGTTTAATTAAATACTGCGTTAAATGTACAAGGTATGGACTGCTAGCTCCAATAAGAAGATGTATGTCATTCAGACCAGAAAGGTTAATATGCTGATCAGGCCTGATGGACCAGATCAGGCCTGATGGAACAAAGAAGGCCCAAAAACCCTGATTATTAATTAATTTCGTAATTAACTAATAAGGGAAAATCAAGCTATTGAGAAGAGTCCCGATAAGGATATAAATCCTTACAGATTAGCCTCAAGGGGACCTAAAAGGATAAGGAATCATTTTCCTACTATCAAGGACTCCAAAGTCCATTCTAATTATGAGACTTGCCCACCAAGTCTCCTATACCAAGTCCAATTCAAGGACTCCCAACATCTATATAAGAGGCCTCACCCCACAGATCAGAACTACGTTTTTTGACTTGATCATTGGCAATCAGCAAGGTACGTAGGCATCTTGTTAAGGCAGATTGAGCCACGAAACACAAGAGCAGTCAAATCGAGCCTTAGAGCTCACGTTCCTTTTTATTAAATACAGCAAATAATAACCTTAGTATTTTATCCATAACATTTGGCGCCGTCTGTGGGACAGCACAACAACAACCATGGCGAGAACACGGAGAACAATTAGAGCTCTAGAGGAAGGAACACCATCAGAGACAACCCAGGTGATTTCGTCAACTGTGGAGGTTCCTCCCCATTCAACTTATGCATCTACTCAGGGGGAAGCCCAGATAGGGGCAACTCAACCTCAGCCACAAGGGACAACTCCCCCGACTATTCAAGGTACGAATCCTCAAGTTCAACAAGTACATATACCTGTGAATTCTCGACCCGTCGGGTATGAATATTCAACTATTGTTACTACTAACCCCCCTTATGGGATGCCCCTTCACCCTGAGGTTGGAGGAAGTGGATATGCTGGGCGAAGCGAAGCACGAGGGCAGTCGCCCCCCTATATACGAGGTTTGGCTCCTATCCCTGAGGATCGGGAATTTTCTGGTCCTTACACTGAGAGAGACTCCGAATCTTCGGATGATGAAGTGACCCCGAGAAGGAGGCGTCCTGGAAAAGAGCCAATGGCCGATGGAAGGCAACGCCCCCAAAGCACCCTAGGGGCGAATCCCCAAGAAGTGATCAGGGCTCATGAGGCTGAAATCTAAAGGCTGAGGCGTGATTTGGAGGCTCACCAGGCCACCAGACCCGAGATACCTCCTAGGGGGAGAAATCCTCCTCCTGTCATAGACCTGGATGGTCCGGTACGAAGAAGGGCTGTTGTCCTAAGAACTGATCCAAGCAATCTCCTTCCCCTTGGAGATCCTGATGATCCAAATCCACCCTTCACAGAAGAGATAATGAATGCCCATATCTCAAGGAAATTCAAGATGCCCACTATCAAAGCCTATGATGGAACGGGAGACCCCGCTAATCATGTTAGGACATTCTCTAATGCACTGCTGCTGCAACCCGTGAATGATGCTATAAAGTGTCGGGCCTTCCCTCAAACCCTGTCGGGTATGGCTCAAAGATGGTACAGTAGCCTGCCCCCAAACTCTATTGGATCATTCAGAGAATTAAGTCAGGCTTTTATTAAGTAATTCATCAGTGGAAGAGTCCATGAGAAAAGTTCAGCATCTCTTATGAGTCTTGTGCAGGGAGCTAAGGAATCCTTGAGAGATTACCTGAATTGTTTCACAAAGGAGGCTTTAAAAGTCCCGGACCTTGATGATAAGGTAGCCATGATAGCACTGCAATAAGGAACTAGGGACGAGTTTTTTAAGATGTCCTTGGCCAAACGTCCCCCTGAAAGCATGTTGCAGCTCCAAGAGAGGGCAGGGAAGTATATCAAGGTTGAAGAAAGTATGAGGAAGACCGTAGTAAGTAATGAGCCCACTGGAGGCAAGAAGCGGAAAACTGATTTAGAATATATTGCAAAGGAAAAATATCCTAGAACCGAACAAAACCCTGATTCAACCCCCAAGAAGGGAGGACCTGGGCAAAAGTTCACTGAATACGCTAAGCTGAATGCTCCTAGAAGTCAGATTTTGATGGAGATTGAGAAAGATAGAGATATTCGCTGGCCTAAGCCCTTGAAGTCTGATCCCGCCAAGCTAGATAAGAGCAAGTATTGCAGGCTTCATAAGGATGTCGGCCATGACACCGATGAGTGTAGGCAATTGAAAGATGAAATTGAGTTTTTGATTCGAAAAGGAAGATTGAACAAGTATACTGGAGATGGAGGGGACAGAAACAATAATGGAAGGAAGAACTTTGAAGATCGTAGGAGGGACCAAGACGATCAGGGGCGGAATCCGCAACCTAGAGGGCCGGTTATAAATGCAATTTTTGGAGGACCGCGACGCCGTCGAGGACCTGTGATAAACACGATCTTTGGAGGTCCAACTGCTGCTGGATTGTCCAAAAATTCCAGAAAGGCATATACTAGGGAGGTTATGCATATTGTTGGAGAAGCCCCGAAGAGGGCCAGGACAGAAAGTAACTATTGGCTTTTGATGATTCCGACCTAGAGGGTGTGAAGTTTCCCCATGACGACCCGCTGGTCATAACACCGATAAAAGGAAATAGCCCGGTTAAGAGGGTCCTTGTGCATAATGGTGCTTCTGTGGATATCTTGCTCCATGACACCTTTCTAAGGATGGGGTATAACGACTCCCAGTTGACACCAACCGACATGCCGATATATGGATTTGCTGGAGTAGAATGTCCTGTGGAAGGGATAATCAAATTGCCGACACCATAGGTACGGAACCAAGGCAAGCAACGCAGATGCTTGATTTCGTGGTGGTAAAGGTTCAACTTATAATGCTATCATGGGGAGAACAAGGATACATGCCTTCAAGGCAGTCCCCTCTTCCTACCATTCAGTCATGAAGTTTCCCACCCGAAATGGGATTGGAGAAGAGAGAGGAGATCAAAAAATGGCTAGAAGCTGTTATGTGGCCTCTTTGAGGGCAGATGGAGTCGGGGGGCAGGTTCTTCCTATTGAAGATATGGATGTTCGAGAAAATGATGAAAATAGAGGAAGGCCAGCAGGAGAATTGGTTTCGGTTCCTTTAGACCCCGAGAATCCTGAGAGGATGACTTTCATTGGAGCCACATTAGAGGAGCCCCTTAGAGGGAAGTTAGTGAAATTTTTACAAGAAAATAGTGATGTGTTTGCATGGTCAGCAGCTGATATGCCAGGCATAGACCCGAAGTTAATCACTCACAAGCTAAACGTTGATCCAAGCCGGAAGACAGTGAAACAAAAGAAAAGAAATTTTGCCCCGGAAAGACAAGAGGCTATAAAACATGAAGTAGAAAAGCTCTTAGAGGTTGGTTTCATTGAGGAGATTCAATTTTCGGAGTGGTTAGCAAACCCTGTAATGGTGAAGAAGGCTAATGGAAAGTGGAGGATGTGTATAGACTTCACTGATCTGAATGATGCATGCCCCAAAGACTGTTTTCCGCTGCCTAGAATTGATACTTTGATTGATGCCACTGCTGGACATGAGATGCTGAGTTTCATGGATGGATTTAGCGGATACAACCAGATCAAAATACATAAGGATGACATTCGAAAGGTATCATTTATCGCTGACTTTGGTGTTTATTGTTATCTTGTTATGGCATTTGGTCTCAAGAATGCAGGAGCCACCTATCAAAGGTTGGTGAATAAAATTTTTAAGGATCTTATTGGTAAGACTATGGAAGTCTATGTTGATGACATGTTAGTCAAGAGTCTAGTAAAGACTGATCATATAACCCATTGTAGGGAAGCTTTTGAAGTCCTGAGGTACCACAAGATGATGTTGAATCCTACGAAGTGTGCTTTCGGAGTAGGATCTGGAAAATTCTTGGGACTGATGGTCTCAAAGAGGGGAATTGAGGCTAACCAGGATAAAATAAAGGCGATCCTGGACATGGAACCACCAAAAACTGTCAAGGATGTTCAGAAGCTCACAGGAAGGGTTGCTGCGCTAGGACGATTCATCTCCAAGTCGGGAGACAAGTGTTTGTCATTCTTCAAGTCACTAAAGAGCATCAAAGACTTTGTATGGAGTGAGGAAAACCAGAAGGCATTTGAAGAGTTAAAGAAGTATATGGCCCAGGCCCCATTGTTGGCCAAGCCAGTTCTGAGTGAAGTTTTATTCTTGTACTTGGCTGTTTCAGAGAGCGCCTTGAGCGCGGTGTTGGTTAAGGAGGAGCTAAAAGTCCAGAAACCCGTGTATTATGTCAACAAAATTCTGCATGGTGCTAAATTAAATTATTCAACTATTGAGAAATTTGCTCTAGCCTTGGTAATGGCTTCAAGAAAACTGCGTCCTTACTTTCAGGCTCATCAGATTGAGGTGCTAACGAATCAGCCACTGAGAAATATCATTCACAGTCCCAAGGCAAGTGGGAGATTGATTAAGTGGGCAATAGAGTTGGGAGAGTTCGATCTCAAGTATAAGCCACGTACGGCCATAAAAGTCCAGCCACTAGCGGACTTCAGTGGTGGAATGTACCATACCCAACCAAGAAGTCGGGGGGCAGGAAGATACCATACCTCAAGATAAGGGAATCGATAATGGGGACAGAAAGAAGGATGATAAGGAGAAAGAATATTGGGTTCTCTATTTTGATGGAGCATCGAAAACAAATTCCAGTGGAGCAGGGTTGGTTTTGCAAAGTCCTGATGGGTTCTTAATTGAGTATGCTATGAAGCTAGACTTCCCAACCACAAACAATGAGGCAGAGTATGAAGCCCTGATAGCTGGCCTTGGTCTAGCTGGGACACTTAGAGTCAAAAACTTAAAGGTCCGTGGAGACTCGAAGCTGATCATATCCCAGGTAAAGGGAGAATTTGAGGCAAGGGATGATACGATGGCTAAGTATGTCCGCCTAGTAAGGGCTCTGATGACCCAATTTAATGAATGCCATGTAGAACACATTCCAAGGGAAGAAAATGCTAAAGCAGATGCGCTATCAAAGTTTGCTTCATCTGAGATAGAAGAAAGTTCAGGAAGTGTGTACTTCCGTGTTCTGAAGACACGAAGCATAGATGTTAAGCCTGTGGCTCCTATAGGCCTGGGGATGTCCTGGATTGATCCCATTAAGGCTCATATTCAAACCGGTTGGTTGCCAAGCGATGCAACTGAAGCACGGAAGTTAATTGTTCGGGCACTAAGGTACTCTTTAATAGATGAGATTCTTTACAAAAGATCTTTCGTGATTCCCTACTTAAGGTGTCTCAGGCCCGATGAGGCACGCTTGGCTCTTGAGGAAGTGCATGAAGGTATTTGTGGGCACCACTTGGGGGGCAGGGCCTTGGCTCATAAGATAACCCGTTTAGGCTTCTATTGGCCAGAAATGATGGCTGATGCCAAAGGATATGTGAAGAAGTGTGATCGCTGTCAGAAGCATGCACCAGTTGTTAGACAACCCCCCGAGATGCTGACCTCTATCAACTCGCCTATTCCCTTTGCTATGTGGGGGATGGATATTCTAGGGCCTTTCCCTATGGCCACGGCACAAAGGAAGTTTCTGATTGTAGCCATTGATTATTTCACCAAGTGGATTGAAGCCAAGCCCTTGGCCAAAATCACACCTAAGCAGGTTGCACAATTCCTGTGGGAAAACATTATGTGCCGATATGGAATTACCCGTATCCTCGTCACTGACAATGGAACACAATTCAACAATGAGGAATTCAAGAAGTATTGTGAAGAAAATGAAATTGAGTTACGGTTCACCTCTGTGGCTCACCCGCAAGCCAATGGGCAAGCGGAGGTAGCAAATCGCATAATACTGGATGGACTAAAGAAGTGGATCGAGAAGTCAAGAAATAATTGGGTGGATGAAATACTTCCAATATTATGGGCCTACAGGACTACCTGTAGAGTCACGACAGGAGCAACTCCCTTCATGTTGGCATATGGGGCAGAAGCAGTTGTTCCAGTAGAGATATCACATTCCTCTCCAAGGGTTCAGGCTTTCAATACAGAAGAAAATGAAGAAGGGCAGAGGTTAGCCCTGGATTTAATCGATGAAGTGCGAGATATGGCACATGCAAAGATAGTAGAATATCAGAAAAAGGCTTCATTCTACTACAACCTAAGGGTTAAAGAGAGGTTTTTCAAACAAGGTGACCTAGTCTTGAGAAAGATAGAAGCTTCTAGTGTCGGACAAAAAGGAAAGCTTGCCCCGAATTGGGAAGGGCCGTACAAAGTCTAGAGCGTTCAGGGTAGAGGAACCTACAAACTGGAAACTATGGATGGTTTTGAAGTCCCGAGAACCTGGCATGCACAAAACCTGAAGGTTTACTATGTGTAAGATAGTCGAAGTACGATTCTTGCTTGTCATTATGACAAGCAGGTTTAAAAGCACCTTGAAGCTTTGCTTGCGTAGGACTTTATATTCTATTAGAGTTTACATTGTCAAGTTATTATTGATTAGGGTCTAACCCATGCTATGTAAGGTTTTGGAAAACCAGACTTCGTATTAAAGAGTTTGAAATTATTTCTCAATCTAAGGATGCTTAAAGTTTAAGTGCATATTAAGTATTGTAAAGAAGAAAGAGGCAAATAAGGAAAATAGCATATCTAATATAGCCCCGAAGGGTAACAACTTCTGACATAAACTAAATTCACATATTGTCCCGAAAAAAGATATACTAAAAAAAAAACTTAGGCCTCGGAAGGCTGAGATTCTTCGGAACCACTATCCGAGGTCTCCTCGGACGTCTCAGTGGTCCCTTCAGAAGTCCCTGTAGAGGTTCCGTCAGAACTGCCTTCAGATGCTTTGGAGGATGTGGGAGATACTGGATTCTGAGGCGCAGCTCTTGGAGGCTCTTCCACCCTGATCTTCTTCGCAGCAGGCGCAGGATCTTCTTCGGATGAAGCCTCCTCCTCCCAGAGCTAAACTCCAGTTCCTTCCTCTTGTGGCTTGGACTTCCTGAAGGGCCGTCTTTGATCATATCAGCTAGCTTGTCAGTAACGCCCCCAAGCTCCGGAACTCGCACAGGGCAAGGAAAGGAGGACTACTCGAGGACCTCTGGAAAATCATCCTGGATGGCCTCCACAGCAGCATCCCAGCCCTCTTTATAGCTAACTGGGTGAAGAAGGGCATCATGCTCCACCATCAAGTCTTTGAATTCCTGGGTATCCATCCAGCCGTCAAAGGCTTTGTCCTTCTGCGCCTTCAGAATAACATTTTCGGCCCGGGCCATTTCCAGGTCAGAAGTGGAAGAGGCCAGTTGAGCTTCAAGGGCCTCTATTCTTTGGTTGGCCTCCTCCAACTTCTTGTTAGCATCTTCCAGGCCAACCTTCCAAGCCTTAGCTTGGTGAATTGCCCCTTGGAAATGGGCGTTAGCCTGCAAGAGAAGCAGCAAAAGTATGAGAAAAGAAACATGAAAAGGCAAGTATGAAGGGCATAGGTAAAGGACGTACCGTCGCCAGAGCCTAGGCTCCAAAAAGCTCATTCCCCTCTAAGTCCTGTTGAAGGACAAAGTCTTGATAGTCCACCGGGGAGATGGAATGCTTAGACCATTCCTTGGACAGCGCCATGCTGCCCATGATTGAATCCTTGCCCCGGATCCCCCAAGCAGGTTGAAAATAGGCCCCTGGCCTCTGCTTGGTGCGCAAAACTTGGCTGGGGCCTTCCTCGCTTGGCTCCGTTGCCTGGAGGAGGAACTCAGGAAAGCGGTCACCAAGGCGAGGGTCTTTAAAGACCTTCCCAGCCCTCTTCATCCTGGTTGTCTCCAGGTCCTTAGGCTTGGTAGCCTCCTCAATCTTCTCAGCCATTGCAACAAACAAAGTCAGTTGAAAAATCAATGGAATATAAAATGAAGGAAATAAAAAGGAGGTAAGAAAGGGAACTTACTTTTCTTATGAACGGGCGAGAGGCCGCGTTCTACCAGGACGGTCTCCCGGATAAGGTCCCAAGAATGAGAAGTCCCATTGTCTTGCGTAAGGAGGTTGAAAGCTCTAGCCTCCTCCTCAGACAAAGTTATATCATTTGGGCTCCCATCCACGGCCAGCCCGAAGGACGATCGAAACAGGGAGCCCCAATCTCCACCTTCCCAAACAATGAACAAAAAATCTTTCTTCCACCCCAAGTTATTGTCGGGGATGGATTTCCCATTCACGATATGGGGAATAGTGGGGCGCTGGTTTAGAGAAACCTAACCCGGACTTTTATCAGGGCTGTTCTTGAACTGAAAAATCTTTCTGAAGACAGCAACAGAAGTGGGGACATTGTGCTTGGCGCATTGCGACAGATAGCACAAAATGAGCCTCCAAGAATTAGGGGGAGTTGGCAAGGGCTGATGCCCACATCAGCCAGTAACAAAGGAATGAATGGATGAAAAGGGAGTCTGATACCTGCCTTTAAAGTATCCCTATAGACGCATAGCGCGTCCTTTTTCCATTGACAGGCCCTGTCGGCCGGACCTGCAAGAACCAACTTAAAAGGTTCCTTGATTTTGAAGCAGCTGCTCAACTTTTCCAGCTCCCTGGGATCCCTTAAGGCACTAATATGATCGTGCGCGTCCAGATGCGCATCAGACGGGTACTCGTCCCCTCGAGTATTGATCATGTCGATTAAAGAAGTGTACCTCGATCGGATAGGGAACTCATTGGACTTTCTAGCCACGTTCATCTTGGCCAAGCGAGTCATTTTCTTGTCAGCCATCTGAAAAAAGGACACATAGAGGATATCTTAAAAGGGCACACAATAGAAAAATAGACGCGAAAAGTAAAGGGAGGGATTTTACCTGAAGAAACACTCCTAAAAAAGGCTTTGAGCTCCGACTTGCTGTTATTGCTCTGAGAATTTTAGCAGGAGGAGAAAGAAGAAAACTTAAAAATGAGAAGGTGAGGAGTAGTAGCCTCTCCTCAGTCCTTTATATAAGAGGAAAAGGAAGTTGAAGGGACGAAAGCCCATTAAGGACAAAGGCCCATGGGAAAAAGCCCAGAAAAAGGAATATTCCAGAATATTCCTAGGAATTCTAGAGGATTCTAAACAGGGAATATTAAGCCCAATAAAAGAGGCCCAGTAAGATTTGGAAAAGCCCAATAAAAGAGGCCCAGTAAGATTTGGAAAAGCCCAATAAAAAGAGGCCCAGTAAGATTTGGAAAAGCCCAATAAAAAGAGGCCCAGTAAGATTTGGAAAAGCCCAATAAAAGAGGCCCAATAAGATTTGGAAAAGCCCAATAAAAGAGGCCCAGTAAGATTTAGAAAAGCCCAATAAAAAGAGGCCCAATAAGATTTAGAAAAGCCTAATAAAAGAGGCCCAGTAAGATTTGGAAAAACCCAATAAGGCCCAATAAAACAGGCCCGACCCAAATCCAATTAGGATTTGGAAAATACAATACCTTAAATTAAAGCCAAATGAAGAAGGCTAGTGGAAGACCAGGATTCAGGTCGAAATCCAGGTCGTGAATCCTGCCCGAAAACTTTCGAACAGGCACCCGAAAATAACGGGTAAAAAAGACCAGGATTCAGGTCGAATTCCAGGTCGTGGATCCTGCCCAAAATTTTTCGACTAGACACACGAAAACAACGGAAATAATAGGACTGAATTGAGGTCGAAACTTCGACCAGGAATGAGGTCGAATAAACCAAAGCAATTTTCAAGAATGGGGATTAAAAACCCAGGTCGAAGTTCGACTAGGATCCTGGTCGAATTCCAGGTCGTGGATCCTAGTCGAAATCCTTCGACCAGGAAGCAAGAGAATCAAAGAATTTTCGAATAGGATTCAGGTCGAAATTTCGACTAGAATCCTAGTCGAAATCCTAGTCGATAGGCTCAAGACCAGGAGCTAAAAAAAGTGGGGGAGTTTTCGACCTAGATCCAGGCCGGAAGTTCGACTAGGATCCTGGTCGAATTCCAGGTCGTGGATCCTAGTCGAATTCCTTCGACCAGGATGGCAAGGCTGACCCCTATTTCGACTAGGATCCAGGTCGAAATTTCGACTAGGATCCTGGTCGAAAAAGGGCTGGAAATCTGAAAAATCAGGAAATTAAGGATAAATCCCAGAAAATTAGGGAAAAATCCAGAAAATTAGGGAAAAACCCAGAAAATTAGGGAAAAATCCCAGAAAATTAGGGAAAAATCCAGAATTTAAGGGAAAAACCCGGAAAATTAGGGAAAAATCCAGAAATTAAAGGAAAAACCCCGTAAAATTAGGGAAAAATCCCAAAAAATTAGGGAAAAATCCAGAAATTAAGGGAAAAATCCAGAAAATTAGGGAAAAATCCCGGAAATAAGGGAAAAATTCCTGGAAATTAAGATAATTCCTGAATAAAAGGAAAATTCATTGTAAATGTGTAGGTCGCTCCACACTTTACGGAAAAACGAAGCCCTGTAAGGGAACGAATAGACTTAACTTCTGCGAAACCTAATCAATGTTTCCCAAAAGTTGGGGGGCAAATGATAGGGATAAATAAATTATGATAGTTTAATTAAATACTGCGTTAATTGTACAAGGTGTGGACTGCTAGGCCCAATAAGAAGATGTATGACATTCAGACCAGAAAGGTTAACATGCTGATCAGGCCTGATGGACCAGATCAGGCCTGATGGAACAAAGAAGGCCCAAAAACCCTGATTATTAATTAATTTTGTAATTAACTAATAAGGGAAAAATTAGCTATTGAGAAGAGTCCCGATAAGGATATAAATCCTTACAGATTAGCCTCAAGGGGACCTAAAAGGATAAGGAATCATTTTCCAACTATCTAGGACTCCAAAGTCCATTCTAATTATGAGACTTGCCCACCAAGCCTCCTATACCAAGTCCAATTCAAGGACTCCCAACATCTATATAAGGGGCCTCACCCCACAGATCAGAACTACATTTTTTGACTTGATCCTTGGCAATCAGCAAGGTACGTAGGCATCTTGTTAAGGCAGATTGAGTCACGAAACACAAGAGCAGTCGAATCGAGCCTTAGAGCTCACGTTCCTTTTTATTAAATACAGCAAATAATAACCTTAGTATTTTATCCATAACACGCGCAGTTCGTCGAGTGATTATCGTTTAGGTGATTAAAGTTATATCTTTTAATTATAGATGCGGATCATTCGAGTTGATCAGGACAAGACATTGGATAAAGAATGGAATGAAATGGCATTGGGTATCTAGCTTCTAGCAATCGCAGGAGCAGCATATCAGTAAAGTGTTGAAAGGAAAGACAGTGATGTTTTGAGACAGAATGTCAGAATAGATGTGTCGTTGCGAGTGTGACTAACTGCTAAAAACCCAAATGCAAGTACCCCTGACTTCACTTATCGTTCAAGTGATATTTATTTCGAATCATATTATGCAAGTATCCCTATCATCACTTATTGTTCAAGTGATATTTATTTTAAATCTTTTGATGTAAGTATTGTTTTCCCTATTCTCAGTTTAGAATCGATAAATTTTTACATATCGCTGAATTAAATAATTCTGTTTATGCAAATACGCATCTGCTATTCTATATTTAGAATAGTCAAGTGATTTTACTTATCCAATTATCGGATTTATAAATGTTTTGGATTTTGAGAAAAATGATTTGGTTGTGAATATTCCTACCCAAGAATTGGGGGAATAAAATTATTTCGGGTGTCGGTTATTATGACCCCATTTCAATAAAAGGTTTTAAGGTTGAATCATAATTGCGTAAGTGACCGGGACAGACGGTCCAGCGGAGGGCTATTTCTAAGTGCCATATGGAATATTATGACACTAATTTTTGCCACAGGCGGGTATATTGCCTTTTTGTTTGAGTACTCGTGTTTTTGGGGTCACGTTTCTACGATTCATGACCTTGTGCTATCACACGGGCTGATCAACATGTGATAGTACGTCCGTCGGAGGATGATCCTAATCTAAATTATCATAACATTTTTTATATTCATAGAATAAATGATTTATCATCTGTTTCTGTTTTGGAATAAGGGTAAAATGCGGTTTTGATTCAGATTCTGATTTATGCTGATACTTACGTTGTTGTTAAATATCAAAGGTGGTATTAGTATAGATGGTTGATGTTGACTTCAGTATGGAATGTTGTGAGCATCAAAGTTCGTATTGATATCTAATTTGATATGACAACAAAATAAGTATTAATTTCAAGAGTTCGGTTTTGAGTAAAGTTTATGATTCAATCCATAATCATTGATTCATGTTATTACTGTTTATGATATTTCCATAAACATTATTTTACGAGTTGTATTATCGTCAAGATTTAAAGTATTGCTGAAGCATTTCGCTCAAAAATATCAAAATAGGTTTTGAATATAATTAAGGAATTAAATCTGGGATTCCTCCACTAATAATTTTATGATTCAGCAATTATGATTTAAAATGTTCTGCGCTGACGCAGATGTCGGTTTTATATCAAAATGACCCTATATATGTCATAATGATCTTGCTGAGCATTTCTTTCACTCATACTTGCCTGTTTTTAAATTTAACCTCCAGTGAGGATTAGCTTGCTGTTTAGCCGCGTAATTCGAGGAAGCAAAGAAGAAGCTTTTGGAAGGTGGTTGGTCCAGGATTTGCGAACTAGTGTAAGTTTTATTGTATAAAGTTGTTTATATTATATTGTATTATATTTGTGTTATGTTATTTGGGCCTAGTATACTTCATTTCAAAGTTATACTAGTGGGCTTAGTTTGAGTTGGAATTTGTTAAAAAGAGGTTTTAAAAGAAAGTGAAAAAAATCTTTATGGAGTTTGGATTTCTTGTTTCTAGAACTGTAACCTTAAAAGATTTTGGATTAGTTTGGGGTCATAAATGATAAATATCTTCCCCTGGCATTTAATTATTGATTAAACAGGTTAATTTGGATTGAGGTTTCATAGTGACGACCAAATCTTCTGACCCCGGAATTTGGGGGCGTTACAGGTTGGTATCAGAGCTGAGGTTATAGTAAACTAGAAACGAGAGTGTGTAGGAGTGTGTATAGCTATATGAGGACGTTTAAGCTCATATTGAGTTCCTGTTGGACTATTGGATATAGTACCAACGAATAAGTTAAGATAGGCGCATTCGTTTGAGATGGTTGTGTTGAGCTGGACAAAACTCCTGGCAGTTGCAAACTTCTATTGTGGAATCTTTCGAGGCTACTACGATTTGACGACGATGAAGATTCTCGATATCTTCAGAACATGAAGAAGTATCTAGAATCGGATGACGAGTCAACAGAAGAGTTCAAATAGAAGATAAGTATTAAGACTTTGACAATACCTTCTCTTTCTATAATTTCTTTTGACCTCTCTCAAAAGAGGTATCTGTTAGAGGATATATTCCCTAACACTCGTTTAATCATTTTGTTACAGGAATCTTGTTTTCTGGATTTCATTTTTTCTCCAGAAATATCAGCTTTGAAATCTTTTCAGTTTTATTCATTTGATTTTGAATTCCTTAGATATTCTTTAATTCTGACTGAGATGAACAACCTTAACTATAGGGGACACAAGGTATACCTGTCTGTGTGATAGGAGTCGGATGGGACGCCATCACTTGTGTGTGTTGTAACTACAAGAAGGTTAACAACCTTTAGTAGTGTCTTAATTTGGACACGCAATACCAAGTTCATTTGATCATATTAATCTCTCAGTTATTCTTTTATTCCAACAATACTTTTTCTCAAATTCAGATTTTGATTCTGTTATGGTATCAAATTCTTTTCTTTTTGAAATTCCATGATTTTATCATTCCAAATATTCGAAGGTATGCCAATCAAGTTACGCGAAGTATCCTGGTCAAGTCAAAGTAAGGCAATGTGTTGGAATTACCAAGAGCAGCAGTGGATTGCAATGCGATTAAAATATCAGGAGTGTATAGCGAAGTCAATATGTTCCTTTATTTCTCTCTCTATATCTGTTTCTTTTCTTCTCTGTATCTTTCTCTATATTCTTCTTTCTCGCGATCAGTAAAAGTGATTCTATTGAGGAATTGGTCAAAGGATGTAGACAAGACAGTGGTACACAATGAAGCTCCTGTAAAAGTTTTATTATACAAGGAATACAAGATTTGTTTGAGATTATGGAAAAATTGAGGTTATTTGGAAATGGAAAGTTGGTTAGAAAACCCTTAGTGCTTTCTTCTGCTGATTCCGAGGATGGAATCCTTATAAGGGGGTAGATTGTGATATCCCGTATTTTCAGAATTATTATTAGTAATATTTGAATATATTTATGTGAATTTCTGATTTAGAAGGAATAAAATGGTGGATATTTTATTCCTGTTTGACGAGTTTGTGTTATTAAATGGTAATGTGCTAACTGTTAAGAGTTATATCGATCCTTGTTGATTTCTGAAAATATTCACTTAAATGTATTATTTTCAAAAGTTTGTTTGAAAACCGATCATTTTATTGATATCGGTAAATTGAGTTTCGTTTAGTAATATTAGGGATTGGATGGATATTCTGTCAGCTATGTGTTATATGTAATATTAACTGTGTGGGACTCAGTTGTGATTGAGGATTATTTGTATTATTAATTACTGAGTCGTATCATTTTGTTTTTGTCTTTAAAAGTGATTTTATTTATCATTTAATTTCCTAAATAGTTAAAATATCTTTAAAATTATTTTTATCACTTTATAATTACAATAATTATTTTTGGGATTTTATAAAATTTAGAAATCAATATTTCTTTAATTATTTAGCCCTATATGATTTTTAGATTTCATTTAATTGTAAAATCCGTATTTAATTCTAGAATTCTTCAAAAATTATGAAACTCGTATTTATTTAAGTTTGGAATATTCCGAGAATTTTAAAATTATTTTGGTAATTTTGGGATAAATATTATCTGTGCGTTGTTTCGTTTATTCGTTAAAAATGGGTATAAATTGTGTTTCAAAAATTAGTTTAAAATTTTGAAAATCCTATTTTATTAACTTTTAATTATTTGTGATATGTTATAAAATATTTTATTAATGTTCAAGTTTTAGTTACTCGTGAATTGTTCGTTAAATAGTTACAGTGCGGGTCAGATAAAAATTTTATTACGAGGTTTATATGTTAAAAAAAAGGGGGACAAGGGTTTGTTAATTGGGTTCAACCCGTTTTATTTTCGTCTCAGCCCATGTCTCTCTCTCTGTAATCGATCCCTTCTCTCTCTTTTCACAATCTCTCCTCTCGATTCTCTGGGTTTCTCTCTTCTTTTCCTCCTATTGTTCCTCGACCTTTCTTTTCCCTCTACTTTCCGGTAAGCCGCCGCTATCTTGTTTCTTTTTCTGGCGAAATCACCGCCTCTTTTCCCCTGTTCATTCTCCGATTTCTTCATGTTTGTATATATACTTTTAGGTATGTATACGTCTTGTGTGTGTGAAATTGTGTGTGTGTGTATGTGTAATGTGTGTGTGTGTTACGCAGGGCTGTGCCTGTATTTTGCGTGGTTCAATTCTCCGGTTGCCGCCGGGTTTTCGGCGAGGCGACCCCCCTGTGCCCTACCGCAGTGCGTACGCGCGTGTTGCCTGTGTTGTTTGCCTGGTTTAGTTACCTGATTCAATTCAAGTCAATCGAAATCTTGAATTTTTGGAAAATTTTATTAACTCAATTCTTTAATCTCTGCAGGAAAATAAATTGATTAATTTTTGTGAAATAACAAGATTTTGGTGCGGGAATTATAGTAATTAATTGATGAAATTCACGAAGGATGATCGATATAGTCGAAAATCCGTGAATTTTATCGCCGTCGGCGATGAGTTTCGGCGAGCCGACGGTGGACTGTGATGATTAATTCTGAGTCCTACAATTCAAAAATATAAAATACGATTTAAAACACAAAATATGAATAAAAATTGTAAAATACGGATTAAAACATGAAAATATGGATGATAACGATTAGTAATTGTATTTAGTTGGTATTGGTGAAATTGCGAATTGGCGTTGTTAATTGAAGTTGGTGGTTGGATTTTGGGATTGCAATTGATTGTGTTGTTGTGTTTTGACGTCGAGATGTTCGACGGGTAGGCCGATAAACAAAGGAGACGCTGCCCGATTTTCGGGAAATTAATTCCGAAAATACGGGAACGTAACCTACGATTATCGGAGACGTCAAACGAGGATATATATATAATTAAATTTTTACGAAACCTAATTACGTGTTGGGACGAGATATTTTTATAAATCAACCGTTCGTCCATTTAATACGAAATGAACGCCTCTAGACTCAGAAAAGTATTCCGATTTCAATAAAAGTAGTTTTGAAACCTAATTTCTTTTATATTAAAGGACTATTTGATTTTTATATCATTTTGAGTCAATTTTGATCGATAAATCATATTTTTTACCCGACTTCAGTTTTAAACATACCGAGTCGAATGTTTTGACGAACCAAGTCACGTGTTATATGAATTATGTGATACATGAGTTATGTGCTTATGTGCTATGTGAATTATGGGTGTATGTGGATAAAGAGTCCCGTGTTTTCTGTTATATTTATGTTTGGGCTATCGTATGGGTAGACGATAGCTTTTGACGCGCAGTTCGTCGAGTGATTATCGTTTAGGTGATTAAAGTTATATCTTTTAATTATAGATGCGGATCATTTGAGTTGATCAAGACAAGATATTGGATAAAGAATGGAATGAAATGGCATTGGGTATCTAGCTTCTAGCAATCGCAGGGGCAGCATATCAGTAAAGTTTTGAAAGGAAAGACGGTGATGTTTTGAGACAGAATGTCAGAATAGATGTGTCGTTGTGAGTGTGACTAATTGCTAAAAACCCAAATGCAAGTACCCCTGACTTCACTTATCATTCAAGTGATGTTTATTTCGAATCATATTATGCAAGTATCCCTATCATCACTTATTATTCAAGTGATATTTATTTTAAATCTTTTGATGTAAGTATTGTTTTCCCTATTCTCAGTTTAGAATCGATAAATTTTTACATATCGTTGAATTAAATAATTCTGTTTATGCAAATACGCATCTGCTATTCTATATTTAGAATAGTCAAGTGATTTTAGTTATCCAATTATCAGATTTATAAATGTTTTCGATTTTGAGAAAAGTGATTTGGTTGCGAATATTCCTACCCAGGAATTGGGGGAATAAAATTATTTCGGGTGTCGGTTATTATGACCCCATTTCAATAAAAGGTTTTAAGGTTGGATCATAATTGCGTAAGTGACCGGGACGGACGGTCCAGCGGAGGGCTATTTCTAAGTGCCATATGGAATATTATGGCACAATTTTTGCCACAGGCGGGTATATTGCCTTTTTGTTTGAGTACTCGTGTTTTTGGGGTCACATTTCTACGATTCATGACCTTGTGCTATCACACGGGCTGATCAGCATGTGATAGTATGTCCGTCGGAGGATGATCCTAATCTAAATTATCATAACGTTTTTGATATTCATAGAATAAATGATTTATCATCTGTTTCTGTTTTGGAATCGGGTAAAATGCGGTTTTGATTCAGATTCTGATTTATGCTGATACTTACGTTGTTGTTAAATATCAAAGGTGGTATTAGTATAGATGGTTGATGTTGACTTCAGTATGGAATGTTGTGAGCATCAAAGTTCGTATTGATATCTAATTTGATATGACAACAAAATAAGTATTAATTTCAAGAGTTCGATTTTGAGTAAAGTTTATGATTCAATCCATAATCATTGATTCATGTTATTGTTGTTTATGATATTTCCGTAAACATTATTTTATGAGTTGTATTATCGTCAAGATTTAAAGTATTGCTGAAGCATTTCGCTCAAAAATATCAAAATGGTTTTGAATATAATTAAGGAATCAAATCTGGGATTCCTCCACTAATAATTTTATGATTTAGCAATTATGATTTAAAATGTTCCGCGCTGACGCAGATGTCGATTTTATATCAAAACGACCATATATATGTCATAATGATCTTGCTGAGCATTTCTTTCGCTCATACTTGCCTGTTTTTAAATTTAACCTCCAGTGAGGATTAGCTTGCTGTTTAGCCGCGTAATTCGAGGAAGCAAAGAAGAAGCTTTTGGAAGGTGGTTGGTCCAGGATTTGCGAACTAGTGTAAGTTTTATTGTATAAAGTTGTTTATATTATATTGTATTATATTTGTGTTATGTTATTTGGGCCTAGTATACTTCATTTCAAAGTTATACTAGTGGGTTTAGTTTGAGTTGGAATTTGTTAAAAAGAGGTTTTAAAAGAAAGTGAAAAAATTCTTTGTGGAGTTTGGATTTCTTGTTTCTAGAACTGTAACCTTACAAGATTTTGGATTAGTTTGGGGTAATAAATGATAAATATCTTCCCCTGGCATTTAATTATTGATTAAACAGGTTAATTTGGATTGAGGTTTCATAGTGACGACCAAATCTTCTGACCCCGGATTTGGGGGCGTTATATATAAGGTGCAAAGTGACTATAATATGGTGAAAAGTGACTTACATGGTTGATTAGAATCAAAATGTGGAACAAAATTGACCTGTATGAAAGTGGCATTAATAGGAGGTAAAAGGATGTCAAATTGGATGTATATGATGTTAACATGTTAATTGTTGTATATATGGTGGAAAGTCATTCTTATAAGGTGCAAAATGACTATAATATGGTGAAAAATGACTTACATGGTTGATTGAAACCAAAATGTGGAACAAAATTCACCTGTATGAAAGTGGAATTAAGAGGTGGTAAAAGGATGTCA
This sequence comes from Apium graveolens, assembly GCF_009905375.1. Lineage (NCBI taxonomy): Eukaryota > Viridiplantae > Streptophyta > Magnoliopsida > Apiales > Apiaceae > Apium > Apium graveolens. The sequence continues at coordinate 269,304,975 of NC_133649.1, read as the reverse complement.
TATTGGATGTATATGATGTTAACATTTTAATTGTACAAATATATGGTGGAAAGTGACTCATATTGGATGCAAAAAGAGTCTAACAAGGTGAAAAGTGACTTACATGGTTAATTGGAACCAAAATGTGGACCAAAATTGATTTGTATGAATGTGGCACTAAGAGGTGGTAAAAGGATTTCTAATTGCATGTACATGATGTTAACATGTTAATTGTACCAATATATGATGGAAAGTGACTCTTATAAGGTGCAAAGTGACTCTAATATAGTGAGAAGTCATTTACATGTTTGATTAGAGCCAAAATGTGGCCCAAAATTGACTTGTAAGAAAAGGGTACCAAGAAGTGGTTAAAGGATGTATAATTCCATGTACATGATGTTAAAATGTTAATTGTATCAATATATGTTGGCAAGTGACTCTTATAGGGTGCAAAGTGACTCTAATATGGTGAAAAATGACTTGCATGTTTAATTAGAACCAAAATTTGGACCAAAATTGACTTGTATGAATGTGGCACTAAGAGGAGGTAAAAGAATTTCTAATTGCATGTACATGATGTTAACATGTTAACTGTACCAATATATGATGGCAAGTTACTCTTATAAGGTGCAAAGTGACTCTAATATGGTGAGAAGTCACTTACATGATTGATTAGAGCCAAAATGTGGTCCAAAATTGACTTGTAAGAAAGGGGTACCAAGAGGTGGTTAAAAGATTTCTAATTGCATGTACATGATATTAACATGTTAATTGTACCAATATATGATGACAAGTGACTCTTATAAGGTGCAAAGTGACTCTAATATTGTGAGAAGTTACTTACATGATTGTTTGAGCCAAAATGTGGCCCAAAATTGACTTGTAAGAAATGGGTACCAAGAGGTGGTTAAAGGATGTCTAATTGCATGTACATGATGTTAACATGTTAATTGTATCAATATATGGTGGCAAGTGTCTCTTATAGGGTGTAAAGTGACTCTAATATAGTGAAAAGTGACTTACAGGGTTGATTAGAGCCAAAATATGGAACAAAATTAACTTGTATGAAAGTGGCATTAATAGGTGGTAAAAGGATGTCAAATTGGATATATATGATGTCAACATGTCAATTGTTGTATATATGGTGGAAAGTGACTCTTATAGGGTGCAAAGTGACTCTAATATGATGAAAAGTGACTTACATGGTTAATTATAACCAAAATTTGGACCAAAATTGACTTGTATGAATGTGGGACTAAGAGGAGGTAAAAGGATTTCTAATTGCATGTACATGATGTTACATAATTGTACCAATATATGATGGCAAGTGACTCTTATAAGGTGCAAAGTGACTCTAATATGGCGAGAAGTCACTTACATGATTGAGTAGAGCCAAAATATGGCCCAAAATTGACTTATAAGAAAGGGGTACCAAGAGGTTGATGTTAACATGTTAATTGTATCAATATATGGTGGCAATGGACTCTTATAGGGTGCAAAGTGACTCTAATATAGTGAAAAGTGACTTACATGGTTAATTAGAGCTAAAATGTGGAACAAAATTAACTAGTATGAAAGTGGCATTAATAGGTGGTAAAAGGATTTCTAATTGGATGTATATGATGTTAACATGTTAATTGTTGTATATATGGTGGAAAGTGACTCTTATAGGGTGAAAAGTGACTCTAATATGGTGAAGAGTGACTTACATGGTTGATTAGAACCAAAATGTGGAACAAAATTGACCTGTGTGAAAGTGAAATTAAGAGGTGGTAAAAGGATGTCAAATTGGATGTATATGATGTTAACATTTTAATTGTACAAATATATGGTGGAAAGTGACTCATATAGGATGCAAAATGACTCTAATATGGTGAAAAGTGACTTACATGGTTAATTAGTTCCAAAATGTGGACCAAAATTGACTTGTATGAATGTGGCACTAAGAGGTGGTAAAAGGATTTCTAATTGCATGTGCATGATGTTAACATGTTAATTGTACCAATATATTATGGCAAGTGACTTTTATAATGTGCAAAGTGACTTTAATATTGTGAGAAGTCACTTACATGATTGATTAGAGTCAAAATATGGCCCAAAATTGACTTGTAGGAAAGGGGTACCATTAGTTGGTTTAAAGATGTCTGACTGCATGTACAGGATATTAACATGTTAATTTTATCAATATATGGTGGCAAGTGACTCTTATAGGGTGCAAAGTGACTCTAATATGGTGAAAAGTGACTTGCATGTTTAATTAGAACCAAAATGTGGACCAAAATTGACTTGTATGAATGTGGCACTAAGAGGTCGTAAAAGGATTTCTAATTGCATGTACATGATGTTAACATGTTAACTGTACCAATATATGATGGCAAGTTACTCTTATAAGGTGCAAAGTGACTCTAATATGGTGAGAAGTCACTTACATGATTGATTAGAGCCAAAATGTGGTCCAAAATTGACTTGTAAGAAAGGGGTACCAAGAGGTGGTTAAAAGATTTCTAATTGCATGTACATGATATTAACATGTTAATTGTACCAATATATGATGACAAGTGACTCTTATAAGGTGCAAAGTGACTCTAATATTGTGAGAAGTTACTTACATGATTGATTGAGCCAAAATGTGGCCCAAAATTGACTTGTAAGAAATGGGTACCAAGAGGTGGTTAAAGGATGTCTAATTGCATGTACATGATGTTAACATGTTAATTGTATCAATATATGGTGGCAAGTGTCTCATATAGGGTGCAAAGTGACTCTAATATAGTGAAAAACGACTTACAGGGTTGATTAGAGCCAAAATGTGGAACAAAATTAACTTGTATGAAAGTGGCATTAATAGGTGGTAAAAGGATGTCAAATTGGATGTATATGATGTCAACATGTCAATTGTTGTATATATGGTGGAAAGTGACTCTTATAGGGTGCAAAGTGACTCTAATATGGTGAAAAGTGACTTACATTGTAACACCCCCAAATACGGGGTCGGGGATCCGGTTGTCACGAGTTCCATTTCCCTTAATAACACCTAATCTTAGTAAACAATCAACTACGAGTATGCCGCGTCAAAGGGGCTACTATCTTTACAAACTTGAATGAACCTCCGGTAGTGACCGGCCAATCCTACCTCTGGTAGTTTCCCTAACCATGGTCATCAATTCCTCAGTGGTCCTTTATTCATTCTTGTCAGGATCCTTCACGGGATCCTCCTCAGCAACAATCCCTTCTACGACAACATCCTCAACCGCTACATCCTCAATATCAACATCATCCGGTCCTGCGTTAGGACGCTCTATCGGATCCACAATCCGATCTCCAATTAGTAATAAAACATCATCGCACTGTTACTCCTCAACCTCAGGGTTCGGAGTCCCGCTACCATATACGATAACGAACTACGCTTCTATCACGATATTTATAAGGGTTCCCATAAGGGTTTTAACTGTCAGTACTACGTTAGGTAGCCCGACTATGAACTTGGCAAGAGTTCTTATTATCTTAGTTATTATCTTAACGTCACATCATCTCTGAGGTTTATAACGCTTGGCTCTGATACCACTTCTGTAACACCCCCAAATCCGGGGTCGGGGATCCGGGTTGTCACGAGTTCCAATTCCCTTAATAACACCCAATCTTATTAAACAATCAACTACTCTGTACTGTGACCCCAAAATATACGCACACACACCACAAGTTATACTCTCAGAGATGAATTCCCAAAAATAATCACAAGTCACTTTATTCCACAATTATCTGTCAATACACCTTAAAAGGGTTTTCTGAATAAATTTACATTTCTTTGCCATTATTACAATTTATAAATATACATAAATCTGGTACATTAAAAGTTGAAAGCCTAGCCTATTGGTAGCTCCTACCTCAGCTACAGCGACATCAACGCCTATAGGAAACTGCGGAACGTTTCCTATCCGCTCGTGAATTGGGAGCTTGGTCCTGTTCATCTTATCTATCTGATGTTGTGTGATGAAAGAAGAAAGCAAGGGTGAGCAGCAAGCCCACCAAAATAATATGTAGAATGATTAACAATATATGAGCCTTCTCATAGTACTCATGAAATTCTTGGTTAAGAAGAAATGAACCAAATTGATATCTTAATGCGATGAAGTCGCAAAATATTCAGTATATATATATATATACTTTTCAAAATATTGGAAGTCCTCTTCCATGCATAATACATACAGAGTTCCAGTGTATAACTGTATAAAAATACCGTTGCAAGGTGATCTCATATATCTAACCTTGTCTCAACGTTTTTCAGAAAATCTTTGTCATGCATAAGATAATCATTTACTAGATATAAGTTTAAAAGATGAAGTTACAAGATACTCCAATATACTTATATCTTTTCCAAATACTACTTGAACTACCACCGTTCAAGTTATAATTAGTTCAAAAGTTCATCACATAGATGAGACTACAAGATAATACTTGAATAGATTCAATCTTTGAAATATTATTGAATGAAATGAAGTTACGAGATACTTCATTAAGTCCCGATATATATACACCTATATATATCTCTCATACATTTCCTGAAAACCTCTGTCATGTAAAGTATGAACAGAGTTGCAATATCCAATGAATTTGGAAAGAAAAGAAATTTTGGCATAAACCTGAAATCTTGCTGATCAGGCAAAGATACCAATAAGTAACCTTTTCTACTAGTAGATGGATGAATCCCCCACCGGTCATCACCCTGGCCACATAAGGACCTTGTGCTGGACCGCCACCCGGCCTCTTACACGTTGATGGACTGCCACCCAGCCACTTACGCTTTGATAGACCATACCCCGGCCTGTCGCTTATGCCGACTCAATAGATGGACTTACTTCCCGAACGTTGGGTAAGTAATCAATTCATTTATCAAAACAACAACCTCGTTGTGAATGTAAAATACACCACTGAGCCGGATCCCTCAAGTTTTGAGCGAGTATTTAAATCCCCTTCGAAAGGAAGATCTTAAATATAAAAATGAGTTTTGGGATCCGCTCTAACTTTTAAAATCATTTTGAAGACTCGAAAACATTTTTAAGAATGTTTGGAGTAATCCTGATTTAATGAAATAAATCAGCCCCGATATATTAGAAAATATCTGAATATTATTATTTAAATAATATTCCCAAAAGGATAATCTGTATATAAACAATTTGAAGTAGAAGTTTTAAAACTCATACTTGAAATGAATATTAAATAACCAAAGATATACTTATACGAAAATACTATCTTTATTTGAATAATCGAAAATAAGTTTGATTATCGAAACATTATTTTTTAATAAAATAAAGGATAATATTTAGTAAATAAGCGGAGTCATAACTCCTCAAATGAATATTCAAAAAATAATATTCATTAAATAAAATAACGGAGTCATAAATCCTCGAATGAATATTCAAAATAATATTCATTAAATAAAATAACGGAGTCATATATCCTCGAATGAATATTCAAAATAATATTCAATAATAAAATAAAGGAGTCATAAGTCCTCGGATGAATATTCGAAATAATATTCAATAATAAAATAAAGTTATCGAATAAACCTTATTCGATTAATAGTTTTGAAAACTATAACCATATATATATATATATATAAATATATATATATAAAATCTACTCGGGATCCTCGACTCCCGGTTTTAGAAAATGTTTTCACCTTTGGGTCCCTATACTAAGGGTATATGCAATTTACCGCTATTCTCTAGCATAGGTATTATCAACTGAACCAACAGATATATATGGCAAGAATACGAAACAGGCATACATATGTACCATGTCACATGCTACAATATATCGCAAGAATTTGTTAATATAACCAACATGCATATCACAAGATAATGCATATACGACTTAGCAAAAAAAAAGATAATGCATATACATATATACATCACAACAACAGTATAACGGGTAGAAAACTTGCCTGAGTGCTCCCAGATAGACTTAAGCTTAGAGTGGGTCCGATAACCTATGAACAACAACATAAGTCGGAATTAAACCCCGGTCGCTTAAGAAACTAGACTTTAACCATTTAGAGTCCTAACGTTCGCTTTCGTGCTTAACGATTTACTTAAGTCGCTCGAGTACCCTCAGCTCCACCATTTTTAATAAATTACCTATTAAGAATTTAAAGCGATTCTTTCGCGAGTACCTTACCAACTGCCTAATCCACTTTAGATAAATGTTTCATACCCCAAATAGTCATTTAAAGTCCTTAACCAAGGTTTCAAAGTAAGGCGAGGGGTAATGGTTCGGTTGCGAAACACAGTTACTTAAAACAGTCGTTTCTCCTAAACCGTACATCTGATTCAAACGAACCACATACCAAAACGAAGCTCGTAACATGAACTATCTAATCATGGCAATGGTCAAAACCTAACAGGGAGTTCTCGGGTCCTGATGTTAAGAGCAAAAACAGTCTAAAGTAAATCGGACATTACGACGGCTATGTTTACGCGATTTCCCAAATTTAAACCAACTCAAAACAACCACAATTCAACCCCAATTCACAACCCAATCAAAACTCCATCCAAAATACATTACAACAGACCCAAACCAACTCATTATAATCCATTTACTTACTCCTAAAACTTGAATTTAAACTATACTACATTCTTTAACCAAATCTTAAGATTTCAACAAATCAATCACCACCATTCCAATCCAAACTCTTAAACAAACAAGTTTCAAGCTACTCTTTAGTCTAACAACCAAAATCAACCTAATATACAAATTAAAGCTAGGGTTTGGAGATGATATACCTTCCTTGAAGTGGTGTGAGTAGCTAGGAAGCCTTCGGAAGCCTTGAGGAGTCTTAGGAAAGCTTGGATCTTAAAGGAAAAACAAGAAAATCAAGTTAAAATTCTTGAAGTCACTATTCATTGTCTTCTTCATTGATTTATTGGAAGAGATTGTGAAGGAATTAGGAGCTTAAACTTATAGCATATCCATATCTATGTACAAGGAACCTTAGATAATTACCTTGTGATTTAACAATGCTTGGAACTTGATTTTTGGAAATTTCTTCTTTGAAAAAGAAGAAAAGCCGAGAGCAAGCTTGGAGAAAGAGAGATTTTTGTGTTTTTGCTTTGATTTGATTCTTTGGTTGGTTGTTTTTGATTTGTTTTTGGGTAATTACCTTTCTAACCTTGACTTTATATGGTTATAAACCAACCACATCTCTTTCCTCCCTATGTCATGCTTATGTCATCATGTGATGTCATCCTCCCCTCTTTGTCCTCTTCTCATTGGTTGGATGACATCATCCCCTTTAATCTCTTTGATTAACTTCCTAATTGTTTGCCTAATGATCACTGATCTGTTATACGGTTCGCTTAACTTTCGTTTTCGTTTATCGTTTGAGGGATCATATCCGGGATCTTATTACTTGGGTTTCCTTAACCTTTCTCAATACATTATAATCCTTTTATGATCCTCTCTTATAATCCTTAAATTTAAATCCTTTTTATCCTGTTACCTTATACTCAATTCTTTCCGTATCTAGTGGATTTCTGGGAAAAATCAAAGTGTTCGGAATTGGATTCTGACGATCTTTACATACAGTTATATACCACATAGAGTACTAATAATATCCCAGAAGATCAATAACAGAACCCCTACATAGTGTGGCTTGAAAAGTTTTCTCATTCAACATAATCTGCAAAATCACTATTCATAAGGGTTTCAAAAATTTCCAAAAATTGGGGTTATTACAGTCTCCCCTCCTTAAAAGGATTCCGTCCCGAAATCAGATAGAAAATGAATAGGGATACTTTCTTAACATTGCACTTTCTAACTCTCGAGTAAATTTTCCCACATTGTGGTTCTTCCATCAAACTCTGACTAGTTTGATAACCCTTCTCCTAAGCACTTGTTCCTTTTCGATCTATAACCCTTTCTGGTTGCTCCCTATAGGTTATGTCTGGTCGCATGCCTATGCGCTCATATGCCCCTATTTATCTGGCATCCGAATTAAACTTCCTTAACATTGATACGTGAAACACGTTATGACTTGCTACATGTTCGGGGGTAGGGCTAGCTCATATGCTAACTTCCCAAACGTCTTAATATATCCAAGGGTCCAACAAATTGTAGACTTAGCTTTCCTTTCTTTCCGAACCTCATCAATCCTTTCCAAGGGATACCTATAACATTACTAGGTCCCCTATTTCATATTCTTTGTCCTTTCGTGTCAAATCAACATACTTATCATGTCCATCTTGGGCTACTACCAGCCATCCTCTGATTAGATCTATCATATCCTTGGTCCTTTGGACCATTGCTGGTCCGAGCATCTTGCGCTCTACAACTTCATCCTAACATAAGGGAGATCGACATTGTCTTCCCTCAAGGATCTCATAAGGCGACATCTCGATAATGACATATGATCTATTGTCGTAAGAAAACTCAATCCGTGTTAAGTGATCATTCCAATTTCTTTCAAGTCTATTGCACAGACCCTCATCGTAGCTTCTAGAATTATAGCTTTTGCTTCTCAATACCCATTCTTTTCCAGTTCGTAATCGCTATTATCTTCCGTTCCTAATATTATACTGGTTACACCTTTGCTCGTTAGCATTTTATAACCTTTTAATACACGCGTCAACCTTAGTATCACGAATGTGTCTCCATTCCGAATACCACCATAACTTTACTACTCCTTTTTCAGCTGTTTCTATTTCCCAAAGTTTGATCAATCATATAGAAGTAAAGGAATTTGTTGAGAGATCACTATGATCATGAACACTTGTTATATCACATAGTTAGTACAGAAGGTGGCCAGCCTTTAGTACTTGACAAGCAATTAAACAATAGATGGTATCCTACTAGGCTTCTATCACACAGATAGATAGTCATTCGGCAATACCTCCCCTTCTGGAAGGGTTGTTCTTCTCAGTTTATATGAAATGAAAAGAAGAGAAAAGAACGAACTGAAGAGAATTGTATATACGTAAAAAATTTTATTGCCATAAAATATCTGGCTTGGAATCTACCTCTGAACTATAGAGGTCTGTCATAGGAGAACAAAACATATATGTATTTATATCAACATCAAGTATTATAACATCGTATTTCTCATGCCTAAATATTTTCGCTATTCCGTCCATCCTTCTATGGACCCATGCTCTTCCTCGAGCTTATACACAATCACCTTATAACTCCCTCGATATTGAAAATCGAACCTGGGATCTCATTCTAGACATCATCGTTACTAGAATTCTATGCTTGCACCGCAACCTTCCTCATATAGTCATACGACCCTCTATTGATAAGGAGGAATAAATATTTAATAGGTAAATAATCTACTTAATTAGTCTATTCAATGATAACTTATACATCACCACGACCCGATTAGTGGTACTTAATCTCAACATCCATTCCAATACAACTCTCATGGTTGTAACCAGCTCATTACTCGCAGAATCATTGCTGCATTACTATGGTCCACCACTGACCTACTGTCGTCATTCACTTTCCATGAAATCTTAATATCTAACCATACGGAGTCCATACATGTCGTATAGAATACTTCTAAGGAGTTAACATAACCCCCATTCATAATTCATGAAGAACACTCCAGATCCTGACGTACTTTCATGACATGAAGCAGATAAAATTTGCAGAAGGGTTTCAATCAAAGCAACGATAGCAGGTTAATACCATTCTTAATCATATGCCTTCAATAGAAGACTTAACTCAAAGGTTCGTTTAGTCCTTTTTGAAATATGGTCCTGGATTATTCTCAAGATAGTACCTTCTGAGATAGATAGCCCACTCATGGCGATTACACAAATTAAACCTTTACCAAACTATTATTACGGTTGGGTATTGCACAGTCATCAGAAGGAATGTCAATCTTCCAAACCATAATACAACCTTCATAGCTTTAACCATCATCACTGTATTCCTTTGGCACAAGCGCCTATAATTATCCTCTTACCTTTAAAGTGTCGGCCACCTCTTTGGCCTTTCCTGATAGTAAAATTTCCTTACAGTCAATGTCATTTTAACCACCTCCAAATAAATTTTATACCTCATTTCAATCACAGCTTATGTGAAGATGTTTTCCTTAAAATCTGATGAGTAAAAAAAATATCACCATTTTTCCATAAGTTATTACCTCAGTCTTTAGAGGTTAATCACTGTCACGACTGACTCTCAATTATACTTAGAACATCTTTTATCTTAGGCTCTAATTGCCCTGAACAATTTCGACCTTTACTGGTTCGATCCATACTTTCTCGTGGTTTAACACGTGCCCCACTTGGCATCATTATAATTACGTCATATTCCCTTTATCAACATTTCTATTCTTGAGAATTTTTGAATATTACCTTTCTCCTTGTAAAACCTCTAAGGTTATCCTTCAATCGTTCCTCCTGTATTCTCTAGATACAGGGCATATCAAAATACCATTTACTAATACCAAAACCATTGTCTATATACTTCTGAAAAATTTCTCCACTGATTCTTAAAGGTTGTTGTTACCTTAACCCTTTCCAAATCATACTGTCAAAACTCATACTGTCCCTATTAAGGGTGAAATGCCAACCTTTATGCATTCCCCTAGGATTCATTTTAAGTTACCGATGTTCTATCCTTAATTCCACCTTTAAAAAGGTACATGCATCCTTCCATGGATAATCAAGTCATATATCCCTGATAAGGGTGTCTTATTCAATCATTCCCACCTTGGTAGTATATGCCTAATTTCACAATAACATTTGTATTCAAAATGAGGTCAATCAATATGGCCTCCAAAAGATAACAACGGTTATCCGCTTTTCTTGCCTAATTTGGTAACGATAACAAGGATGTTCTGGAAGATATTGGTCGTGTTCAACGTGAACTTCTTCTTAATAATTCCTTATTTACTTTTGTTATTTATCTCAACAGTTACCTCAATGTTGGTATATCTTTCTACCTGGCGTTTCCCTTTCTGGGTATAAAGCCACCGGTCTTACACTTCACATTCTTGAAGGTCACTTCCTTCATCCAATTTTCCTAATTTCTTACTTCCTTGTCTCCTCAGTCTATCTGCGTCTCATTATTTATCCTTCAATTTATCTCAAGGTTTCCTCAAATCCTCCCAACTTACAGGGGGTAAACTATATGTATCTCTTATGCCTTCAACCATCAATTTTAACTCGTGAATCACCCTCATCCTGACGATTACATACTTTTCTATTTCTATTGCTACGAGTCTTTAGGGTTTCCTCATACCCAACTCCCTTATCATTCCTCAAACTCTATTGCCGTTATATTCCTTTCACTTCAATTTCTTTTTATTTTCCTTTCTCTTATCATTATTTCATGAACCAACACAACATAAGCATTGATTTCAAACATCCCGTCATTCTGGATTCGTGCCTTTAGAATGAATCTTGACAACTTTTACAACTTAGATTCACAATTCATCATACTCGTCTGCCTTTGTTCTAGCTCTAAAGCTTTTACACTATCTCCATAACCTTGGGAAGTACTTTCCTAAAAACAATTCACTGAACTTAAATCAGTTTATTATAATCTCTTGCTTCGTGCCTTCCTTGGCCTTTCACCAGCGGGTGGTCTCTCTCTTAGGAGGGTAAGTGACAAAAAATTTCAAATGATTCCTATATTTCCTTTAGTCAGGCTCTTGCCTCGACTGGGTCAGCTTGTTCCTTGGAACTCTAAGGGCTTAGCGACTTAAAGGTCTTGAAAGAATTTCTCACCGCATTGTTTCCTCAGGGTGGTGGTTGGGGATAATAGTCTAAGTCCTTTTTAGACAGGTCCATGAATTGCCGTATAGGAGTACCGTCTCAGGTCTCCTTTCCTTACTCGACTTTCTATTTCCTTAGTATGAAATGTTTCATCCTTCTCCCAACTTGGGGTTATCTTATACGTTAAAGTCCTCATTTTCCACTTCATTATGTTATGGGTTCCTTCTATCTTGATGGCGACCTCCCTGACTATCACGTTCAGGGTTTGCTCTAAATCTTATTCCTCAAACTAGCTTTCATCTAAGATTTCATCTTTAAGCTCTTGAACATTCAGAACCCAAATTCTATAGGAATACCTCATTGTTCCCTTATCATCTTTCTCGGTATTAATCTCATATTTATTTGTTGGCTCTCTGCCTTCATTCATCACCTTTTTCTGGCACAATATGTTCTTTTCCGATAATTCAGACTGTATTGCAATCTCAAACAGCTTTTCAGTACCGGCTCCGGTTACCTTCACTTCTATTTCCAAAATCTCTTATAAACTCTCCCAAAGACATTATCATCTTGAGTCTCTCCTTTTTACTAAGGGCATCAGCCACCACATTGGCTTTCCCCGAATGATAAAGAATCTCATAATCGTAATCCTTGATTAGCTCTAACCACCTTCTCTGGCGCATGTTGAGCTCTTTCTACGCGAAAATGCACTAGAGCACTTATGGCTTGTGTAAATCTCGCACTTCTCTCAATACAAGTAGTGCCTCCAATCTTTAGGGCAAAACTATTGCCACGAGCCTAAGCTCATGGATGGGGACATCGAATTTTATACTTCCTTAATTATCTTGACGCGTACGCGATTAACTTGCCGTGCTGTATAAGAAGCACCCTAATTTCTTATGCGAAGCGTCACTACACTTCATAAAATCTCATTTTCCATCCGGCAACGCCAACATAGGGAACGTCACCAACCTTTGCTTTGGTTCTTAAAATCTTTTCTCGTATTTCTCTGTCCATTTAAACTTCTTAGTCTTACGAGTATGCCGCGTCAAGGGGGCAACTATCTTTACAAACTTGAACGAACCTCCGGTAGTGACCGGCCAATCCTACCTCTGGTAGTTTCTCTAACCATGGTCATCAATTCCTCAGTGGTCCTTTATTTATTCTTGTCAGGATCCTTCACGGGATCCTCCTCAGCAACAATCCCTTCTAGGACAACATCCTCAACCGCTACATCCTCAATATCAACATCATCCGGTCCTGCGTTAGGACGCTCTATCGGATCCACAATCCGATCTCCAATTAGTAATAAAACATCATCGCGCTGTTACTCCTCAACCTCAGGGTTCGGAGTCCCGCTACCATATACGATAACGAACTACGCTTCTATCACGATATTTATAAGGGTTCCCATAAGGGTTTTAACTGTCAGTACTACGTTAGGTATCCCGACTATGAACTTGGCAAGAGTTCTTATTATCTTAGTTATTATCTTAACGTCACATCATCTCTGAGGTTTATAACGCTTGGCTCTGATACCACTTCTGTAACACCCCCAAATCCGGGGTCGGGGATCCGGGTTGTCACGAGTTCCAATTCCCTTAATAACACCCAATCTTATTAAACAATCAACTACTCTGTACTGTGACCCCACAATATACGCACACACACCACAAGTTATAGTCTCAGAGATGAATTCCCAAAAATAATCACAAGTCACTTTATTCTTATCTGTCAATACACCTTAAAAGGGTTTTCTGAATAAATTTATATTTCTTTGCCATTATTACAATTCATAAATATACATAAATCTGGTACATCAAAAGTTGAAAGCCTAGCCTATTGGTAGCTCCTACCTCAGCTACAGCGACATCAACGCCTATAGGAAACTGCGGAACGTTTCCTATCCGCTCGCGAATTGGGAGCTTGGTCCTGTTCATCTTATCTATCTGATGTTGTGTGATGAAAGAAGAAAGCAAGGGTGAGCAGCAAGCCCACCAAAATAATATGTATAATGATTAACAATATATGAGCCTTCTCATAGTACTCATAAAATTCTTGGTTAAGAAGAAATGAACCAAGTTGATATCTTAATGCGATGAAGTCGCAAAATATTCAGTATATATATATATATACTTTTCAAAATATTGGAAGTCCTCTTCCATGCATAATACACACAGAGTTCCAGTGTATAACTGTATAAAAATACCATTGCAAGGTGATCTCATATATCTAACCTTGTCTCAACGTTTTTCTGAAAATCTTTGTCATGCATAAGATAATCATTTACTAGATATAAGTTTAAAAGATGAAGTTACAAGATACTCCAATATACTTATATCTTTTCCAAATACTACTTGAACTACCACCGTTCAAGTTATAATTAGTTCAAAAGTTCATCACATAGATGAGACTACAAGATAATACTTGAATAGATTCAATCTTTGAAATATTATTGAATGAAATGAAGTTACGAGATACTTCATTAAGTCCCGATATATATATATACACCTATATATATCTCTCATACATTTCCTGAAAACCTCTGTCATGTAAAGTATGAACAGAGTTGCAATATCCAATGAATTTGGAAAGAAAAGAAATTTTGGCATAAACCTGATATCTTGCTGATCAGGCAAAGATACCAATAAGTAACCTTTTCTACTAGTAGATGGATGAATCCCCCACCGGTCATCACCCTGGCCACATAAGAACCTTGTGCTGGACCGCCACCCGGCCTCTTACGCGTTGATGGACTGCCACCCAGCCACTTACACTTTGATAGACCGTACCCCGGCCTGTCGCTTATGCTGACTCAATAGATGGACTTACTTCCCGAACATTGGGTAAGTAATCAATTCATTTATGAAAATAACAACCTCGTTGTGAATGTAAAATACACCACTGAGCCGGATCCCTCAAGTTTTGAGCGAGTATTTAAATCCCCTTCGAAAGGAAGATCTTAAATATAAAAATGAGTTTTGGGATCCGCTCTAACTTTTAAAATCATTTTGAAGACTCGAAAACATTTTTAAGAATGTTTGGAGTAATGCTGATTTAATGAAATAAATCAGCCCCGATATATTAGAAAATATCTGAATATTATTATTTAAATAATATTCCCAAAAGGATAATCTCTATATAAACAATTTGAAGTAGAAGTTTTAAAACTCATACTTGAAATGAATATTAAATAACCAAAGATATACTTATACGAAAGTACTATCTTTATTTGAATAATCGAAAATAAGTTTGATTATCGAAACATTATTCTTTAATAAAATAAAGAATAATATTTAGTAAATATGCGGAGTCATAAGTCCTCAAATGAATATTCAAAAAATACTATTCATTAAATAAAATAACGGAGTCATAAAACCTCGAATGAATATTCAAAATAATATTCACTAAATAAAATAACGGAGTCATAAATCCTCGAATGAATATTCAAAATAATATTCAATAATAAAATAAAGGAGTCATAAGTCCTCGGATGAATATTCGAAATAATATTCAATAATAAAATAAAGTTATCGAATAAACCTTATTCGATTAATAGTTTTGAAAACTATAACCATAAATATATATATAAAATCTACTCGGGATCCTCGACTCCCGGTTTTAGAAAATGTTTTCACCTTTGGGTCCCTATACTAAGGGTATATGCAATTTACCGCTATTCTCTAGCATAGGTATTATCAACTGAACCAACAGATATATATGGCAAGAATACGAAACAGGCATGCATATGTACCATATCACATGCTACAATATATCGCAAGAATTTGCTAATATAACCAACATGCATATCACAAGATAATGCATATACATATATACATCACAACAACAGTATAACGGGTAGAAAACTTGCCTGAGTGCTCCCGGATAGACTTAAGCTTAGAGTGGGTCCAATAACCTATGAACAACAACATAAGTCGGAATTAAACCCCGGTCGCTTAAGAAACTAGACTTTAACCATTTAGAGTCCTAACGTTTGCTTTCGTGCTTACCGATTTACTTAAGTCGCTCGAGTACCCTCGGCTCCACCATTTTTAATAAATTACCCATTAAGAATTTTAAAGCGATTCTTTCGCGACCCCAAATAGTCATTTAAAGTCCTTAAACAAGGTTTCAAAGTAAGGCGAGGGGTAATGGTTCGGTCGCGAAACGCAGTTACTTAAAACAGTCGTTTCTCCTAAACCGTACATCTGATTCAAACGAACCACATACCAAAACGAAGCTCGTAACATGAACTATCTAATCATGGCAATGGTCAAAACCTAACAGGGAGTTCTCGGGTCCTGATGTTAAGAGCAAAAATAGTCTAAAGTAAATCGGACATTACGACGGCTATGTTTACGCGATTTCCCAAATTTAAACCAACTCAAAACAACCACAATTCAACCCCAATTCACAACCCAATCAAAACTCCATCCAAAATACATTACAACAGACCCAAACCAACTCATTATAATCCATTTACTTACTCCTAAAACTTGAATTTAAACTATACTACATTCTTTAACCAAATCTTAAGATTTCAACAAATCAATCACCACCATTCCAACCCAAACTCTTAAACAAACAAGTTTCAAGCTACTCTTTACTCTAACAACCAAAATCAACCTAATATACAAATTAAAGCTAGGGTTTGGAGATGATATACCTTCCTTGAAGTGGTGTGAGTAGCTAGGAAGCCTTCGGAAGCCTTGAGGAGTCTTAGGAAAGCTTGGATCTTAAAGGAAAAACAAGAAAATCAAGTTAAAATTCTTGAAGTCACTATTCATTGTCTTCTTCATTGATTTATTGGAAGAGATTGTGAAGGAATTAGGAGCTTAAACTTATAGCATATCCATATCTATGTACAAGGAACCTTAGATAATTACCTTGTGATTTAACAATGCTTGGAACTTGATTTTTGGAAATTTCTTCTTTGAAAAAGAAGAAAAGCCGAGAGCAAGCTTGGAGAAAGAGAGATTTTTGTGTTTTTGCTTTGATTTGATTCTTTGGTTGGTTGTTTTTGATTTGTTTTTGGGTAATTACCTTTCTAACCTTGACTTTGTGTGGTTATAAACCAACCACATCTCCTTCCTCCCTATGTCATGCTTATGTCATCATGTGATGTCATCCTCCCCTCTTTGTCCTCTTCTCATTGGTTGGATGACATCATCCCCCCTAATCTTTTTGATTAACTTCCTAATTATTTGCCTAATGACCGCTGATCTGTTATACGGTTCGCTTAACTTTCGTTTTCGTTTATCGTTTGAGGGATCATACCCGGGATCTTATTACTTGGGTTTCCTTAACCTTTCTCAATATATTATAATCCTTTTATGATCCTCTCTTATAATCCTTTAATTTAAATCCTTTTTATCCAGTTACCTTATACTCAATTCTTTCCGTATCTAGTGGATTTCCGGGAAAAATCAAAGTGTTCGGAATTGGATTCTGACGATCTTTACATACAGTTATATACCACATAGAGTACTAATAATATCCCAGAAGATCAATAACAGAACCCCTACATAATGTGGCTTGAAAAGTTTTCTCATTCAGCATAATCTGCAAAATCACTATTCATAAGGATTTCAAAAATTTCCAAAAATTGGGGTTATTACATACATGGTTAATTATAACCAAAATTTGGACCAAAATTGACTTGTACGAATGTGGGACTAAGAGGAGGTAAAAGGATTTCTAATTGCATGTACATGATGTTACATAATTGTACCAATATATGATGGCAAGTGACTCTTATAAGGTGCAAAGTGACTCTAATATGGCGAGAAGTCACTTACATGATTGAGTAGAGCCAAAATGTGGCCCAAAATTGACTTGTACCAAAGGGGCACCAAATGGTTATTAAAGGATTTCTAATTGCATGTACCTGATGTTAACATGTTAATTGTATCAATATATGGTGGCAAGTGACACTTATAGGGTGCAAACTGACTCTAATATGGTGAAAAGTGACTTACATGGTTGATTAGAGCCAAAATGTGGAACAAACTTAACTTGTATGAAAGTGGCATTAATAGGAGGTAAAAGGATGTCAAATTGGATGTATATGATATTAACATCTTAATTGTTGTATATATGGTGGAAAGTGACTCTTATAGGGTGCAAAGTGACTCTAATTTTGTGAAAAGTGACTTACATGGTTGATTTGAACCAAAATGTGGAACAAAATTGACCTGTATGAAAGTGGAACTAAAAGGTGGTAAAAGGATGTCAAATTGGATGTATATGATGTTAACATTTTAATTGTACAAATATATGGTGGAAAGGGACTCATATAGGATGCAAAATGACTCTAATATGGTGAAAAGTGACTTACATGGTTAATTAGAACCAAAATGTGGACCAAAATTGTCTTGTATGAATGTGGCACTAAGAGGTTGTAAAAGGACTTCTAATTGCATGTACATGATATTAGCATTTTAATTGTAGCAATATATGATGGAAAGTGACTCTTATAAGGTGCAGAGTGACTCTAATATGGTGAGAAGTCACTTATATGATTGATTAGAGCCAAAATGTGGTCCAAAATTGACTTGTAAGAAAGGGGTACCAAGAGGTGGTTAAAAGATATCTAATTACATGTACATGATGTTAACATGTTAATTGTATCAATATATGGTGGCAAGGGACTCTTATAGGGTGCAAAGTGACTCTAATAAGTGAAAAGTGACTTACATGGTTAATTACAGCCAAAATGTGGAACAAAATTAACTAGTATGAAAGTGGCATTAATAGGTGGTAAAAGGATTTCAAATTGGATGTATATGACGTTAACATGTTAATTGTTGTATATATGGTGGAAAGTGACTCTTATAGGGTGAAAAGTGACTCTAATATGGTGGAAAGTGACTTACATGGTTGATTAGAACCAAAATGTGGAACAAAATTGACCTGTATGAAAGTGAAATTAAGAGGTGGTAAAAGGATGTCAAATTGGATGTATATGATGTTAACATTTTAATTGTACAAATATATGGTGGAAAGTGACTCATATAGGATGCAAAATGACTCTAATATGGTGAAAAGTGACTTACATGGTTAATTAGTACCAAAATGTGGACCAAAATTGACTTGTATGAATGTGGCAAGAAGAGGTGGTAAAATGATTTCTAATTGCATGTGCATGATGTTAACATGTTAATTGTACCAATATATGTTGGCAAGTGACTTTTATAATGTGCAAAGTGACTTTAATATTGTGAGAAGTCACTTACATGATTGATTAGAGTCAAAATGTAGCCCAAAATTGACTCGTAGGAAAGGGGTACCATTAGGTGGTTAAAAGATGTCTAATTGCATGTACATGATTTTAACATGTTAATTGTATCAATATATGGTGGTAAGTGACTCTTATAGGGTGCAAAGTGACTCTAATATGGTGAAAAGTGACTTGCATGTTTAATTAGAACCAAAATGTGGACCAAAATTGACTTGTATGAATGTGGCACTAAGAGGTCGTAAAAGGATTTCTAATTGCATGTACATGATGTTAACATGTTAAATGTACCAATATATGATGACAAGTGACTCTTATAAGGTGCAAAGTGACTCTAATATGGTGAAAAGTGACTTACATGGTTGAGTAGAGCCAAAATATGGAACAAAATTAACTTTTATGAAAGTGGAATTAATAGGTGGTAAAAGGATGTCAAATTGGATGTATATGATGTTAACATGTTACTTGTTGTATATATGGTGCAAAGTGACTCTTATAAGGTGTAGAATGACTCTAATATGGTGAAAAGTGACTTACATGTTTGATTAGAACCACACTGTGGAACCAAACTGACCTGTATGAAAGTGAAACTAAGAGGTGGTAAAAGGATGCCAACTTGGATGTATATGATGTTAACATGTTTATTGTACAAATATATGGTGTAATGTGACTCATATAGGTGCAAAATGACTCTTAAAGGGTGAAAAGTCACTTACATGGTTAATTAGAACCAAAATGTGGACCAAAATTGACTTGTATGAATGTGGCACTAAGAGGTGGTAAAACAATTTTTAATTGCATGTACATGATGTTAACATGTTAATTGTACCATTATATGATGGCAAGTGACTCTTACAAGGTGAAAGTGACTCTAATATGGTGAAAAGTAACTTACATGATTGATTAGAGCCAAAATATGGAACAAAATTAACGTGTATGAAAGTGGCACTAGGAGGTGGTAAAAGGATTTCTAATTGCATGTACATTATGTTAACATGTTAATTGTACCAATATATGATGACAAGTTACTCTTATAAGGTGCAAAGTGACTTTAATATTGTGAGAAGTTACTTACATGATTGATTGAACCAAAATGTGGCCCAAAATTGACTTGTAAGAAATGGGTACCAAGAGTTGGTTAACGGATGTCTAATTGCATGTACATGATGTTAACATGTTAATTGTATCAATATATGGTAGCAAGTGACTCTTATAGGGTGCAAAGTGATTCTAATATGGTGAAAAGTGACTTACATGGTTGATTAGAGCCAAATTGTGGAACAAAATTAACTTGTATGAAAGTGGCATTAATAGGTGGTAAAAGGATGTCAAATTGGATGTATATGATGTCAAAATGCCAGTTGTTGTATATATGGTGGAAAGTGACTCATATAGGATGCAAAATGACTCTAATATGGTGAAAAGTGACTTACATTGTTAATTAGAACCAAAATATGGACCAAAATTGACTTGTATGAATGTGGCACTAAGAGGTGGTAAAAGGATTTTTAATTGCATGTGCATGATGTTAACATGTTAATTGTACCAATATATGATGGCAAGTGACTCTTATAATGTGTAAAGTGACTTTAATATTGTGAGAAGTCACTTACATGATTGATTAGAGTCAAAATGTGGCCCAAATATGACTTGTAGGAAAGGGGTACCAATAGGTGGTTAAAAGATGTCTAATTGCATGTACATGATTTTAACATGTTAATTGTATCAATATATGGTGGTAAGTGACTCTTATAGGGTGCAAAGTGACTCTAACATGGTGAAAAGTGACTTGCATTTTTAATTAGAACCAAAATGTGGACCAAAATTGACTTGTATGAATGTGGCACTAAGAGGTCGTAAAAGGATTTCTAATTGCATGTACATGATGTTAACATGTTAACTGTACCAATATATGATGACAAGTGACTCTTATAAGGTGCAAAGTGACTCTAATATGGTGAAAAGTGACTTACATGGTTGAGTAGAGCCAAAATGTGGAACAAAATTAACTTTTATGAAAGTGTAATTAATAGGTGGTAAAAGGATGTCAAATTGGATGTATATGATGTTAACATGTTACTTGTTGTATATATGGTGCAAAGTGACTCTTATAAGGTGCAGAATGACTCTAATATGGTGAAAAGTGACTTACATGTTTGATTAGAACCACACTGTGGAACCAAACTGACCTGTATGAAAGTGAAACTAAGAGGTGGTAAAAGGATGCCAACTTGGATGTATATGATGTTAACATGTTTATTGTACAAATATATGGTGTAATGTGACTCATATAGGTGCAAAATGACTCTTAAAGGGTGAAAAGTCACTTACATGGTTAATTAGAACCAAAATGTGGACCAAAATTGACTTGTATGAATGTGGCACTAAGAGGTGGTAAAACGATTTTTAATTGCATGTACATGATGTTAACATGTTAATTGTACCATTATATGATGGCAAGTGACTCTTACAAGGTGCAAAGTGACTCTAATATGGTGAAAAGTAACTTACATGATTGATTAGAGCCAAAATATGGACCAAAATTAACGTGTATGAAAGTGGCACTAAGAGGTGGTAAAAGGATTTCTAATTGCATGTACATTATGTTAACATGTTAATTGTACCAATATATGATGACAAGTTACTCTTATAAGGTGCAAAGTGACTTTAATATTGTGAAAAGTTACTTACATGATTGATTGAGCCAAAATGTGGCCCAAAATTGACTTGTAAGAAATGGGTACAAGA
Source organism: Apium graveolens (assembly GCF_009905375.1). Classification (NCBI taxonomy): domain Eukaryota; kingdom Viridiplantae; phylum Streptophyta; class Magnoliopsida; order Apiales; family Apiaceae; genus Apium; species Apium graveolens. The sequence goes on along the minus strand of NC_133649.1, from coordinate 269,283,294 downwards.
GTTGGTTAACGGATGTCTAATTGCATATACATGATGTTAACATGTTAATTGTATCAATATATGGTAGCAAGTGACTCTTATAGGGTGCAAAGTGATTCTAATATGGTGAAAAGTGACTTACATAGTTGATTAGAGGCAAATTGTGGAACAAAATTAACTTGTATGAAAGTGGCATTAATAGGTGGTAAAAGGATGTCAAATTTGATGTATATGATGTCAAAATGCCAATTGTTGTATATATGGTGGAAAGTGACTCATATAGGATGCAAAATGACTCTAATATGGTGAAAAGTGACTTACATTGTTAATTAGAACCAAAATGTGGACCAAAATTGACTTGTATGAATGTGGCACTAAGAGGTGGTAAAAGGATTTCTAATTGCATGTGCATGATATTAACATGTTAATTGTACCAATATATGATGGCAAGTGACTCTTATAATGTGCAAAGTGACTTTAATATTGTGAGAAGTCACTTACATGATTGATTAGAGTCAAAATGTGGCCCAAATATGACTTGTAGAAAAGGGGTACCAATAGGTGGTTAAAAGATGTCTAATTGCATGTACATGATGTTAACATGTTAATTGTATCAATATATGGTGGCAAGTGACTCTTATAGGGTTCAAAGTAACTCTAATATGGTGAAAAGTGACTTGCATGTTTAATTGAACAAAAATGTGGACCAAAATTGAATTGTATGAATGTGGCACAAAGAGGTCGTAAAAGGATTTCTAATTGCATGTACCTGATGTTAACATGTTAAATGTACCAATATATGATGGCAAGTGACTCTTATAAGGTGCAAAGTGACTCTAATATGGTGAGAAGTCACTTGCATGATTGATTAGAGCCAAAATGTTGGCCAAAATTGACTTGTAGGAAAGGGGTACCAATAGGTGGTTAAAAGATGTCTAATTGCATGTACATGATGTTAACATGTTAATTGTATCAATATATGGTGGCAAGTGACTCTTATAGGGTGCAAATAGACTCTTATATGGTGAAAAGTGACTTACATGGTTGATTAGAGCCAAACTTTGGAACAAAATTAACTTGTATGAAAGTGGCATTAATAGGTTGTAAAAGGATGTCAAATTGGATGTATATGATGTTAACATTTTTATTATACAAATATATTGTGGAAACTGACTCTAATATGATGAAAAGTGACTTATATGGTTAATTAGAAGCAAAATGTGGACAAAAAATGGCTTGTCTGAATGTGGCACTAAGAGGTGGTAAAAGGATTTCTAATTGCATGTACACGATGTAAACATGTTAATTGTACCGATATATGATGGCAAGTGACTCTTATAAGGTGCAAAGTGTCTCTAATGTGGTGAGAAGTCACTTACATGATTGATTAGAGCCAAAAATATGGCCCAAAATTGACCTGTAGGAAAGGGGTACCAAGAGGTGGTTAAAGGATGTCTACTTGCATGTACACGATGTTAACATGTTAATTGTGTAAATATATGGTGGCAAGTGACTCTTATTGGGTGCAAAGTGACTCTAATATGGTGAAAAGTGACTTACATGGTTCAGTAGAGCCAAAATGTGGAACAAAATTAACTTTTATGAAAGTGGAATTAATAGGTGGTAAAAGGATGTCAAATTGGATGTATATGATGTTAACATGTTAATTGTTGTATATATGGTGCAAAGTGACTCTTATAAGGTGCAGAATGACTCTAATATGGTGAAAAGTGACTTACATGGTTGATTAGAGCCAAAATGTGGAATAAAATTAACTTGTATGAAAGTGGCATTAATAGGTGGTAAAAGGATGTCAAATTGGATGTATATGATGTTAACATGTCAATTGTTGTATATATAGTGGAACGTGACTCTTATAAGGTGCAAAGTGACTCTAATATGGTGAAAAGTGACTAATATGGTTTATTATAACCAAAATGTGGACCAAAATTGACTTGTATGAATGGCACTAAGAGGTGGTAAAAGGATTTCTAATTGCATGTACATGATGTTAACATGTTAATTGTACCAATATATGATAGCAAGCGACTCTTATAAGGTGCAAAGTGACTCTAATCTGGTGAGAAGTCACTTACATGATTGATTAGAGCCAAAATATGGCCCAAAATTGACTTGTTGGAAAGGTGTACAAATAGGTGGTTGAAAGATGTCTAATTACATGTACATGATGTTAACATGTTAATTGTATCAATATATGGTGGCAAGTGAATCTTATTGGGTGCAAAGTGACTCTAATATGGTGAAAAGTGACTTACATGGTTGTATAGAGCCAAAATGTGAAACAAAATTAACTTGTATGAAAGTGGCATTAATTGGTGGTAAAAGGATGTCAAATTGGATATATATGATGTTAGCATGTTAATTGTTGTATATATGATGGAAAGTGAATCATATAGGGTAGAAAGTGACTCTAATATGGTGAAAAGTGACTTACATGGTAATTAGAACCAAAATATGGACCAAAATTGACTGTATGAATGTGGCACTAAGAGGTGGTTAAAGGATGTCTAGTTGCATGTCCATGATGTTAACATGTTAATTGTATCAGTATATGGTGGCAAGTGACTCTTATAAGGTTCAAAGTAACTCTAATATGGTGAAAAAAGACTTACATGGTTGATTAGAGCCAAAATATGAAACAAAATTAACTAGTATGAAAGTGGCATTAATAGGTGGTAAAAGGATGTCGAATTGGATTTATATGATGTTAACATGTTAATTGTTGTATATATGGTGGAAAGTGACTCTTATAGGGTGCCAAGTGACTCTAATATGGTGAAAAGTGACTTACATGGTTGATTAGAAGCAAAATATGGAACAAAATTGACCTGTATGAAAGTGGAATTAAGAGCTGGTAAAAGGATGTCAAATTGGATGTATATGATGTTAACATTTTAATTGTACAAATATATGGTGGAAAGTGACTCATATAAGATGTAAAATGACTCTAATATGGTGAAAAATGACTTACATGGTTAATTAGAACCAAAATGTGGACCAAAATTGACTTGTATGAATGTGTCACTAAGAGGTGCTAAAAGGATTTCTAATTGCATGTGCATGATGTTAACATGTTAATTGTACCAATATATGATGGCAAGTGACTCTTATAATGTGCAAAGTGACTTTAATAGTGTGAGAAGTCACTTACATGATTGATTAGAGCCAAAATGTGGCCCAAAATTGACTTGTAGGAAAGGTGTACAAATAGGTGGTTAAAAGATGTCTAATTACATGTACATGATGTTAACATGTTAATTGTACCAATATATGGTGGCAAGTGACTCTTATAGGGTGCAAAGTGACTCTAATATGGTGAAAAGTGACTTGCTTGTTTAATTAGAACCAAAATTTGGACCAAAATTGACTTGTATGAATGTGGCACTAAGAAGTGGTAAAAGGATTTTTTAATTGCATGTACATGATGTTAACATGTTAACTATACCAATATATGATGGCAAGTGACTCTTATAAGGTGCAAAGTCACTATAATATGGTGAGAAGTCACTTACATGATTGATTAGATCCAAAATGTGGCCCAAAATTGACTTGTAGGAAAGGGGTACCAAGAGGTGGTTAAAGGATGTCTAATTGCATGTACATGATGTTAACATGTTAATTGTGTCAATATATGGTGGCAAGTGACTGTTACATGGTGCAAAGTGACTCAAATATGGTGAAAAGTGACTTACATGGTTGAGTAGAGCCAAAATGTGGAACGAAATTAACTTTTATGAGAGTTGAATTAATAGTTGGTAAAATGATGTCAAATTAGATGTATATGATGTTAACATGTTAATTGTTGTATATATGGTGCAAAGTGACTCTTATAAGGTGCAAAGTGACTCTAATATGGTGAAAAGTGACTTACATTGTTGATTAGAACCAAAATGTGGAACCAAACTGACCTGTATGAAAGTGGAACTAAGAGGTTGTAAAAGGATGTCAACTTGAATGTATTTGATGTTAACATGTTAATTGTACAAATATATGGTAGAATGTAACTCATATAGTACAAAATGACTCTAATATGGTGAAAAGTCACTGACATGGTTAATTAGAACCAAAATGTGGACAAAAATTGACTTGTATTAATGTGGCACTAAGAGGTGGTAAAAGGATTTTTAATTGCATGTACATGATGTTAACATGTTAATTGTACCATTATATGATGGCAAGTGACTCCTACAAGGTGCAAAATGACTCTAATATTGTGAAAAGTGACTTACATGGTTGATTAGAGCCAAAATGTGGAATAAAATTAACGTGTATGAAAGTGGCACTAAGAGGTGGTAAAAGGTTATCTAATTGCATGTACATGATGTTAACTTGTTAATTGTACTAATATATGATGACATGTGACCCTTATATGGTGCACAGTGACTCTAATATTGTGAGAAGTCACTTACATGTCTGCTTAGAGCCAAAATGTGGCCCAAAATTGACTTGTAAGAAAGGGGGTACCAAGAGATGGTTAAAGGATGTCTAATTGCATGTACATGATGTTAACATGTTAATTGTATTAATATATGGTGGCAAGTGACTGTTATAGGGTGCAAAGTGACTCTAATATGGTGAAAAGTGATTTACATGGTTGATTAGAGCCAAAATATGGAACAAAATAAACTTGTATAAAAGTGGCATTAATAGGTAGTAATAGGATGTCAAATTGGATGTATATGATGTTTACATGTTAATTATACAAATATATTGTTGAAAGTGACTCATATAGGGTGCAAAATAACTCTAATATGGTGAAAAGTGACTTACATGGTTAATTAGAACCAAAATGTGGACTAAAATGACTTATATGAATGTGGCACTAAGAGGTTGTAAAAGGATTTTTAATTGCATGTACATGATGTTAACATGGTAAATGTACCAATATATGATGGCAAGTGACTCTTATAAGGTACAAAGAGACTCTAATTTGATGAAAAGTCACTTACATGATTGATTAGAGCCAAAATGTGGCCCAAAATTGACTTGTAGGAAAGGGTTACTAAGAGGTGGTAATTGGATGTCTAATTGCATGTACATGATGTTAACATGTTAATTGTATCAATATATAGTGGCGACTCTTATAGGGTGCAAAGTGACTCTAATATGGTGAAAAGTGACTTACATGGTTGATTAGAGCCAAAATGTGGAACAAAATTAACTTGTATAAAAGTGGCATTAATAGGTTTTAAAGGATGTCAAATTTGATGTATATTATGTTAACCTGTTAATTGTACAAATAGATTGTTGAAAGTGACTCATATAGGGTGCAAAATGACTCTAATACGGTAAAAAGTGACTTACATGGTTAATTAGAACCAAAATGTAGACAAAAATTGAATTGTATGAATGTGGCACTAAGAGGTTGTAAAAGGATTTCTAATTGCATGTACAAGATGTTAGCATGTTAATTGTACCAATATATGATGGTATGTGACTCTTATAAGGTGCAAAGTGGTGAGAAGTCACTTACATGATTGCTTAGAGCCAAAATGTGACTCAAAATTGACTTGTAAGAAAGGGGTACCAAGTGGTGGTTAAAAGATATCTAATTGAATGTACATGATGTTAACATGTTAATTGTATCAATATATGGTGGCAAGTAACTTTTATAGGGTGCAAAGTGACTCTAATATGGTGAAAAGTGACTTACATGGTTTATTAGAGCGAAAATGTTGAACAAAATTAACTTGTATGAAAATGGCATTAATAGGTGGTAAAATGATGTCAAATTAGATGTATATGATGTTAACATGTAAATTGTTGTATATATGGTGGAAAGTGACTCTTATAGGGTGAAAGTAACTTTAATATGGTGAAAAGTGACTAACATGGTTAATTAGAACCAAAATGTTGACCAAAATTGACTTGTCTCAATGTGGCACTATGAGGTGGTAAATGGATTTCTAATTACATGTACATGATGTTAACATGTTAATTGTACCAATATATGATGGCAAGGGACTCTTATAAGGTGCAAAGTGACTCTAATATGGTGAAAAGTCACTTACATGATTGATTAGAGCCAAAACGTGGCCCCAAATTGACTTGTAGGAAAAGGTTACCAAATGGTGGTTAAAGGATGTCTAATTTCATGTACATGATGTTAACATGTTAATTGTATCAATAAATGGTGGCAAGTGACTCTTATAGGGTGCAAAGTGACTCTAATATGGTGAAAAGTGACTTACATGGTTGATTAGAGACAAAATGTGGAACAAAATAAACTTGTATGAAAGTGGCATTAATAGGTGGTAAAAGGAGGTCAAATTGGATGTCTATGATGTCAACATGTCAATTGCCGTATATATGGTGGAAAGGGACTCTTATAGGGTGCAAAGGGACTCTAATATGGTAAAAAGTGACTTACATGGTTAATTAGAACCAAAATATGGACCAAAATTGACTTGTATGAATGTGGGACTAAGAGGTGGTAAAAGGATTTCCAATTGCGTGTACATGATGTTAACATGTTAATCGTACCAATATATGACGGCAAGTGACTCTTATAAGGTGCAAAGTGACTCTAATATGGTGAGAAGTCACTTACATGATTGATTAGAGCCAAAATGTGGCTCAAAATTGACTTGTACAAAAGGGGTACCAAAAGGTTGTTAAAGGATGTCTAATTGCATGTACCTGATGTTAACATGTTAATTGTATCAATATATGGTGGCAAGTGACTCTTATAGGGTGCAAAGTGACTCTAATATGGTGAAAAGTGATTTACATGGTTGATTAGAGCCAAAATATGGAACAAAATAAACTTGTATGAAAGTGGAATTAATAGGTAGTAATAGGATGTCAAATTGGATGTATATGATGTTTACATGTTAATTATACAAATATATTGTTGAAAGTGACTCATATAGGTTGCAAAATGACTCTAATATGGTGAAAAGTTACTTACATGGTTAATTACAACCAAAATGTAGACCAAAATTGACTGGTATGAATGTGGCACTTAGAGGTTGTAAAAGGATTTTTAATTGCATGTACATGATGTTAACATGTTAAATGTACCAATATATGATGGCAAGTGACTCTTATAAGGTGCAAAGTGACTCTAATATGATGAAAAGTCACTTACATGATTGATTAGAGCCAAAATGTGGCCCAAAATTGACTTGTATGAAAGGGGTACCAAGAGGTGGTAAAAGGATGTCTAATTGCATGTACATAATGTTAACATGTTAATTGTATCAATATATGGTGGTGAGTTTTATAGGGTGCAAAGTGACTCTAATATGGTGACTTACATGGTTGATTAGAGCCAAAATGTGGAACAAAATTAACTTGTATAAAAGTGGCATTAATAGGTGGTAAAAGGATGTCAAATTTGATGTATATTATGTTAACATTTTAATTGTTGTATATATGGTGGAAAGTGCCTCTTATAGGGTGCAAAGTGACTCTAATATGGTGAAAAGTGACTTACATGGTTGATTAGAATCAAAATGTGGAACAAAATTGACCTGTATGAAAGTTGAACTAAGAGGTGGTGAAAGGATGTAAAATTGGATGCATATGATGTTAACATGTTAATTATACAAATAGATTGTGGAAAGTGACTCATATAAGGTGCAAAATGACTCTAATACGGTGAAAAGTGACTTACGTGGTTAATTAGAACCAAAATGTGGACCAAAATTGAATTGTATTAATGTGGCACTAAGAGGTTTTAAAAGGATTTCTTATTGCATGTACATGATGTTAACACGTTAATTGTACTAATATATGATGACAGGTGACTTTTATAAGGTGCAAAGTGGTGAGAAGTCACTTACATGATTGATTAGAGCTAAAATGTGACCAAAAATTGACTTGTAAGAAAGGGGTACCAAGAGGTGGTTAAAAGATATCTAATTGAATTTACATGATGTTAACATGTTAATTGTATCAATATATGGTGGCAAGTGACTCTTATCGGGTGTAAATTGACTCTAATATGGTGAAAAGTGACTTACATGGTTGATTAGAGCCAAAATGTTGAACAAAATTAACTTGTATGAAAGTGGCATTAATAGGTGGTAAAAGGATTTCAAATTTGATGTATATGCTGTTAACATGTCAATTGTTGTATATATGGTGGAAAGTGACTCTTATAGGGTGAAAGTAACTTTAATATGGTGAAAAGTGACTAAATGGTTAATTAGAACCAATATGTGGACCAAAATTGACTTGTCTGAATGTGGCACTAAGAGGTGGTAAAAGGATTTTTAATTGCATGTATATGATGTTAACATGTTAATTGTACCAATATATGATGGCAAGGGATTCTTATAAGGTGCAAAGTGACTCTAATATGGTGAAAAGTCACTTACATGATTGATTAGAGCCAAAACGTGGCCCCAAATTGACTTTTAGGAAAGGGTTACCAAGTGGTGGTTAAAGGATGTCTAATTGCATATACATGATGTTAACATTTTAATTATATCAATATATGGTGGCAAGTGACACTTATAGGGTGCAAATTGACTCTAATATGGTGAAAAGTGACTTGCATGGTTGATTAGAACTAAAATGTGGAACAAAATTGACCTGTATGAAAGTTGAACTATGAGGTGGTGAAAGAATGTCAAATTAGATGTATAAGATGTTAACATGTTAATTATAAAAATAAATTGTGGAAAGTGACTCATATAGAGTGCAAAATGACTCTAATATGGTGAAAAGTGAATTACATGGTTAATTAGAACCAAAATGTGGACCAAAATTGACTTGTATGAATGTGGCACTAAGAGGTTGTAAAAGGATTTCTAATTGCATGTACATGATGTTAGAATGTTAATTGTACCAATATATGATGGCAGGTGACTCTTATAAGGTGCAAAGTGGTGAGAAGTCACTTACATGATTGCTTAGAGACAAAATGTGACTCAAAATTGACTTGTAAGAAAGGGGTACCAAGTGGTGGTTAAAAGATATCTAATTGAATGTACATGATGTTAACATGTTAATTGTATCAATATATGGTGGCAAGTAACTTTTATAGGGTGCAAAGTGACTCTAATATGGTGAAAAGTGACTTACATGGTTTATTAGAGCGAAAATGTGGAACAAAATTAAATTGTATGAAAGTGGCATTAATAGGTGGCAAAAGGATGTGAAATTGGATGTATATGATGTTAACATGTCAATTGTTGTATATATAGTGGAAAGTGACTCTTATAGGGTGCAAAGTAACTCTAATATGGTGAAAAGTGACTAACATGGTTAATTAGAACCAAAATGTGGACCAAAATTGACTTGTTTGAATGTGGCACTAAGAGGTGGTAAAAGGATCTCTAATTGCATATACATGATGTTAGCATGTTAATTGCACTAATATATGGCAAGTGACTTTTATAAGGTGCAACGTGGTGAGAAGTCACTTACATGATTGATTTGAGCCAAAATGTGACCCAAAATTGACTTGTAAGAAAGAATTACCAAGAAGTGGTTAAAATATATCTAATTGCATGTAGATGATGTTAACATGTTAATTGTATCAATATATGGTGGCAATTAAATCTTATAGGGTGCAAAGTGACTCTAATATGGTGAAAACTGACTTACATGGTTGATTAGAGCCAAAATGTGGAACAAAATTAACTTGTATGAAAGTGGCATTAATAGGTGGTAAAAGGATGTCAAATTGGATGTATATTATGTTAACATGTTAATTGTTGTATATATGGTAGAAAGTGACTCTTATAAGGTGCAAAGTAACTCTAATATGGTGAAACATGACTTACATGGTTGATTAAAACCAAAATGCGGAACAAAATTGACCAGTATGAAAGTGGAATTAGAAGGTGGTAAAAGGATGTCAAATTGGATGTATGAGGTTAGCATGTTAATTGTACAAATATGTGGTGGAAAGTGACTCATATAGGGTGCAAAATGACTCTAATATGGTGAAAAGTGACTTACATGGTTAATTAGAACCAAAATGTGGATCAAAATTGACTTGTATGAATGTGGCACTAAGAGGTGGTAGAAGGATTTCTAATTGCATGTACATGATGTTAACATGTTAATTGTACCAGTATATGATGGCAAGTGACTCTTATAAGGTGCAAAGTGACTCTAATATTGTGAGAAGTCAATTACATGTTTGATTAGAGCCAATATGTGGCCCAAAATTGACTTGTAAGAAAGGGGTTCCAAGTGGTGGTTAAAGAATGTATAATTGCATGTACATGATGTTAATATGTTAATTGTATCAATATGTGGTGGTAAGTGACTCTTATAGGGTGTAAAGTGACTCTAATATGGTGAAAAGTGACTTACATGGTTGATTAGAGCCAAAATGTGGAACAAAATTAACTTGTACGAAAGTGGAATTAATAGGTGGTAAAAGGATGTCAAATTGGATGTATATGATGTTAACATGTTAGTTGTTGTATATATGGTGGAAAGTGACTCTTATAGGGTGCAAAGTGACTCTAATATGGTGAAAAGTGTCTTACATGATTGATTAAAACCAAAATATGGAACAAAATTGACCTGTATGAAAGTGGAATTACGAGGTGGTAAAATTACGTCAAATTGGATGTATATGATGTTAACATTTTAATTGTACAAATATATGGTGGAAAGTGACTCATTTAGGATGCAAAATGACTCTAATATGGTGAAAAGTGACTTACATGGTTAATTAGAACCAAAATGTGGACCAAAATTGTCTTGTATGAATGTAACACTAAGAGGTGGTAAAAGGATTTCTAATTGCATGTGCATCATGTTAACATGTTAATTGTACCAATATATGCTGGCAAGTGACTCTTATAATGTGCAAAGTGACTTTACTATTGTGAGAAGTCACTTACATGTTTGATTAGAGCCGAAGAAAAGGGTACCAAGAGGTGGTTAAAGGTAATCTAATTGCATGTACATGATGTTAACATGTTAATTGTATCAATATATGGTGGCAAGTGACTCTTATAGGGTGCAAAGTGACTCTAATATGGTGAAAAGTGACTTACATGGTAGATTAAAGCCAAAATGTGGAATAAAATTAAATTGTATGAAAGTGGCATTAATAGGTGGTAAAAGGATATCAAATTGGATGTATATGATGTTAAAATGTTAATTGTTGTATATAAGGTGTAATGTGACTCTTATAGGGTGCAAAGTGACTCTAATATGGTGAAAAATGACTTACATGGTTAATTAGAACCAAAATGTGGACCAAAATTGACTTATATGAATGTGGCACTAAGATGTGGTAAAAGGATTTCTAATTGCAAGTACCTGATGCTAACATGTTAATTGTACCAGTATATGATGGCAAGTGACTCTTATAAGGTGCAAAGTGACTCTAATATAGTGAAAAGTTACTTACATGATTGATTAGAGCCAAAATATGGCCCAAAATTAACTTGTAGGAAAAGGGTAACAAGAGGTGGTTAAAGGATGTCTAATTGCATGTACATGATGCTAACATGTCAATTATTTCAATATATGCTGGCAAGTGACTCTTATAGGGTCCAATGTGACTCTAATATGGTCAAAAGTGACTTACACGGTTGATTAGAACCAAAATGTGGAACAAAATTAATTTGTATGAAAGTGGCATTAATAGGTGGTAAAAGGATGTCAAATTGGATTTATATGATGTTAACATGTTAATTATTGCATATATGTTGGGAAGTGACTCTTATAGGGTGCAAAGTGACTCTAATATGGTGAAAAGTGACTTACATGGTGGATTAGAACCAAAATGTGGAACAAAATTGACCTGGATGAAAGTGGAACTAAGAGGTGGTAAAATGATGTCAAATTGGATGTATATGATGTTAACATGTTAATTATATAAATAGATTGTGGAAAGTGACTCATATAGGGTGCAAAGTGACTCTATTATGGTGAAAAGTGACTTACATGTTTAGTTAGAACCAAAATGTGGACCAAAATTGACTTGTATGAATGTGGCACTAAGAGGTGGTAAAAGGATTTCTAATTGCATGTACATGATGTTAACATGTTAATTGTACCAATATATGTTGGCAAGTGACTCTTATAAGGTGCAAAGTGACTCTAATATTGTGAGAAGTCACTTACATGTATGATTAGAGACAAAATGTGGCCAAAAATTGACTTGTAGGAAAAGGGTTCCAAGAGGTGGTTAAAGGATGTCTAATTGAATTTAAATGATGTTAACATTTTAATTGATCAATATATGGTGGCAAGTGACTCTTATAGGGTGCAAAGTGACTCTAATATGGTGAAAAGTGACTTACATGGTCGATTAGAGCCAAAATATGGAACAAAATTAACTTGTATGAAAGCGGCATTAATAGGTGGTAAAAGGATGTCGAATTGGATGTATATGATGTTAACATGTTAATTGTTGTATATATGGTGGAACGTGACTGTTATAAGGTGCAAAGTGAATCTAATATGGTGAAAAGTGACTTACATGGTTTATTAGAACCAAAGTGTGGAACAAAATTGACCAGTATGAAAGTGGAACTAAGAGGTGGTAAAAGGATGTCAAATTGGATGTATATGATGTTAACATGTGAATTATACAAATAGATTGTGGAAAGTGACTCATATAGGGTGCAAAATGACTCTAATATCGTGAAAAGTGACTTGCATGGTTAATGAGAACCAAAATATGGACCAAAATTGACTTGTACGAATGTGGCACTAAGAGGTGGTAAAAGAATTTCTAATTGCATGTACATGAAGTTAAAATTTTAATTGTACCAATATATGATGGCAAGCGACAATTATAAGGTGCAAAGTGACTCTAATATTGTGAGAAGTCCCTTACATGTTTGATTAGAGCCAAAATGTGGCCCAAAATTGACTTGTAGGAAAGGGGTACCAAGAGGTGGTTAAAGGATGTCTAATTGCATGTACATGATGTTAACATGTTAATTGTATCAATATATGGTGGTAGGTGACTCTTATAGGGTGCAAAGTGACTCTAATATGGTGAAAAGTGACTTACATGGTTGATTACAACCAAAATATGGAACAAAATTAACTTGTATGAAGTAGCATTAATAGGTGGTAAAAGGATGTCAAATTGGATGTATATGATGTTAAAATGTTAATTGTTGTATATATGGTGGAATGTGACTCTTATAGGGTGCAAAGTGACTCTAATATGGTGAAAAGTGACTTACATGGTTGATTAGAACCAAAATGTGGAACAAAATTACCCTGTATGAAAGTGGAATTTAGAGGTTGTAAAAGGATGTCAAATTGGATGTATATGATGTTAACATTTTAATTGTACAAATATATGGTAGAAAATGACTCATATAAGATGCAAAATGACTCTAATATGGTAAACAATGACTTACATGGTTAATTAGAACCAAAATGTAGACGAAAATTGACTTGTATGAATGTGGCACTAAGTGGTGGTAAAAGGATTTCTAATTGCATGTGCATGATATTAACATGTTAATTGTACCAATATATGATGGCAAGTGACTCTTATAATGTGCAAAGTGACTTTAATATTGTGAGAAGTCACTTACATGTTTGATTAGAGCCAAAGAAAGGGGTAACAAGAGGTGGTTAAAGGATATCTAATTGCATGTACATGCTGTTAACATGTTAGTTGTATCAATATATGGTGGCAAGTGACTCTTATAGGGTGAAAAGTGACTGTAATATGGTGAAAGTGACTTACATGGTTGATTAAAACCAAAATGTGGAACAAAATTAACTTGTATGAAAGTGGCATTAATAGGTGGTAAAAGGATGTCAAATTGGATGTATATGATGTTAAAATGGCAATTGTTGTATATATGGTGGAACGTGACTCTTATAGGGTGCAAAGTGACTCTAATATGGTGAAAAGTGACTTACATTGTATATGATGCTAAAATGTTAATTGTATCAATATATGTTGGCAAGTGACTTTTATAGGGTATAATGTGACTCCAATATGGTCAAAAGTGACTTACATGGTTGATTAGACCCAATATGTGGAACAAAATTAACTTGTATGAAAGTGGCATTAATAGGTGGTAAAAGGATGTCAAATTGGATTTATATGATGTTAACATATTAATTATTGTATATATGGTGGAAAGTGAGTCTTATAGGGTGCAAAGTGACTCTAATATGGTGAAAAGTGACTTACATGGTGGATTAGAACCAAAATGTGGAACAAAATTGAACTGGAAGAAAGGGGAATTAAGAGGTGGTAAAAGGATGTCAAATTGGATGTATATGATGTTAACATGTTAATTATATAAATAGATTATGGAAAGTGACTCATATATGGTGCAAAGAGACTCTAATATGGTGAAAAATGACTTACATGTTTAATTAGAACCAAAATGGGGACCAAAATTGACTTGTATGAATTTGGCATTAAGAGGTGGTAAAAGGATTTCTAATTGCATGTACATGATGTTAACATGTTAATTGTACCAATATATGCGGGCAAGTGACTCTTATAAGGTGCAGAGTGACTCTAATATTGTGAGAAGTCACTTACATGTTTGATTAGAGACAAAATGTGGCCAAAAATTGACTTGTAGGAAAAGGGTTCCAAGAGGTGGTTAAAGGATGTCTAATTGAATGTACATGATGTTAACATGTTAATTGATCAATATATGGTGGCAAGTGACTCTTATAGGGTGCAAAGTGACTCTAGTATGGTGAAAAGTGACTTACATGGTCGATTAGAGCCAAAATGTAGAACAAAATTAACTTGTATGAAAGCGGCATTAATAGGTGGTCAAAGGATGTCAAATTGGATGTATATGATGTTAACATGTTAATTGTTGTATATATGGTGGAACGTGACTGTTATAAGGTGCAAAGTGACTCTAATATGGTGAAAAGTGACTTACATGGTTTATTAGAACCAAACTGTGGAACAAAATTGACCAGTATGAAAGTGGAACTAAGAGGTGGTAAAAGGATGTCAAATTGGATGTATATGATGTTAACATGTTAATTATAATAATAGATTGTGGAAAGTGACTCAGATAGGGTGCAAAATGACTCTAATATCGTGAAAAGTGACTTGCATGGTTAATGAGAACCAAAATATGGACTAAAATTGACTTGTACGAATGTGGCATTAAGAGGTGGTAAAAGGATTTCTAATTGCATGTACATGAAGTTAACATTTTAATTGTACCAACATATGATGGCAAGCGACACTTATAAGGTGCAAAGTGACTCTAATATTGTGAGAAGTCCCTTACATGTTTGATTAGAGCCAAAATGTGGCCTAAAATTGACTTTAAGAAAGGGGTACCAAGAGGTGGTTAAAGGATGTCTAATTGCATGTACATGATGTTAACATGATAATTGTATCAATATATGGTGGCAGGTGACTCTTATAGGCAAAGTGACTCTAATATGGTGAAAAGTGACTTACATGGTTGATTACAACCAAAATGTGGAACAAAATTAGCGTGTATGAAAGTGGAATTAAGAGGTGGTAAAAGGATGTCAAATTGGATGTATATGATGTTAACATTTTAATTGTACAAATATATGGTGGAAAGTGAGTCTTATAGGGTGCAAAGTGACTCTAATATGGTGAAAAGTGACTTACATGGTGGATTAGAACCAAAATATGGAACAAAATTGAATTGGATGAAAGTGGAACTAAGAGGTGGTAAAAGGATGTCAAATTGGATGTATATGATGTTAACATGTTAATTATATAAATAGATTGTGGAAAGTGACTCATATATGGTGCAAAGTGACTCTAATATGGTGAAAAATGACTTTCATGTTTAATTAGAACCAAAATGGGGACCAAAACTGACTTGTATAAATGTGGCACTAAGAGGTGGTAAAAGGATTTCTAATTGCATGTACATGATGTTAACATGTTAATTGTACCATTATATGTTGGCAAGTGACTCTTATAAGGTGCAAAGTGACTCTAATATTGTGAGAACTTACATGTTTGATTAGAGACAAAATGTGGCCCAAAATTGACTTGTAGGAAAATGGTACCAAGAGGTGGTTAAAGGATGTCTAATTGCATGTACATGATGTTAACTTGTTAATTGATCAATATATGGTGGCAAGTGACTCTTATAGGGTGCAAAGTGACTCTAATATGGTGAAAAGTGACTTACATGGTCGATTAGAGCCAAAATGTGGAACAAAATTAACTTGTATGAAACTGGCATTAATAGGTGGTAAAAGGATGTCAAATTGGATGTATATGATGTTAACATGTTAATTGTTGTATATATGGTGGAATGTGACTGTTATAAGGTGCAAAGTGACTCTAATATGGTGAAAAGTGACATACATGGTTGATTTGAACCAAAATGTGGAACAAAATTGACCAGTATGAAAGTGAAACCAAGAGGTGGTAAAAGGATGTCAAATTGGATGTATAGGATGTTAACATGTTAATTAAACAAATAGATTGTGGAAAGTGACTCATATAGGGTGCAAAATGACTCTAATATGGTGAAAAGTGACTTACATGGTGGATTAGAACCAAAATGTGGAACAAAATTGAACGGGATGAAAGTGGAACTGAGAGGTGGTAAAAGGATGTCAAATTGGATGTATATGATGTTAACATGTTAATTATATAAATAGATTGTGTAAAGTGACTCATATATGGTGCAAAATGACTCTAATATGGTGAAAAATGACTTTCATGTTTAATTAGAACCAAAATGGGGACCAAAATTGACTTGTATAAATGTGGCACTAAGAGGTGGTAAAAGGATTTCGAATTGCATGTACATGATGTTAACATGTTAATTGTACCATTATATGTTGGCAAGTGACTCTTATAAGGTGCAAAGTGACTCTAATATTGTGAGAAGTCACTTACATGTTTGATTAGAGACAAAATGTGGCCCAAAATTGACTTGTAGGAAAATGGTACCAAGAGGTGGTTAAAGGATGTCTAATTGCATGTACATGATGTTAACATGTTAATTGATCAATATATGGTGGCAAGTGACTCTTATAGGGTGCAAAGTGACTCTAATATGGTGAAAAGTGACTTACATGGTCGATTAGAGCCAAAATGTGGAACAAAATTAACTTGTATGAAAGCGGCATTAATAGGTGGTAAAAGGATGTCAAATTGGATGTATATGATGTTAACATGTTAATTGTTGTTGTAAGTCATATATCATAGGCCTATTTATATATTCGAGGATTCAACTCAACTCAAATAAGAATGTAAGAAGTAAATAGTGGATCGACCGTCAGAGAGATCTCGCAAAGTAATATCTGTCAAAGGATTTAGAAACAAGGTTCATCTACAGACTTGAGGAGTTAATTCACTGGAAGAAGTTCAAGAATTTGATCATGCCTCAGTGATATAAATCAAGATCGTGGATTTAATCAAGTGACAGAGATCTCGTCAGGGTATCATTTATTACAAGGATTTAATCTGAAGAAAATCAGAGTATCAAAGTCAAGACATGAAGAAACGTCACAGAAGTTAGTCACTCATGAACCAGACAGTACATCGAGTGTCAACGTTGAAGTGGTGGAATTGATTCATAATTTTCAGTGATTTTCAGAAGATTTGCAGAAGAATGGTTGCTGCTCAAGACTATAATTAATTCTCTATTAATTAATTAAGTCATCTAATTTAATTAAGAAAATAAATTATATATGCGAAGAATAATTTATTTATTTATTGAATTAATTGATTAATTAATTCTGAATTAATTTTAGGAATTTTCAGAAGTTTAATTGGTTTAAAAACAGTCTTATATCAGCAAGACAATTGAAAATGAACTAGCATGACAATCTGGATTGTCATACCGATTGTCATGCCAAGTCATTTCAATTGTCATACCGAAAGTTACACTAGGAAGGAGATTGTCTTGCTAGTTCAACTGATTGTCATACCGATAGTCACTGTAGTTCAATCAGATTGTCTTGCTAGTACAATTGAAAGTCCTACTGAAAGTCTTGCTGAGCCAAAGAGATTGTCCTACCGATTGTCATTGCAGTTCAAGTAATTTTGTTGGATTGCATACAAAAAGAAAAAGAAGCAGAAGACATTCACTAACTGAAAAAATACAAGAACACAGCAGCCGCCTAAGAAATATTTCATTGTTCTCTGCTGAAATTCAAAGATCAATTTCTAGATTGCAAAGTTAAATCCAATCACCTAGAAATCTTTATCTTGTTCTTGTGTAACAATCTAGCGGATCAAAATTCCTAGAACTTAATCTCAAATCGCGTTTAGCATTTGATTCTAATTATTGCAAAAATAGAAAAAGTTCATGTCGAATTTATTCTAGATTTGTGATAATTGATTTGAGATTAATACCTTGTAATCGATACAGTTGTTGTAACACCTTTCAAGTTTAATAATATTTTTACTTAACTTGAATTTTGTTTCACATTTTTTATTCCGCATTTATTCGATTATTTGGTACTATTTGTATTCAACCCCCCCTTCTACAAATAAATTGGGACCTAACAGTTGTATATATGGTGGAACGTGACTGTTATAAGGTGCAAAGTGACTCTAATATGGTGAAAAGTGACTTACATGGTTGATTAGAACCAAACTGTGGAACAAAATTGACCAATATGAAAGTGGAACTAAGAGGTGGTAAAAGGATGTCAAATTGGATGTATATGATGTTAACATGTTAATTATACAAATAGATTGTGGAAAGTGACTCATATAGGGTGCAAAATGACTCTAATATCGTGAAAAGTGACTTGCATGGTTAATGAGAACCAAAATATGGACCAAAATTGACTTGTACGAATGTGGCACTAAGAGGTGGTAAAAGGATTTCTAATTGCATGTACATGAAGTTAACATTTTAATTGTACCAATATATGATGGCAAGCGACACTTATTGTAACGCCCCCAAATCCGGGGTCAGAAGATTTGGTCGTCACTATGAAACCTCAATCCAAAATAACCTGTTTAATCAAAATTAAATGCCAGCGGAAGATATTTATCATAAATGACCCCAAACTAATCCAAGATCTTTTAAGGTTACAGTTCTAGAAACAAGATATCCAAATTCCACAAATAAATTTTTCACTTTCTTTTAAAACTCATTTCAATAAATTCCAACTCAAAACTAAACCCACTAGTATAACTTCGAAATGAAGTATACTAGGCCCAAATAAAATATACAACTATATATAATATAATATAAACAACTTTATACAGTAAAACTTACACTAGTCCGTAAACCCTGGACCAACCACCTTCCAAAAGCTTCTTCTTTGCTTCCTCGAATTACGCAGCTAAACAGCGCAAGCTAATCCTCACTGGAGGTTAAATTTGAAAACAGGCAAGTATGAGCGAAAGAAATGCTCAGCAAGTTAATTATAACATATATAGGGTCGTCTTGATATAAAACCGACATCTGCATCAGCGCAGAACATTTAAAAATCATAATTGCTGAATCATAAAATTATAGTAGTGGAACCCCAGAATTGATTCCTTAATTGTATTCAAAAACCCTTTTATATTTTCCAGCGACGTGCTTCAGCAATACTTTGAATCATAACGAGAATAAAACTCGTAAAACAGTGTTTACGGAAATATCGTAAACCACAATAACATGAAATAATGATTATGGATTGAATCATAAACTTTACTCAAAACTCAACTCTTGATATTAATACTTATTTTGTTGTCATATCAAATTAGATATCAATACGAACTTTGATGCTCACAACACCCATACTGAAGTCAACATCAATCATCTATACTAATACCACCTTTGATATTTAACAACAACGTAAGTATCCACAAAATCAGAAACTGAATCAAAGCCACAATTCACTTTTAATCCAAAACAGAATCAGTACTTTTAATCCAAAAAGAATCAGTTGATAAATTATTTATTCTATGAATATCAAAAATGATATGATAATTTAGATTAGGATCATTCTCCGACGGACGTACTATCACATGCTGATCAGCCCGTGTGATAGCACAAGGTCATGATTCATAGAAACGTGACCCCAAAAACACGAGTACTCAAACAAAAAGGCATAACTAGCCTGTGGCAAAATGGTGTCATAATATTCATATGGCACTTAGAAATAGCCCTTCGCTGGACCGTCCGTCCCGGTCACTTACGCAATTATGATCCAATCTTAAAACCTTTTATTGAAATGGGGTCATGATACTCGACACCCGAAATAATTTTTTTTTTCCCCAATTTTTGGGTAGGAATATTCGCAACCAAATCACTTTTCTCAAAATCCAAAACATTTATAAATCCGATAATTGGATAAGTAAAATCACTTGACTATTCGGAACATAGAATAGCAGAGGGTACTTGCGTAAACAGAATCATTTAATTTAGCGATATGTAAAACGTTTATCAATTCTAAACTGAGAATAGGGAAAGCAATACTTGCATAATATAATTCGAAATAAACGTCACTTGAATGATAAGTGAAGTCAGGGGTACTTGCCTTTGGGTTTTAAGCAGTTAGTCACACTCGCAAAACCACATCTATTCTGACATTCTGTCTCAAAACATCACCGTCCTTCTTTTCAACACTTTATTGATATACTGCTCATGCAATTGCTAGAAGCCAGATATCCAATACCATTCCATTTCATTCTTTATCCAACGTCTTGTCTTGATCAACTCGAGAGATCCACATCTATAATTAAAAGATATAGCTTTAATTGTCTAAATGATAATTACTTGACGAACTATGCGTCAAAATCCTATCGTCTACCCATACGATAACCCACACATAAATATAACAGACAATCACCGGACCCTTGATCCACATACACACATAATTCATATAACACGTAATCACATAACTCACGTATCACATAATTCATATAACACATGAGTCGTTACGTTTAAAACTGAAATTGGGTCAAAATACGATTTATCGATCAATAATCGACTTAGAATAACTTGTAAAACAAGCGAACTTTTGAAACAAAATGATTTGGGTCTCGAAAGTATTTTTATTGAAAGCGGAATATTTTTCTGAGTCTGTACGCGTTCGTTTCGTATTAAACGGACGAACGGTTTATTTAATATGAATTTTTGAACATTTTTCGGAATTAAAACAGGTCTCTGAATCATTTTATAAATAAATAATAGGGCTCGAACACCCGAAAATAATTTTATAAGAATTATCGAGCCTGGAAAATAATTTAAAATAATATTTTCTTTGGAAATCGGACAGCACCTCCTCTATTTCTCGGAATGCCAGTCGATATCATATCGACACAACCAACAACAATCAACACAATAATTTATATTTACGCATATAAACACTCCAGAAATGAATAACACGGCCACCTGAACCAAAACTCGGACCAAAAGTGACTTCTCCAACAATTTCTAAAAATTATGAAATAAATATATAAACACTAACATGCTATAATATACACAAATACGAAGGCGGAATTTCGGAATCGTTACCCAAAATAAATTCTGATCAACCCGAAGAGAAAATCTGATGTCCGAAAAATATCTCCAGAAAAATCCGAAATTAATGGTCATAGACATATACATGCTGAGATACCATGTGGAGTAATCACCACCTCCAAACTCTTTTTCTACGCCCCGAAAATAAATTAAAACGAAAATATAACGAAAATATGCCCCGCAAATTTTCTTCTCAAAACCTTGCAATATATATACCTATGCGTAGGTATCGAAGCGCTGATCGTTTATATATATAATAATTGAAATTTGGATGAACGGTTTGAGAGATATGAATTTTTGAAAATTAAAAGTATATAAACAGGGAGAGAGACAGAGAGACAGAGGGGGAAGAAACTGTTTTGGTAAAAGGGGGGGTTGTTTTGTTCACGGGTGGCAGGTGGGGTGGTGGCCTCCTGCCACGTTTTCTCTTTTGTTTTTTTTTCTTTTGTTTTTTTTTTTGTTTTTTTTTTCAACAGATCACAGCAACATATCCTTATTTATATCTGAAAATTTTGTTTTGCCCCGCATTTCTCAACTTATCGAATAAACGCGCCGGTAAATAAAATCAGAAAATTACCAAACAAATTCTAAAATTCTCAGAATAATTAAAAACTAATAAAATAAAATTTTTATAATTTTTAAAGCATTTTTGACTTGCGCGTTATACCCGCATTACACAATTTAATGAACCGAGCTGCACTTGAAACAAATTCAGAAAATTACAAAAATAGTCTTAAAATATTACAAATATCCCGAAGTTTATAAAAACATAAATTTCGAAATTTTAAAATAATTTTTGAAACGCAATTTATACCCGCTTTTAGCAATTAAACGAATCAATGCGCCAGTGAAATTAATCCCAAAAATTTCCAAAATAATTTTAAAATTCTCAGAATATTCCAAACTTAAATAAATATGAGTTTCATAATTTTTGATGAATTTTGGAATTAAATACGAATTTTACAAATAAATGAAATCAGAAAATCACACAGGGCTAAATAATTGATGAAATAATGATTTCTATATTTTATAAAATCCCAAAAATAATTATTGTAATTATAAAGTCATAAAAATATTTTGAAAGATAATTTAAATATTTATGAAATTAGATTTTCAATAAAATCACTTTTAAAGACAAAAACAAAATGATACGACTCAGTAATTAATAATACAAATAATCCTCAATCACAACTAAGTCACACACAATTAATATTACATACAATACATAGCAGACATAATATCCATCCAATCCCTAATATTACTAAACGAACTCAATTTACCGATATCAATAAATGATCGGGTTTCAAATAAACTTTTGAAATTAATACATTTAAGGAAATATTTTCAGATATTAACAAGGACCGATATAACACTCAACAATTAGCACATTACCAATTAATAACACAAACTCGTCAAATAGGAATAAAATATCCACCATTTTATTCCTTCTAAATCAGAAAATCACATAAACATATTCAAATATTAATAATAATAATTCTTAAAATACCTGATATCACACTTATAAGGTGCAAAGTGACTCTAATATTGTGAGAAGTCCCTTACATGTTTGATTAGAGCCAAAATGTGGCCTAAAATTGACTTTAAGAAAGGGGTACCAAGAGTTGGTTAAAGGATGTCTAATTGCATGTACATGATGTTAACATGTTAATTGTATCAATATATGGTGGCAGGTGACTCTTATAGGCAAAGTGACTCTAATATGGTGAAAAGTGACTTACATGGTTGATTACAACCAAAATGTGGAACAAAATTACCCTGTATGAAAGTGGAATTAAAAGGTGGTAAAAGGATGTCAAATTGGATGTATATGATGTTAACATTTTAATTGTACAAATATATGGTGGAAAGTGAGTCTTATAGGGTGTAAAGTGACTCTAATATGGTGAAAAGTGACTTACATGGTGGATTAGAACCAAAATGTGGAACAAAATTGAACTGGATGAAAGTGGAACTAAGAGGTGGTAAAAGGATGTCAAATTGGATGTATATGATGTTAACATGTTAATTATATAAATAGATTGTGGAAAGTGACTCATATATGGTGCAAAGTGACTCTAATATGGTGAAAAATGACTTGCATGTTTAATTAGAACCAAAATGGGGACCAAAATTGACTTGTATAAATGTGGCACTAAGAGGTGGTAAAAGGATTTCTAATTGCATGTACATGATGTTAACATGTTAATTGTACCACTATATGTTGGCAAGTGACTCTTATAAGGCGCAAAGTGACTCTAATATTGTGAGAAGTCACTTACATGTTTGATTAGAGACAAAATGTGGCCCAAAATTGACTTGTAGGAAAAGGGTACCAAGAGGTGGTTAAAGGATGTCTAATTGCATGTACATGATGTTAACATGTTAATTGATCAATATATGGTGGCAAATGACTCTTATAGGTGCAAAGTAACTCTAATATGGTGAAAAGTGACTTACATGGTCGATTATAGCCAAAATGTGGAAAAAAACTTGTATGAAAGTGGCATTAATAGGTGGTAAAAGGATGTCAAATTGGATGTATATGATGTTAACATGTTAATTGTTGTATATATGGTGGAACGTGACTGTTATAAGGTGCAAAGTGACTCTAATATGGTGAAAAGTGACACACATAATTGATTAGAACCAAAATGTGGAACAAAATTGACCAGTATGAAAGTGAAACTAAGAGGTGGTAAAAGGATGTCAAATTGGATATATAGGATGTTAACATGTTAATTAAACAAATAGATTGTGGAAAGTGACTCATATAGGGTGCAAAATGACTCTAATATTGTGAAAAGTGACTTACATGGTTAATGTGAACCAAAATATGGACCAAAATTGACTTGTACGAATGTGGCACTAAGAGGTGGTAAAAGGATTTTTAATTGCATGTACATGAATTTAACATGTTAATTGTACAAATATATGATGGCGAGCGACTCTTATAAGGTGCAAAGTGACTCTAATATTGTGAGAAGTCCCTTACATGTTTGATTAGAGCCAAAATGTGGCCCAAAATTGACTTTAAGAAAGGGGTACCAAGAGGATGTCTAATTGCATGTACATGATGTTAACATGTTAATTGTATCAATATATGGTGGCATGTGACTCTTATAGGGTGCAAAGTGACTCTAATATGGTGAAAAGTGACTTACATGGTCGATTAGAGCCAAAATGTGGAACACAATTAACTTGTATGAAAGTGGCATTAATAGGTTATAAACGGATGTCAAATTGGATGTATATGATGTTAACATGTTAATTGCTGTATATATGGTGGAACATGACTGTTAATAAGGTGCAAAGTGACTTTAATATGGTGAAAAGTGACTTACATGGTTGATTAGAACCAAAATATGGAACAAAACTGACCTGTATGGAAGTGGAACTAAGAGGTGGTAAAAGGATGTCAAATTGGATGTATATGATATTTAAATGTTAATTATACAGATATATGGTGGAAAATGACTCATATAGGGTGCAAAATCACTCTAATATGGTGAAAAGTGACTTACATGGTTAATTGGAAACAAAATGTGGACCAAAATTAACTTGTATGAAAGTGGCATTAATAGGTGGTAAATGGATGTATATGATGTTAACATGTTAATTTTTGTATATATGGTGGAACGTGACTGTTATAAGGTGCAAAGTGACTTTAATATGGTGAAAAGTGACTTACAAGGTTGATTAGAACCAAAATGTGGAACAAAATTGACCTGTATGAAATTGGAACTAAGAGGTGGTAAAAGGATGTCAAATTGGATGTATATGATGTTAACATGTTAATTATACAAATAGATTGTGGAAAGTGACTCATATATGGTGCAAAATGACTCTAATATGGTGAAAAGTGACTTACATGGTTAATGAGAACCAAAATATGGACCAAAATTGACTTGTACGAATCTGGCACTAAGAGGTGGTAAAAGGATTTCTAATTGCATGTACATAAAGTTAACATGTTAATTGTACCAATATATGATGGCAAGCGACTCTTATAAGGTGCAAAGTGACTCTAATATTGTGAGAAGTCCCTTACATGTTTGATTAGAGCCAGAATGTGGCCCAAAATTGACTTTAAGAAAGGGGTACCAAGAGGTGGTTGCCTAATTGCATGTACATGATGTTAACATGTTAATTATATTAATAGATGGTGGCAGGTGACTCTTATAGGGTGCAAAGTGACTCTAATATGGTGAAAAGTGACTTACATGGTTGATTATAACCAAAATATGGAACATAATTAACTTGTATGAAAGTGGCATTAGTAAGTGGTAAAAGGATGTCAAATTGGATGTATATGATGTTAAAATATTAATTGTTGTATATATGGTGGAATGTGACTCTTATAGGGTGCAAAGTGACTAATATGGTGAAAAGTGACTTACATGTTTAATTAGAACCAAAATATGGACCAAGATTGACTTGTACGAATGTGGCACTAAGAGGTGGTAAAAGGATGTCTAATTGCATGTACATGATGTTAACATGTTAATTATTGTATATATGGTGGAACGTGACTCTTATAAGGTGCAAAGTGACTCTAATACGATGAAAAGTGACTTACATGGTTGATTAGAACCAAAATGTGGAACAAAATTGACATGTATGAAAGTGGAACTAAGAGGTGGTAAAAGTATGTCAAATTGGATGTATATGATGTTTAAATGTTAATTGTACAGATATATGGTGGAAAATGACTCATATAGGGTGCAAAATCACTCTAATATGGTGAAAAGTGACTTACATGGTTAATTAGAAACAAAATGTGGACCAAATTAACTTGTATGAAAGTGGCATTAATAGGTAGTAAACGGATGTATATGATGTTAACATGTTAATTTTTATATATATGGTGGAATGTGGCTGTTATAAGGTGCAAAGTGACTTACATGGTTGATTAGAACCAAAATGTGGAACAAAATTAACCTGTATGAAATTGGAATTAAGAGGTGGTAAAAGGATGTCAAATTGGATGTATATGATGTTAACATGTTAATTATATAAATAGATTGTGGAAAGTGACTCATATAGGGTGCAAAATGACTCTAATATGGTGAAAAGTGACTTACATGGTTAATGAGAACCAAAATATGGACCAAAATTGACTTGTACGAATGTGGCACTAAGAGGTGGTAAAAGGATTTCTAACTGCATGTACGTGAAGTTAACATGTTAATTGTACCAATATATGATGGCAAGCGACTCTTATAAGGTGCAAAGTGACTCTAATATTGTGAGAAGTCCCTTACATATTTGATTAGAGCCAAAATATTGCCCAAAATTGACTTTAAGAAAGGGGTACCAAGAGGTGTTTAAAGGATGTCTAATTGCATGTACATGATGTTAAAATGTTAATTGTACCAATATATGTTGGAAAGTGACTCTTATAAGGTGCAAAGTGACTCTAATAATGTGAGAAGTCACTTACATGTTTGATTAGAGCTAAAATGTGGCCCAAAATTGACTTGTAAGAAAGGGGTACCAAGAGGTGTTTAAAAGATGTCTAATTGCATGTACATGATGTTCACATGTTAATTGATCAATATATGGTGGCAAGTGACTCTTATATGGAGCAAAGTTACTCTAATATGGTGAAAAATGACTTACATGGTGGATTAGAGCCAAAATGTGGAATAAAATTAACTTGTATGAAAGTGGCATTAATAGGTGGTAAACGGATGTCAAATTGGATGTATATGATGTTAAGATGTTAATTGTTGTTTATATGCAGGATGTGACTTACATGGTTGATTCGAGCCAAAATGTGGAACAAAATTAACTTGTATGAAAGTCACATTAATAGGTGGTAAAAGGTTGTCAAATTGGATGTATATGATGTTAACATGTTAATTGTTGTATATATGGTGGAAAGTGACTGTTATAAGGTGCAAAATGACTTTAATATGGTGAAAAGTGACTTACATGGTTGATTAGAACTAAAATATGGAACAAAATTGACCTGTATGAAAGTGGAACTAAGAGGTGTTAAAAGGATGTCAAATTGTATGTATATGATGTTAACATGTTAATTATACAAATAGAAATTGGAAATTGACTCATATAGGGTGCAAAATGACTCTAATATGGTGAAAAGTGACTTACATGGTTAATGAAAACCAAAATATGGACCAAAATTGGCTTGTACGAATGTGGCACTAAGAGGTGGTAAAATGATTTCTAATTGCATGTAAATGAAGTTAACATGTTAATTGTACCAATATATGATGGCAAACGACTCTTATAAGGTGCAAAGTGACTCTAATATTGTGAGAAGTCCCTTACATGTTTGATTAAAGCCAAAATGTGGCCCAAAATTGACTTTAAGAAAGGGGTACCAAGAGGTGGTTAAAGGATGTCTAATTACATGTACATGATGTTAACATGTTAATTGTACCAATATATGTTGGAAAGTGACTCTTATAAGGTGCAAAGTGACTCTATTAATGTGAGAAGTCACTTACATGTTTGATTAGAGCCAAAATCTGGGCCAAAATTGACTGGTAAGAAAGGGGTACCAAGAGGTGGTTTAAGGATGTCTAATTGCATGTACATGATGTTAACATGTTAATTGATCAATATATGGTGGCAAGTGACTCTTATAGGGTGCAAAGTGACTCTAATATGGTGAAAAGTGACTTACATGGTCGATTAGAGCCAAAATGTGGAACAAAAATAACTTGTATGAAAGTGACATTAATAGGTGGTAAAAGGATGTCAAATTGGATGTATATGATGTTAACATGTTAATTGTTGTATATATGGTGGAACGTGACTGTTATAAGGTGCAAAGTGACTATAATATGGTGAAAAGTGACTTACATGGTTGATTAGAACCAAAATGTGGAACAAAATTGACCTGTATGAAAGTGGAACTAAGAGGTGGTAAAAGGATGTCAAATTGGATGTATATGATGTTAACATGTTAATTATACAAATAGATTGTGGAAACTGACTCATATAGGGTGCAAAATGACTCTAATATGGTGAAAAGTGACTTACATGGTTAATGAGAACCAAAATATGGACCAAAATTGACATGTACGAATGTGGCACTAAGAGGTAGTAAAAGGATTTCTAATTGCATGTACATGAACTTAACATGTTAATTGTACCAATATATGATGGCAAGCGACTCTTATAAGGTGCAAAGTGACTCTAATAATGTGAGTAGTCACTTACATATTTGATTAGAGCCAAAATGTGGCTCAAAATTGACTTGTAAGAAAGGGGTACCAAGAGGTGGTTAAAAGATGTCTAATTACATGTACATGATTTTAACATGTAATTGATCAATATATGGTGGCAAGTGACTCTTATAGGGTGGAAAGTGACTCTAATATGGTGAAAAGTGACTTACATGGTCGATTAGAGCCAAAAATGTGGAACAAAATTAACTTGTATGAAAGTGGCATAAATAGGTGGTAAACGGATGTCAAATTGGATGTATAAGATGTTAACATGTTAGTTGTTGTATACATGGTGGAACGTGACTGTTATAAGGTGCAAAGTGACTTTAATATGGTGAAAAGTGACTTACATGGTTGATTAGAACCAAAATGTGGAACAAAATTGACCTGTATGAAAGTGGAACTAAGAGGTGGTAAAAGATGTCAAATTGGATGTATATGATGTTAACATGTTAATTATACAAATAGATTATGGAAAGTGACTCATATAGGGTGCAAAATGACTCTAATATGGTGAAAAGTGACTTACATGGTTAATGAAAACCAAAATATGGACCAAAATTGACTTGTACGAATGTGGCACTAAGAGGTTGTAAAAGGGTTTCTAATTGCATGTACATGAAGTTAACATGTTAATTTTACCAATATATGATGGCAAGCGACTCTTATAAGGTGCAAAGTGACTCGAATATTGTGAGAAGTCCCTTACATGTTTGATTAGAGCCAAAATGTGGCCCAAAATTGACCTTAAGAAAGGGGTACCAAGAGGTGGTTAAAGGATGTCTAATTGCATGTACATGATGTTAACATGTTAATTGTACCAATATATGTTGGAAAGTGACTCTTATAAGGTGCAAAGTGACTCTAATAATGTGAGAAGTCACTTACATGTTTGATTAGAGCCAAAATGTGGCCCAAAATTGACTTGTAAGAAAGGGATACTAAGAGGTGGTTAAAGGATGTCTAATTGCATGTACATGATGTTAACATGTTAATTGATCAATATATGGTGGAAAGTGACTTTATAGGGTGCAAAGTGACTCTAATATGGTGAAAAATGACTTACATGGTCGATTAGAGCCAAAATGTGGAACAAAAATTAACTTGTATGAAAGTGGCATTAATAGGTGGTAAAAGGATGTCAAATCGGATGTATATGATGTTAACATGTTAATTGTTGTATATATGGTGGAAATTGACTGTTATAAGGTGCAAAGTGACTCTAATATGGTGAAAAGTGACTTACATGGTTGATTAGAACCAAAATGTGGAACAAAATTGACCTATATGAAAGTGGAACTAAGAGGTGGTAAAAGGATGTCAAATTGGATGTATATGATTTTAACATGTTAATTATATAAATAGATTGTGGAAAGTGACTCATATAGGGTGCAAAATGACTCTAATATGGTGAAAAGTGACTTACATGGTTAATGAGAACCAAAATATGGACCAAAATTGACTTGTACGAATGTGGCACTAAGAGGTAGTAAAAGGATTTCTATTGCATGTACATGAAGTTAACATGTTAATTGTACCAATATATGATGGCAATCGACTCTTATAAGTTGCAAAGTGACTCTAATATTGAGAGAAGTCCCTTACATATTTGATTAAAGCCAAAATGTGGCCCAAAATTGACTTTAAGAAAGGTGTACCAAGAGGTGGTTAAAGGATGTCTAATTGCATGTACATGATGTTAACATGTTAATTTTATCAATATATGGTGGCAGGTGACTCTTATAGGGTGGAAAGTGACTCTAATATGGTGTAAAGTGACTTACATGGTTGATTACAACCAAAATGTGGAACAAAATTACCTTGTATGAAAGTGGCATTATAGGTGGTAAAAGGATGTCAAATTGGATGTATATGATGTTAAAATGTTAATTGTTGTATATATGGTGGAATTTGACTCTTATAGGGTGCAAAGTGACTCTAATATGGTGAAAATTGACTTACATGTTTAATTAGAACCAAAATGTGGACCAAAATTGATTTGTATGAATGTGGCACTAAAAGGTGGTAAAAGGATTTCTAATTGCATGTACCTGATGTTAACATGTTAATTGTACCAATATATGATGTCAAGTGACTCTTTTAAGATGCAAAGTGACTCTAATATGGTGAGAAATCACTTACATGATTTATTAGAGCCAAAATATGGCCCAAAATTGACTTGTAGGAAAAGGGTAACAAGAGGTGGTTAAAGGATGTCTAATTGCATGTACATGATGTTAACATGTTAATTGTATCTATATATGTTGGCAAGTGACTCTTATAGGGTCCAATGTGACTCTAATATGGTCAAAAGTGACTTACCCTGGTTTTTTAGACCCAAAATGTGGAATAAAATTAACTTGTATGAAAGTGGCATTAATAGGTGGTAAAAGGATGTAAAAGTGGATTTATATGATGTTAACATGTTAATTATTGTATATATTGTGGAAAGTGACTCTTATATGGTGCAAAGTGACTCTAATATGGTGAAAAGTGAATTACATGGTTGATTAGAACCAAAATGTGGAACAAAATTGAACTGGAAGAAAGTGGAACTAAGATGTGGTAAAAGGATGTCAAATTGGATGTATATGATGTTAAGATGTTAATTATATAAACAGATTATGGAAAGTGACTCATATAGGGTGCAAAGTGACTCTAATATGGTGAAAAGTGACTTACATGTTTAATTAGAACCAAAATGTGGACCAAAATTGACTTGTATGAATATGGCACTCAGAGGTGGTAAAAGGATTTCTAATTGCATGTACATGATGTTAAAATGTTAATTGTACCAATATATGTTGGCAAGTGACTTTTATAAGGTGCAAAGTGACTCTAATATTGTGAGAAGTCACTTACATGTTTGATTAGAGACAAAATGTGGCCCAAAATTGACTTGTAGGAAAAGGGTACTAAGAGGTGGTTAAATGATGTCTAATTGCATGTACATGATGTTAACATGTTAATTGATCAATATATGGTGGCAAGTGACTCTTATAGGGTGCAAAGTGTAATATTCGGGAAAATTATGTGAATATTATATGTTAAATAAAAAAATATTGTGTGTTTTATAAATTTAATGTAATTGTTGCTATGATATGAGATGTTATAACTGTTATGTGTGTTTCTGTGCGGGCTAGAATTTTTTTTTCGATTGATTAAAAATATGTTTAAATTGTAATTATATGAACTTATCTGTAAACGGGACGCGTAATTATTAGTGTCTTTATTAAGATACCTATTTTATTTGATTTTATGTGCGTTTGAATGTATTTTACGTGTTTTCGGGATTTTCTGGTAATTTAGGGATCATTTTCGTATTTCAAAAATCAACGAACCGGGACCCCACCGGGACGACAAACCTCCTAAAATTGATGTTTTTATTTTTATAAAATTATTCGTATTTCAAATACCCATTATTTTTGTATTTTCGAATTATTCGCAATTTTCGGGGAATTTTGACATTAATTTTGTATTTTATCATTTTTAAAATTATTCCCGGTAATTATTATTTTGGGGCTTAATTATTTTAATTAAAGGATAAAAACACCCTTAATTAATTCTAGGGGGTATAATTTTATGTAAATATAAATAGCTGCATAATTTTATTTTATTCATTTTTTTATTAAAAATTCAGAGAATTAAAAGAAAAATCAAGAATGAACTTTGGGGGTGAAATTCTTGAGCGAAGCTTCAATTCATGATTGTGACTGATTCCGTAAACCAAATTGAGAGTTCTAGTAACCGAATTGATCCTTGTTTCAAGACCTTTCTAGTGGTACCAATTTCACAAATCGAGGTGAAGTAGTGAGTAAAATCACTTTTTATGTTCTTGATGTTGAAATCGAATTTGGATTTTGAATAATTGTTGATTGGTTTTAATGTTATATATAGCTCTAATTTGATCTTTAGAATCAATTTATATGTTTAATTCGACTGTTAGATTCCCGGAATGAATTTTTAGAATGATTCTTGGATTGGTGATTGTGTTTGATGATGTGGATGTATTGCAAATGTTTAGAGGTTTAATTTGAGCCATGAATCATCTAATTTGGTATAGGAATGAACGAAATCAAACTTTGGCCGGACTTGGAGCTCGGTTCGCCGGCATCCATGGTGTTGTGGCCGGAAATCAACGATCCTTGGATCGGTTTGCTTCCTGTTTGTTCAGTCTGAGTTGCTGGATGAATTTAGAATCGTTTAGGACCAACCAACTGTTCGATCGGTGTTGTGAAGGGCCGTTTTTGGCCTGGTCGGAAACCGACCGGAAAATCTACAATCGCCGGATTCTGCAGAATTTTCCGGCGGCTATTCCTGTTCTTCGTCGACCCGGATTAATCCGGACAACCTATTTTCAAACCCGGAAATAACCCGGTTTTGATCCCTAAGAATCCATTCCCCTTTTCTGTAATCTGTTTCTGCACTTATTTTGTTTTTAATTTATTTTAAAACCATTTTTCTAAATTCCAAAAATTATTTTCTTTATATTTTAAAAATCGTTTACTTATTATTTTCAATTCTAAAAAAATTATTTTCTTAATTATTTTAAATTCCTAAAATTATTTTCTTTAATTATTTTCAAAAATACAATTTGATTAATTATTTATAGTTTATTTGAGTTAATTATTTATGAATTTAATTAATTGATTAAAAATCAATTAATCAATTAATTTTATTTATAAATAGTTAAATAAATGTAAATTATTTATAATTGATTCAAATAATTTCGAAAAATTATTTTATGGTTTTAAAAATTATATTTTGGTATTTAAAAATCAATTAATATTTTTATTAATTGATTTAAATTTAATTATTTCTTATTTTATTCATAATAATTAAACCATTCGTCCGTTTAATACGAAACGAACGCGTACAGACTCATAAAAATATTGCGCTTCCGGTAAAAATACTTTTGAGCCCTAATTTCTTTTGTATTGCAATGTCATTTGATTTGTGTATCAGTTTGAGTCGGTATTTGATCGGTAAATGCTAACATTGACCTAATTTCATTCTGAACACACTGAGACGTATCTTTTAATGATCTAACTTATATGTTACATAAAATATGTGATTACGTGTTATACAAATGCCATGATTATGTGTTACGTGATGTGCATGCTATCTGTTACAGTTTTAAAATGCCATGCTGGTTATAACCGATCGGGTAGATGTTAAGACGTATAGTTACGTCGATTGAGTTTGGTCTATCAATTAAGATAGTTATTTTGTTTATAGAATCGAGTAGCAAGGAGTGCAGTCAAGTGTTAGACGGAGATAGTAGCCTGCAGTTATAAGCATAGTTATAGTAAGAGGTTTTCAAGCATACCAGGCAAGTAACCCTAACTTCACTTATCGTTCAAGTGATGTTCATTTCGAACTATATTATGCAAGTATTCTTCCATATTCTAAATTCAGAATAGCTTATCGTTTTACATATTCAAATATAAGAACTGTTTATAAATACTTTGATAGCATATTGAATATCAATATTCCTATATTTATTGACATTCTCGTATTCTAGCAATCATTCTGCTAGAACCAACTTTTTGATTCGATAGATAGTGAATAACTATACTATCCAGATATACTCTATACTGTGAAACTTTGAATTGAGATTAGCGAATAACTAATTGTTCTAGTTATTTCGCCATCAGTTGTTGAGATAACTCTGGACCATGTGACATGGGGAGTTGAATAGATAAGGATGTCATTGATCCGACTCCTTTAATCAAAATTGTTTTGTGAATTGATTCTTGGTTAGCACAAGAGACCGAGGCACCGGTCCAGCGTGAGTTATTATACGAAAGTGTAATATCTTGCTAGACGAATATATGCCTTCTTCATGGATATCCAATAGGTACGGTATGGCTGCGGGATATCGATACCTATATTTATGGTATGGCTGCGGGATACCGGTGTTGTTTCATGACTGATCATCAGGAACATCATAGTGCATAATTGTGTTTTATTTAAACTGTCGCTTAAACTTTAAAGTTTATATCAGCTGCTGATTTTACTCAGATATTGTCATTGTTATTCACTTACAAACTCTATATTACTTGCTGAGCATCTTTTCACTCATACTTATTTATTATTCTAATCTTTCAGCTAAGCCAGAGCAGGCTTGAGTCCCAAGTTTGATCAGAAGTCGAGTGCTTGTAATTAGTTTGGTGTGTTTTCGAGGTAGACAGTTTGGGACGCTTGAATAGTATAAAGGTTTGTAATAAAATTTGAATAAGTTGTAAAACTAATTAGACTTATGGTTTGTAATAACAGTTGGTTTGTATTAGTGCCTGTTCCATACTATATCCTGTGATCGATCCAGTTGCATGCAAGGGGTCATATTTATTATATTATTCCGTTATTATATTATTCCGCTGTGATTATTTTATTATAGTTTATTGGCTAGTGACCCCCAAATCTAGACCCCGGGTTTGGAGGGCGCAACACAAAGTGACTATAATATGGTGAAAATTGACTTACATGGTCGATTAGAGCCAAAATGTGGAACGAAATTAACTTGTATGAAAGTGGCATTAATAGGTCGTAAAAGGATGTCAAATTGGACGTATACTGTAATAACCCCAAATTTTGGAATTTTTGAAACCCTTATGAATAGTGATTTTGCAGATTATGCAGAATGAGAAAACTTTTCATGCCACACTATGTAGGGGTTCTTCTATTGTTATTCTGAGATCTTATTAGTACTTTATATGGGATATAAGTGTATGTAAAGATCGTCAGAATCCAAATTCGAACACTTTGATTTTTCCCGAAAATCCACCAGATACCGAAAGAATTGAGTATAAGGTAACATGATAAAAAGGATTTAAATAAAAGGATTATAAGAGAGGATCATAAAAAGAATATAATGTATTGAGAAAGGTTAAGGAAACCCAAGTAATAAGATCCCGGGTATGATCCCTCAAACGATAAACGAAAACGAAAGTTAAGCGAACCGTATAACAGATCAGTGGTCATTAGACAAACAATTAGGAGTTAATCAAGGAGGTTAGGGATGATGAGGTCATCCAACCAATAAGAAGAGGGCAAGTAAGGGATTATGATATCACAAGGTGACATAAGCATGACATAGGGGGAAGGAGGTGTGGATGAATGATAACCACACAAAGTTCAAGGTTAATAAGGTAATTAACCAAAATCAAAACAAAAACAACCAAGGAAAATCAAAACAAATCACAAAAACACAAAAATCTCTCTTTCTTCCAAGCTTGCTCTCGGCTTTTCCCCATTTTCAAGAAGAAGAATTTCAAAATTCAAGTTCCAACCTTCCTTAATTGGTAAGATAATTATCTAGTACTCCTTATGTATAGATATAGCTATTCCATGAGTTTAAGCTTCAAATTCCTTCACAATATCTTCCAATAATTCAAGGAAGAAGATGGTGAATAGTAACTTTCAAAGAAATAACTTTAGTTTCTTGAATTTTTATGAAAGTTTAAGGTTATACAAGCAAGGATCAAGGTTCTTTAGGCATTCAAAGCTCTTGTGATTGTGTTAAGAAGCTTCAAGAAGGTATAAACTCCAAACCCTAGCTTTAGTTTTTAGTATTTAGGAATGGTTATGAGTAATATAGAATATGTGAAGAATGAATCTTGTTTGTTTAGAGTTTGGGTTGGAGTGGTAGTGGTATGAATGTTGAATCTTGTTGATTTGTTAAAAGAATTAAGTATAGTTTAAGTTCATGTTGAGAATAACATAAATTGGAAGAACTTGAGGTGTTGGGACTGTTGTAGTGTGTTTTGGATGAATGTTGGTTGTATGAATGAATTGGGATTGATTGGTGATTGATCTGGATTGGTTTAAATTTGGGAAATCGCGTAAACATAGACATCGTAATGTCCAATTTACTTCAGAATGCTTTTATTCATAACATTAGGACCCGAGAACTCCCTGCTAGGTTTTAACCATTGCCATTTTTAGATAGTTCATGTTACAAGCTTCGTTTTGATATGTAATTCGTTTGATTCCGATGTACGGTTTAGGAGAAAAGACCGTTTTAAGTAACGGCGTTTTGCGACCGAACCATTACCCTCGCCTTACTTTGAAACCTTGGTTAAGGACCTTAAATGACTAATTGGGGTAAGAAACAATTATGTAAAGTGGATTAGGCAGTTGGTAAGGTACTTGCGAAAGAATTGCCTAAAAATCTTTAATGGTTAATTTATTAAAAAAGGTGGAGCCGAGGGTACTCGAGCGACTTAAGTAAATCGTTAAGCGCGAAAGCGAACATTAGGACTCTAAATGGTTAAAGTCTAGTTTCTTAAGCGACCGGGGTTTAATTCCGACTTATGTTGTTGTTCATAGGTTATCGGACCCACTCTAAGCTTAAGCCTATCCGGGAGCACTCAGGCAAGTTTTCTACCCGCTATACTGTTGTTGTGATGTATATATGTATATGCATTGTCTTGTGATAAATGAATGTTGGTTAATTAGCAAATTCTTGCGATATATTGTAGCATGTGATATGGTATATATGCATGCTTGGTTCGTAATCTTGATACATATATCTGTTGATTCAGTTGCATAATACCTATGCTAGAGATAAGCGGTATTTGAGTTTACCCTTAGTATAGGGGACCCAAAGGTGAATATTTTTTTAAACCGGGAGTCGATGTTTTCGAGTATAATATATATATATATATATATATTTATATATATATAGATATAGTTTTCAAAACTATTAATCGAATAAGTTTTATTCGATAACTTTATTAATGAATATTATTTGGAATATTCATTCGAGGACTTATGACTCCGCTTATTTTATTTAATGAATATTATTTTGAATATTCATTCGAGGACTTATGACTCCGCTTATTTTATTTAATAAATATTATTTTGAATATTCATTCGAGGACTTATGACTCCGCTTATTTACTAAATAATATTCTTTATTTTATTAAAGAATAATGTTTCGATAATCAAACTTATTTTCGATTATTCAAATAAAGATCATACTTTCGTATAAGTATATCTTTGGTTATTAATATTCATTTCAAGTATGACTTTTAAAACTTCTACTTCAATTATTTTTATAAAGATTATTCTATATGGGAATATTATTTAAATAATAATATTCAGATATTTTCTAATATATTGGGACTGATTTATTTTATTAAATCAGCATTACTCCAAACATTCTTAAAAATGTTTTCGAGTCTTCAAAATGATTTTTAAAAGTTAGGGCGGATCCCAAACTCATTTTCAAATTTAAGATCTTCCTTTCGAAGGGGATTTAAATACTCGCTCAAAACCTGGGGGATCCGGCTCTGTGGTGTATTTTACATTCGCAACGTGGTTGCTGTTTTGAGAAAATAATTTGATTACTTGCCCAACGTTCGGGATATAAGTCCATCTAATTGAGTCGGCATAAGCGACAGGCCGGGGTACGGTCTATCAAAGTGTAAGTGGCTGGGTGGCAGTCTATCAACGCGTAAGAGGCCGGGTGGCGGTCCAGCACAAGGTCCTTATGTGGCCAGGGTGATGACCGGTGGGGGATTCATCCATCTACTAGTAGAAAAGGTTACTTATTGGTATCTTTGCCTGATCAGCAAGATATCAGGTTTATGCCAAAATTTCTTTTCTTTCCAAATTCATTGGATATTGCAACTCTGTTCATACTTTACATGACAGAGGTTTTCAGGAAATGTATGAGAGATATATATAGGTGTATATATATATCGGGACTTAATGAAGTATCTCGTAACTTCATTTCATTCAATAATATTTCAAAGATTGAATCTATTCAAGTATTATCTTGTAGTCTCATCTATTTGATGAACCTTTGAAACTAATTATAACTTGAACGGTGGTAGTTCAAGTAGTATTTGGAAAAGATATAAGTATATTGGAGTATCTTGTAACTTCATCTTTTAAACTTATATCTAGTAAATGATTATCTTATGTATGTCAAAGATTTTCAGAAAAATGTTGAGACAAGATTAGATATATGAGATCACCTTGCAACGATATTTGTATACAGTTATAAACTGGAACTCTGTGTATATTATGCATGGAAGAGGACTTCCAAGATTTTGAAAAGTATATATGTATATATACTGAATATTTTGCGACTTCATTGCATTAAGATATCAAACTTGGTTCATTTCTTTTGACCAAGACTTTCATGAGTACTATGAGAAGGCTCATATATTGTAAATCATTATACATATTATTTTGGTGGGCTTGCTGCTCACCCTTGCTTTCTTCTTTCATCACACAACAACAGATAGAAAAGATGAACATGACCAAGCTCCTAATTCGCGAGCGGATAGGAAACATTCCGCAGTTTCCTATAGGCATTGATGTCGCTGTAGCTGAGGTAGGAACTACCAATAGGCTAGGCTTCAACTTTTGATGTACCAGATTTATGTATATTTATGAATTGTAATAATGGCAAAGAAATGTAAATTTATTCAGAAACCCTTTTAAGGTGTATTGACATATAATTGTGGAATAAAACGACTTGTGATTATTTTTGGATAATCATCTCTGAGACTATAACTTGTGGTGTGTGTGTTTATTGTGGGGTCACAGTACAGAGTAGTTGATTATTTATTAAAATTGGGTGTTATTAAGGGAAATGGAACTCGTGAAAACCCGGATCCCCGACCCCGGATTTGGGGGTGTACAGAAGTGGTATCAGAGCTAAGCGTTATAAACCTCAGAGATGATATGACGTTAAAATAATAAGTTCACTAAGATAATAAGAACTCTTGCCAAGTTCATAGTCGGGCTACCTAACGTAGTACTGACAGTTAATTCCCTTACGGGAACCCTTATAAATATCGTGATAGTAACATAGTTCATTCTCGTATAGGACAGCGGGGCACCGAACCCTGAGGTTCAGGAGCATCAGCATGAGGATATTTTATTACAAGTTGGAGATCAAATTGTTAATCTGATAGAGTACCTTAATGAGGGACCAGATGAGATTCATATTGAGAATGTTGTGGTTCAGGATGTTATTCCGGAAAGGATTGTGGCTGAGGAGGATCTCATGGAGGATCCGGATGAGAATGAAGAGAGGACCGCTGAGGAATTGATGACCGTAGTCAGGGCGACTACCAGAGCAAGAATGGCCGCGAGGGTGGCACTAGAAGATGAAGAGTTACCAAGGGCACAAAGGTTAATGAGGGCAGAAGGAGTGGGGCCTTCCACGACACCAATTATACCAGTATCAGACCCTCTTCCAGAGGTTCCTGTAGACATCCATGAGGTTCCACCAATTCCTGTTCCATCCCCGGTACAGAGCCCAACACCTACTGAGGAAATGCCACCTGTATCTCCTGCACCATTGTCACCTGATACTGTGCTTGGTTATCCGTTTGGATCTCCTGGGTCTGCGCCACCTGCACCCCATGGACTGCTAGATGCTACCACTCAGGCTTCTCTTATCGCCAATTATCATATGACGTTGGGTGGCCTGTCTGAGGCCCGTAATGTTAGGAGTGATCTATTGGATCGACTTACTGCACCAAGAATTGAGGGCGGGGTACTTCTAGCAGGATTAGCTCATAGCATGGACAGGATTGAGGCTACCACCCGTGTAACAGCTAGAGGCCATCTTGAGGGTCAGATTGATCCAGCTCTACTTGCAACTATCTTGGACCTCATCACCGCTTTAATGGAGCAGGTTAGGGATGTTGTGCGTGCCCGCATTTCTTGATCCATAATAGTGTGCAAAGTCTGAGCAATCTGACAAGAATTTCATGCAGCACCGCTTTTGGAGGATTAGCCTAAGTTATGGACGATTAGTTTTAATGACTAGATGATTATCTATGGTAGTACTTTTGGGATGGAAGCGATCAGATCAAATGATGTAATTCTCTTTAATGTGTTAAGTTGTTGTACCCTCGAACAAATGGTTATGTATATATTCGTTAATTTCAGTTCAGATCAGTTTGTTTGTGATAAGATCAAATTGTTAATTGCTCTATTAACAATTAAGAGAGTGTCATGAAGTTTATCGAACTTGAGAATTCATAATTTGCAATCGTGCAAGGACTGAACGAGGGAAAGACTTAAGCAAAGTAAGTAAGACAAATATCCAGAGATTCTAAAAAAAAAAAAAATTCTAAGTAATATGCCCCCACAAGGAATAAGATTAGGGGCAAACCTTGAATGTGATAATCAGGGAGGTCGCAATTAAGATATAAGGAACCCAAAATATAATAAAGTGGAAAATGAGGATTTTAAATTTAAAGATGACCCCAATTATGGGGAGTAGGAAGAAATATTTAGACTGAGAAAACAGAAGTCGAGCGAGATAAGGAGACCCGAGACGGTACTCCTATATGGAAATTCATGGACCTGTCTAAACAGAACTTATACTTTATTCCCAACCACCACCTTGAGGGAAACAATGTAGTGGGAAATTCTTTCAGGACCTTTAAGTCGCTAAGCTCTCAGAGTTCCAAGGAACGACCTGACCCAGCCGAGGCAAGAGCCTGGATAAAGGAAATAGAGGAATCATTTGAGATTCTGAATGATTGACGAATCACAAAAGACTGTTTTGTCACTTACCCTCCTAAGAGAGAGACCACCCGCTGGTGAAAGGCCAAGGAAGGCACGGAGCAAGAGATTATAATAAACTGATTTAAGTTCAGTCAATTGTTTTCAGGAAAGTACTTCCCAAGGTTATGGAGATAGTGTAAAAGCTTTAGAGCCAAAACAAAGGCGGACGAGTATGATGAATTATGAATCTAAGTTGTAAAAGTTGTTAAGATTCGTTCTCAGGACACGAATCCAGAATGACGGGATATTTGAAATCAATGCTTATGTTGTGTTGGTTCATGAAATAATTATAAGAAAAAGGAAAATAAAAAGAAACTGAAGTGGAAAGGAATATTAAGGCAATAGAGTTGAGGAATGATAAGGGAGTTGGGTATGAGGAAACCCTAAAGAATCATAATAATAGAAATAGAAAAGTATGTAAACGTCAGGATGAGGGTTATTCACCATGAGTTAAAATTGATGGTTGAAGGCATAAGAGATACATATATTTTATCCCCTGTAAGTTGGGAGGATTCGAGGAAACCTTGAGATAGTTCGAAGGATAAATAATGAGACGCGGATAGACTGAGGAGACAAGGAAGTAAGAAAATTAGGAGAATTGGAGGAAGGAAGTGACCTTCAAGAATGTGAAGTATAAGACTGGTGGCTTGATACCCAGAAAGGGAGACGCCGGGTATGAAAGACATCCCAACGTTGAGATGACTGTTGAGAAAAAAAACAAAAGAAAATGAGGATTTATTAAGAAGATGTTCACGTTGAACACGACCAATATCTTCCAGAACATCCATGTTATCATTACCAAATTAGGAAAGAAAAGCGGATAACCGTTGTTATCTTTTGGAGGCCATTTTGATTGACCTCATTTTGAATACAGATGTTATTGTGAAATTAGGCATATACTATCGAGATGGGAATGATTGAATAAGACACCCTTATCAGGGATATATGACTTGATTTATCCATGGAAGGATGCATGTACCTTTTTAAAGGTGGAATTAAGGATAGAACATCGGTAACTTAAAATGAATCCTAGGGGAATGCATAAAGGTTGGCATTTCACCCTTAATAGGGATAATATGAGTTTTGACAGTATGAATTGGAAAGGATTAAGGTAATAACAACCTTTAAGAATCAGTGGAGAATTTTTTTTCAAAAGTACATAGATAATGGTTCTAGTATTAGTAAAGGGTATTTTGATATGCCCTGTATCTAGGGAATACATGAGGAACGATTCAAGGATAACCTTAAAGGTTTTACAAGGAGAAAGGTAATATTCAAAATTCTCAAAAATAGAAATGTTGATAAAGGAAATATGACGTAATTATAATGATGCCAAGTGGGGCACGTGTTAAACCACGAGAAAGTATGGATCGAACTAGTAATGGTCGAAATTGTTCAGGGCAATTAGGACTTAAGATAAAAAGATGTTCAAAGTATGATTAAAAGTCAGTCGTGACAGTGATTAACCTCTAAAGACTGAGGCAATAACTTATAATTTTTTTTTATTATTTTTACTCATCAGACTTTAAGGAAAACATCTTCACATAAGCTGTGATTGAAATGAGGTGGAAAATTATTTGGAGGTGGTTAAAATGACATTGACTGTAAGGAAATTTTACTATCAGGAAAGGCCAAAGAGGTGGCCGACACTTTAAAGGTAAGAGGATAATTATAGGCGCTTGTGCCAAAGGAATACAGTGATGATGGTTAAAGCTATGAAGGTTGTATTATGGTTTGGAAGATTGACATTCCTTCTGATGACTGTGCAATACCCAACCGTAATAGTAGTTGGTAAAGGTTTAATTCGTGTAATCGCCATGAGCGGGCTATCTATCTCAGAAGATACTATCTTGAGATAAGCCAGGATCATGTTTCAAAAAGGACTAGACGAACCCTTGAGTTAAGTCTTCTATCGAAGGTATATGATTAAGAATAGTATTAACCTGCTATCGTTGCTTTGATTGAAACTCTTCTGCAATTTTATCTGCTTCATGTCATGACTGTACATCAGGATCTGGAGTGTTCTTCATGAATTATGATTGGTGGTTATGTTAACTCCTTAGAAGTATTCTATACGACATGTATGGACTCTGTATGGTTAGATATTAAGATTTCATGGAAAGTGAATGACGACAGTAGGTTAGTGGTGGACCATAGTAATGCAGCAATGATTCTGCGAGTAATGAGCTTATTACAACCGTGAGAGTTGTATTGGAATGGATGTTGAGATTGAGTACCACTAATCGGGTCGT
Source organism: Apium graveolens (assembly GCF_009905375.1). NCBI lineage: Eukaryota > Viridiplantae > Streptophyta > Magnoliopsida > Apiales > Apiaceae > Apium > Apium graveolens. The sequence goes on along the minus strand of NC_133649.1, from coordinate 269,239,938 downwards.
GGTGGTGTATAAGTTATCATTGATAGACTAATTAAGTAGAGTATCTACCTATTGAATATTTATTCCCTCTTATGAAAAGAGAGTCGTATTACTATATGAGCAAGGTTGCGGTGCAAGCATAGAATTCTAGTAACGATGAAGTCTAGAATGAGATCCCAGATTCGATTTTCGATATCGAGGGAGTTTCAAAGGTGATTGTGTATAAGCTCGAGGAAGAGCACGGGTCCATAGAATGATGGACAGAATAGCAAAAAATATTTAAGCATGTGAAATGTGATGCGAAAATACTTGATATATATACACATATGTTTTGTTCTCCTATGACAAACCTCTATAGTTCAGAGGTAGGTTCCAAGCCAGATATTTTGTGGCAGTATATTTTTTTTCATATATACAATTCTATTCAATTCGTTCTTTTCTCTTCTTTTCATTTCATATAAACTGAGAAGAACAACCCTTCCAGAAGGGGAGGTATTGCCGAATGACTATCTATCTGTGTGATAGAAGCCGAGTAGGATACCAGCTATTGTTTAATTGCTTGTCAAGTACTAAAGGCTGGACACCTTCTGTACTAACTATGTAATAGAACAAGTGTTCATGATCATAGTAATCTCTCAACAAATTCCTTTACTTTTATATGATTGATCAAATTTTGGAAAATGGAAACAGCTGAAAAAGGAGTAGTAAAGTTATGGTGGTATTCAGAATGGAAGCACATTCGTGATACCAAGGTTGACGTGGTTATTAAAAGGTTATAGAACGCTAACAAGCAAAAGTATAACCAGTATAATACTAGGAACAGAAGGTAGTAGCAATTACAAACTGGAAAAGAATGGGTATTGAGAAGCAAAAGCTATAATGCTAGAAGCTATGATGAGAGTCTGTGCAATAGACTTGAAAGAATTTGAAATGGTCACTTAACACGGATTGAGTTTTCTTACGACAATAGATCATATGTCAGTATTGAGATATCGCCTTATGAGATCCTTGAGGGAAGACAATGTCGATCTCCCTTATGTTAGGATAAAGTTGTAGAGCGCAAGATGCTCGGACCAGCAGTGGTCCAAAGGACCAAGGATATGATAGATCTAATCAGAGGACGGCTGGTAGTAGCCCAAGATGGACATGATAAGTATGTTGATTTGACAAAAGGACAAAGAATAGGAAGTAGGGGACCTAGTGTTGTTAAAGGTATCCCCTTGGAAACCCTTGGAAAGGATTGATGAGGTTCGGAAAGAAAGGAAAGCTAAGTCTACAATTTGTTGGACCCTTGGATATATTAAGACGTATTGGGAAGCTAGCATATGAGCTAGCCCTACCCCCGATCATGTAGCAAGTTCTTAACGTATCCCACGTATCAATGTTAAGGAAGTGTAATTCGGATGCCAGATAAATAGGGGCATATGAGCACATAGACATGCAACCCGACGTAACCTATATGGAGCAACCAGGAAGGGTTATCGAGTGAAAAGGAACAAGTGCTTAGGAGAAGGGTTATCAAACTATTCAGAGTTTGATGGAAGAACCACAATGTGGGAAAATTTACTCGAGAGTTAGAAAGTGCAATGTTAAGAGAGTATCCCTATTCATTTTCTATCTGATTCCGGGACGGAATCCTTTTAAGGAGGGGAGATTGTAATAACCCCAAATTTTGGAATTTTTGAAACCCTTATGAATAGTGATTTTGCAGATTATGCTGAATGAGAAAACTTTTCATGCCACACTATGTAGGGGTTTCTTCTATTGTTATTCTGAGATCTTATTAGTACTTTATATGGGATATAAGTGTATGTAAAGATCGTCAGAATCCAAATTCGAACACTTTGATTTTTCCCGAAAATCCACCAGATACCGAAAGAATTGAGTATAAGGTAACAGGATAAAAAGGATTTAAATAAAAGGATTATAAGAGAGGATCATAAAAAGAATATAATGTATTGAGAAAGGTTAAGGAAACCCAAGTTATAAGATCCCGGGTATGATCCCTCAAACGATAAACGAAAACGAAAGTTAAGCGAACCGTATAACAGATCAGCGGTCATTAGACAAACAATTAGGAGTTAATCAAGGAGGTTAGGGATGATGAGGTCATCCAACCAATAAGAAGAGGGCAAGTAAGGGATGATGACATCACAAAGTGACATAAGCATGACATAGGGGGGAAGGAGGTGTGGATGAATGATAACCACACAAAGTTCAAGGTTAATAAGGTAATTAACCAAAATCAAAACAAAAACAACCAAGGCAAATCAAAACAAATCACAAAAACACAAAAATCTCTCTTTCTTCCAAGCTTGCTCTCGGCTTTTCCCCATTTTCAAGAAGAAGAATTTCAAAATTCAAGTTCCAAGCTTCCTTAATTGGTAAGATAATTATCTAGTACTCCTTATGCATAGATATAGCTATTCCATGAGTTTAAGCTTCAAATTCCTTCACAATCTCTTCCAATAATTCAAGGAAGAAGATCGCGAATAGTAATTTTCAAAGAAATAACTTTAGTTTCTTGAATTTTTATGAAAGTTTAAGGTTATACAAGCAAGGATCAAGGTTCTTTAGGCATTCAAAGCTCTTGTGATTGTGTTAAGAAGCTTCAAGAAGGTATAAACTCCAAACCCTAGCTTTAGTTTTGAGTATTTAGGAATGGTTATGAGTAATATAGTATATGTGAAGCATGAAGCTTGTTTGTTTAGAGTTTGGGTTGGAGTGGTAGTGGTATGAATGTTGAATCTTGTTGATTTGTTAAAAGAATTAAGTATAGTTTAAGTTCATGTTGAGAATAACAAAAATTGGAAGAACTTGAGGTGTTGGGACTGTTGTAGTGCGTTTTGGATGAATGTTAGTTGTATGAATGAATTGGGATTGATTGGTGATTGATTTGGATTGGTTTAAATTTGGGAAATCGCGTAAACATAGCCGTCGTAATGTCTGATTTACTTTAGACTGGTTTTCTTCATAACATTAGGACCCTAGAACTCCCTGCTAGGTTTTGACCATTACCATGTTTAGATAGTTCATGTTATAATCTTCGTTTTGATATGTAGTTCGTTTAATTCCGATGTACGGTTTAGGAGAAACGACCGTTTTAAGTAACGGCGTTTCGCGACCGAACCATTACCCCTCGCCTTACTTTGAAACCTTGGTTAAGGACCTTAAATGACTAATTGGGGGTAAGAAACAATTATTTAAAGTGGATTAGGCAGTTGGTAAGGTACTCGCGAAAGAATCGCCTTAAAACCCTTAATGGTTAATTTATTAAAAATGGTGGAGCCGAGGGTACTCGAGCGACTTAAGTAAATCGTTAAGCGCGAAATCGAACATTAGGACTCTAAATGGTTAAAGTCTAGTTTCTTAAGCGACCGGGGTTTAATTCCGACTTATGTTGTTGTTCATAGGTTATCGGACCCACTCTAAGCTTAAGCCTATCCGGGAGCACTCAGGCAAGTTTTCTACCTGCTATACTGTTGTTGTGATGTATATATGTATATGCATTGTCTTGTGATAAATACATGTTGGTTAATTAGCAAATTCTTGCGATATATTGTAGTATGTGATATGGTATATATGCATGCTTGGTTCATAATCTTGATACATATATCTGTTGATTCAGTTGCATAATACCTATGCTAGAGATAAGCGGTATTTGAGTTTACCCTTAGTATAGGGGACCCAAAGGTGAACATTTTTCTAAACCGGAAGTCGATGTTCCCAAGTATAATATATATATATATATAGATATAGTTTTCAAAACTATTAATCGAATAAGTTTTATTCGATAACTTTATTAATGAATATTATTTGGAATATTCATTCGAGGACTTATGACTCCGCTTATTTTATTTATTGAATATTATTTTGAATATTCATTCGAGGACTTATGACTCCGCTTATTTTATTTAATGAATATTATTTTGAATATTCATTCGAGGACTTATGACTCCGCTTATTTACTAAATAATATTATTTATTTTATTAAAGAATAATGTTTCGATAATCAAACTTATTTTCGATTATTCAAATAAAGATCATACTTTCGTATAAGTATATCTTTGATTATTAATATTCATTTCAAGTATGAGTTTTAAAACTTCTACTTCAATTATTTATATAAAGATTATTCTTTATGGGAATATTATTTAAATAATAATATTCAGATATTTTCTAATATATTGAGACTGATTTATTTTATTAAATCAGCATTACTCCAAACATTCTTAAAAATGTTTTCGAGTCTTCAAAATGATTTTTAAAAGTTAGGGCGGATCCCAAAACTCATTTTCAAATTTAAGATCTTCCTTTCGAAGGGGATTTAAATACTCGCTCAAAACCTGGGGGATCCGGCTCTGTGGTATATTTTACATTCGCAACGTGGTTGCTGTTTTGAGAAAACAATTTGATTACTTGCCCAACGTTCGGGAAGTAAATCCATCTAATTGAGTCGGCATAAGCGACAGGCCGGGGTACGGTCTATCAAAGTGTAAGTGGCTGGGTGGCAGTCCATCAACGCGTAAGAGGCCGGGTGGCGGTCCAGCACAAGGTCCTTATTGGTATCTTTGCCTGATCAGCAAGATATCAGGTTTATGCCAAAATTTCTTTTCTTTCCAAATTCATTGGATATTGCAACTCTGTTCATACTTTACATGACAGAGGTTTTCAGGAAATGTATGAGAGATATATATAGGTGTATATATATATCAGGACTTAATGAAGTATCTCGTAACTTCATTTCATTCAATAATATTTCAAAGATTGAATCTATTCAAGTATTATCTTGTAGTCTCATCTATGTGATGAACTTTTGAAACTAATTATAACTTGAACGGTGGTAGTTCAAGTAGTATTTGGAAAAGATATAAGTATATTGGAGTATCTTGTAACTTCATCTTTTAAACTTATATCTAGTAAATGATTATCTTATGTATGTCAAAGATTTTCAGAAAAACGTTGAGACAAGGTTAGATATATGAGATCACCTTGCAACGATATTTTTATACAGTTATAAACTGGAACTCTGTGTATATTATGCATGGAAGAGGACTTCCAAGATTTTGAAAAGTATATATGTATATATACTGAATATTTTGCGACTTCATCGCATTAAGATATCAAACTTGGTTCATTTCTTTTGACCAAGACTTTCATGAGTACTATGAGAAGGCTCATATATTGTAAATCATTATACATATTATTTTGGTAGGCTTGCTGCTCACCCTTGCTTTCTTCTTTCATCACACAACAACAAATAGAAAAGATGAACAGGACCAAGCTCCCAATTCGCGAGCGGATAGGAAACGTTCCGCAGTTTCCTATAGGCATTGATGTCGCTGTAGCTGAGGTAGAAACTACCAATCGGCTAGGCTTCAACTTTTGATGTACCAGATTTATGTATATTTATGAATTGTAATAATGGCAAAGAAATGTAAATTTATTCAGAAACCCTTTTAAGGTGTATTGACATATAATTGTGGAATAAAATGACTTGTGATTATTTTTGGATAATCATCTCTGAGACTATAACTTGTGGTGTGTGTGTTTATTGTGGGGTCACAGTACAGAGTAGTTCATTATTTATTAAGATTCGGTGTTATTAAGGGAAATGGAACTCGTGACAACCCGGATCCCCGACCCCGGATTTGGGGGTGTTACATATACGATGTTGACATATTAATTGTTGTATATATGGTGGAAAGTGACTGTTATATGGTGCAAAGTGACTGTAATATGGTGAAAAGTGACTTACATGGTTGATTAGAACCAAAATGTGGAACAAAATTGTCCTGTATGAAATTGGAACTGAGAGCTGGTAAAAGGATGTCAACTTGGATGTATATGATGTTAACAAGTTAATTATACAAATAGATTATGGAAAGTGACTCATATAGGGTGCAAAATGACTCTAATATGGTGAAAAGTGACTTACATGGTTAATGAGAACCAAAATCTGAACCAAAATTGACTTATACGAATGTGGCACTAAGAGGTGGTAAAAGAATTTCTAATTGCATGTACATGAAGTTAACATGTTAATTATACCAATATATGATGGCAAGGGACTCTTATAAGGTACAAAGTGAATCTAATATTGTGAGAAGTCCCTTACATGTTTGGTTAGAGCCAAAATGTGGCCCGAAATTGACTTTAAGAAAGGGGTACCAAGAGGTGGTTGAAGGATGTCTAATTGCATGTACATGATGTTAACATATTAATTGTACCAATATATGTTGTCAAGTGACTCTTATAAGGTGCAAAGTGACACTAATAATGTGAGAAGTCACTTACATGTTTGATTAGAGCCAAAACGTGGCCCAAAATTGACTTGTAAGAAAGGGGTACCAAGAGGTAGTTAAAAGATGTCAAATTACATGTACATGATGTTAACATGTTAGTTGATCAATATATGGTGGCAAGTGACTCTTATAGGGTGTAAAGTGATTCTAATATGGTGAAAAGTGACTTACATGGTCGATCAGAGCCAAAATGTGGAACAAAATTAACTTGTATGAAGATGGCATTAATAGGTGGTAAAAGGATGTCAAATTGGATGTATATGATGTTAACATGTTAATTGTTGTATATATGGTGGAACGTGACTGTTATAAGGTGCAAAGTGACTCTAATATGGTGAAAAGTGACTTACATGGTTGATTAGAACCAAAATGTGGAACAAAATTGACCTGTATGAAAGTGGAACTAAGAGGTGGTAAAAGGATGTCAAATTGGATGTATATGATGTTAACATGTTATTATACAAATAGATTGTGGAAAGTGACTCATATATGGTGCAAAATGACTCTAATATGGTGAAAAGTGACTTACATGGTTAATGAGAACCAAAATATGAACCAAAATTGACTTGTACGAATGTGGCACTAAGAGGTAGTAAAGGATTTCTAATTGCATGTACATGAAGTTAACATGTTAATTGTACCAATATATGATGGCAAGCGACTCATATAAGGTGCAAAGTGACTCTAATATTGAGAGAATTCCCTTACATGTTTGATTAAAGCCAAAATGTGTCCCAAAATTGACTTTAAGAAAGGGGTACCAAAAGGTGGTTGAAGGATGTATAATTGCATGTACATGATGTTAACATGTTAATTGATCAATATATGGTGGCAAGTGACTCTTATAGGGTGCAAAGTGATTCTAATATGGTAAAAAGTGACTTACATGGTCGATTAGAGCCAAAATATGGAACAAAATTAACTTGTATGAAGGTGGCATTAATAGGTGGTAAAAGGATGTCAAATTGGACGTATATGATGTTAACATGCTAATTGTTGTATATATGGTGGAGTGTGACTGTTATAAGGTGCAAAGTGACTCTAATATGGTGAAAAGTGACTTACATGGTTGATTATAACCAAAATGTGGAACAAAATTGACTTGTATGAATGTGGCACTAAGAGGTGGTAAAAGGATTTCTAATTGCATGTACCTGATGTTAACATGTTAATTGTACCAATATATGATGGCAAGTGACTCTTATAAGGTGCAAAGTGACTCTAATATGGTGAGAAGTCACTTACATGATTGATTAGAGCCAAAATATGGCCCAAAATTGACTTGTAGGAAAAGGGTAACAAGAGTTGGTTAAAGGATGTCTAATTGCATGTACACGATGTTAACATGTTAATTGTATCAATATATGTTGTCAAGTAACTCTTATAGGGTCCAAAGTGACTCTAATATGGTCAAAAGTGACTTACATGGTTGATTAGACCCAAAATGTGGAACAAAATTAACTTGTATGAAAGTGGCATTAATAGGTGGTAAAAGGATGTCAAATTGGATTTATATGATGTTAACATGTTAATTATTGTATATATGGTGGAAAGTGACTCTTATATGGTGCAAAGTGACTCTAATATGGTGAAAAGTGACTTACATGGTTGATTAGAACCAAAATGTGGAACAAAATTGACCTGGATGAAAGTGGAACTAAGAGGTGGTAAAAGGATGTCAAATTGGATGTATATGATGTTAACATATTAATTATATAAATAGATTGTGGAAAGTGACTCATATAGGGTGAAAAGTGACTCTAATATGGTGAAAAGTGACTTACATGTTTATTTAGAACCAAAATATGGACCAAAATTGACTTGTATGAATGTGGCACTCAGAGGTGGTAAAAGGATTTCTAATTGCATGTACATGATGTTAACATGTTAATTGTACCAATATATGTTGGCAAATGACTCTTTTAAGGTACAAAGTGACTCTAATATCGTGAGAGGTGACTTACATGTTTGATTAGAGACAAAATGTGGCCAAAAATTGACTTGAAGGAAAAGGGTACCAAGAGGTGGTTGAAGGATGTCTATTTGCATGTACATGATGTTAACATGTTAATTGATCAATATATGGTGGCAAGTGACTCTTATAGGGTGCAAAGTGACTCTAATATGGTGAAAAATGACTTACATGGTCGATTAAAGCCAAAATGTGGAACGAAATTAACTTGTATGAAAGTGGCATTAATAGGTGGTAAAAGGATATCAAATGGATGTATATAATGTTAAAATGTTAATTGTTGTATATATGGTGGAATGTGACTCTTATAGGGTGCAAAGTGACTCTAATATGGTGAAAAGTGACTTACATGTTTAATTGAACCAAAATATGGACCACAGTTGACTTGTACGAATGTGGCACTAAGAGGTGGTAAAAGGATTTCTAATTACATGTGCATGATGTTAACATGTTAATTGTTGTATATATGGTGGAAAGTGACTCTTATAAGGTGCAAAGTGACTCTAATATGATGAAAAGTGACTTACATGGTTGATTAGAACCAAAATCTGGAACAAAATTGACCTGTATGAAAGTGGAACTAAGAGGTGGTTAAAGGATGTCTAATTGCATGTACATGATGTTAACATGTTAATTGATCAATATATGGTGGCAAGTGACTCTTATAGGGTGCAAAGTGACTTTAATATGGTGAAAAGTGACGACATTGGCCAATTAGAGCCAAAATGTGGAACAAAATTAACTTGTATGAAAGTGGCATTAATAGGTGGTAAAAGGATGTCAAATTGGATGTATATGATGTTAACATGTTAATTGTTGTATATATGGTGGAACGTGACTGTTATAAGGTGCAAAGTGACTCTAATAGGGTGAAAAGTCACTTACATGGTTGATTAGAACCAAAATGTGGAACAAAATTGACCTCTATGAAAGTGGAACTAAGAGGTGGTAAAAGGATGTCAAATTGGATGTATATGATGTTAACATGTTAATTATACAAAAAGATTGTGGAAAATGACTCATATAGGGTGCAAAATGACTCTAATATGGTGAAAAGTGACTTACATGGTTAATGAGAACCAAAATATGGACCAATATTGACTTGTACGAAAGTGGCACTAAGAGGTGGTAAATGGATTTCTAATTGCATGTACATAAAGTTAACATGTTAATTGTACCAATATATGATGGCAAGCGACTCTTATAAGGTGCAAAGTGACTCTAATATTGTGAGAAGTCCCTTACATGTTTGATTAGAGCCAAAATGTGGCCCAAAATGGACTTGTAAGAAAGGGGTACAAAGAGGTGGTTAAAGGATGTCTAATTGCATGTACATGATGTTAACATGTTAATTGATTGATATATGGTGGCAAGCGACTCTTATAAGGTGCAAAGTGACTCTAATATTGAGAGAATTCCCTTACATGTTTGATTAAAGCCAAAATGTGTCCCAAAATTGACTTTAAGAAAGGGGTACCAAGAGGTGGTTGAAGGATGTATACTTGCATGTAAATGATGTTAACATGTTAACTGTATCAATATATGGTGGCAGGTGACTCTTATAGGGAGCAAAGTGACTCTAATATGGTGAAAAGTGACTAACATGGTTGATTACAACCAAAATGTGGAACAAAATTAACTTGTATGAAAGTGGCACTATAGGTGATAAAAGGATGTCAAATTGGATGTATATGATGTTAAAATATTAATTGTTGTATATATGGTGGAATGTGACTCTTATAGGGTGCAAAGTGACTCTAACACGGTAAAAATTGACTTACATGTTTAATTAGAACCAAAATGTGGACCAAAATTGACTTGTATGAATGTGGCACTAAGAGGTGGTAAAAGGATTTCTAATTGCATGAATGTTAACATGTTAATTGTACCAATATATGTTGGCAAGTGACTCTTATAAAGTGCAAAGTGACTCTAATATGGTGAGAAGTCACTTACATGATTTATTAGAGCCAAAATATGGCCCAAAATTGACTTGTAGGAAAAGGGTAACAAGAGGTGGTTAAAGGATGTCTATTTGCATGTACATGATTTTAACATGTTAATTGTATCAATATATGCGGTCAAGTGACTCTTATAGGGTCCAAAGTCACTCTAATATGGTCAAAAGTGACTTACATGGTTGATTAGACCCAAAATGTGGAACAAAATTAACTTGTATGAAAGTGGCATTAATAGGTGGTAAAAGGATGTCAAATTGGATTTATATAATGTTAACATGTTAATTATTGTATATATGGTGGAAAATGACTCTTATATGGTGCAAAGTGACTCTATTATGGTGAAAAGTGACTTACATGGTTGATTAGAACCAAAATGTGGAACAAAATTGATCTGGATGAAAGTGGAACTAGGAGGTGGTAAAAGGATGTCAAATTGGATGTATATGATGTTAACATATTAATTATATAAATAGATTGTGGAAAGTGACTCATATAGGGTGCAAAGTGACTCTAATATGGTGAATAGTGACTTACATGTTTAATTAGAACCAAAATATGGACCAAAATTGTCTTATATGAATGTGGCACTCAGAGGTGGTAAAAGGATTTCTAATTGCATGTACATGATGTTAACATGTTAATTGTACCAATATATGTTGGCAAATGACTCTTATAAGGTGCAAAGTGACTCTAATATCGTGAGAAGTCACTTACATGTTTGATTAGAGACAAAATGTGGCCCAAAATTGACTTGTAGGAAAAGGGTACCAAGAGGTGGTTAAAGGATGTCTATTTGCATGTACATGATGTTAACATGTTAATTAATCAATATATGGTGGCAAGTGACTCTTATAGGGTGCAAAGTGACTCTAATATGGTGAAAAGTGACTTACATGGTCGATTAGAGCCAAAATGTGGAACGAAATTCACTTGTATGAAAGTGGCATTAATAGGTGGTAAAAGGATTTCAAATGGATGTATATGATTTAAAATGTTAATTGTTGTATATATGGTGGAATGTGACTCTTATAGGGTGCAAAGTGACTTACATGTTTAATTGAACCAAAATATGGACCACAATTGACTTGAACGAATGTGGCACTAAGAGGTGGTAAAAGGATTTCTAATTACATGTGCATGATGTTAACATGTTAATTGTTGTATATATGCTGGAAAGTGACTCTTATAAGGTGCAAAGTGACTCTAATATGATGAAAAGTGACTTACATGGTTGATTAGAACCAAAATCTGGAACAAAATTGACCTGTATGAAAGTGGAACTAAGAGGTGGTTAAAGGATGTCTAATTGCATGTACATGATGTTAACATGTTAATTGATCAATATATGGTGGCAAGTGACTCTTATAGGGTGCAAAGTGACTTTAATATGGTGAAAAATGACTTACATGGTCGATTAGAGCCAAAATGTGGAACAAAATTAACTTGTATGAATGTGGCATTAATAGATGGTAAAAGGATGTCAAATTGGATGTATATGATGTTAACATGTTAATTGTTGTATATATGGTGGAACGTGACTGTTATAAGGTGCAAAGTGACTCTTATATGGTGAAAAGTCACTTACATGGTTGATTAGAACCAAAATGTGGAACAAAATTGACCTCTATGAAAGTGGAACTAAGAGGTGGTAAAAGGATGTCAAATTGGATGTATATGATGTTAACATGTTAATTATACAAATAGATTGTGGAAAGTGACTCATATAGGGTGCAAAATGACTCTAATATGGTGAAAAGTGACTTACATGGTTAATGAGAACCAAAATATGGACCAATATTGACTTGTACGAAAGTGGCACTAAGAGGTGGTAAATGGATTTCTAATTGCATGTACATGAAGTTAACATGTTAATTGTACCAATATATGATGGCAAGCGACTCTTATAAGGTGCAAAGTGATTCTAATATTGTGAGAAGTCCCTTACATGTTTGATTAAAGCCAAAATGTGGCCCAAAATTGACTTGTAAGAAAGGGGTACAAAGAGGTGGTTAAAGGATGTCTAATTGCATGTACATGATGTTAACATGTTAATTGATCGATATATGGTGGCAAGTGACTCTTATAGGGTGCAATGTGACTCTAATATGGTGAAAAGTGACTTACATGGTCGATTAGAGCCAAAATGTGGAACAAAATTAACTTGTATGAAAGTGGCATTAATAGGTGGTAAAAGGATATCAATTTGGATGTATATGATGTTAACATGTTTATTGTTGTATATATGGTGGAACATGACTGTTATAAGGTGCAAAGTGACTCTCATATGGTGAAAAGTGACTTACATGGTTGATTAGAACGAAAAAGTGGAACAAAATTGACCTGTATGTAATTGGAACTAAGAGGTGGTAAAAGGATGTCAAATTGGATGTATACGATGTTAACATGTTAATTATACAAATAGATTGTGGAAAGTGACTCATATAGGGTGCAAAATGACTCTTATATGGTGAAAAGTGACTTACATGGTTAATGAGAACTAAATATGGACCAAAATTGACTTGTACGAATGTGGCACTAAGAGGTAGTAAAAGGATTTATAATTGCATGTACATGAATTTAACATGTTAATTGTACCAATATATGATGGCAAGCGACTCTTATAAGGTGCAAAGTGACTCTAATATTGTTAGAAGTCCCTTACATGTCTGATTAAAGCCAAAATGTGGCCCAAAATTGACTTTAAGAAAGGGGTACCAAGAGGTTGTTAAAGGATGTATAATTGCGTGTACATGATGTTAACATGTTAATTGTATCAATATATGGTGGCAGGTGACTCTTATAGGGTACAAAGTGACTCTAATATGGTGAAAAGTGACTTACATGGTTGATTACATCCAAAATGTGGAACAAAATTAACTTGTATGAAAGTGGCATTAATAGGCGGTAAAAGGATGTCAAATTGGATGTATATCATGTTAAAATGTTAATTGTTGTATATATGGTGGAATGTGACTCTTATAGGGTGCAAATTGACTCTAATATGGTGAAAAGTGAATTACTTGTTTAATTAGAACCAAAATGTAGACAAAATTGACTTGTATGAATGTGGCACTAAGAGGTGGGAAAAGATTTCTAATTGCATGTACCTGATCTTAACATATTAATTGTACCAATATATGATGGCAAGTGACTCTTACAAGGTGCAAAGTGACTCTAATATGGTGAGAAGTCACTTACATGATTGATTAGAGCCAAAATATGGCCCAAAAATGACTTGTAGGAAAAGGGTAACAAGAGGTGGTTAAAGGATGTCTAATTGCATGTACATGATGTTAACATGTTAATTGTATCAATATATCTTGGCAAGTGACTCTTATAGGGTCCAATGTGACAACAATGTGGTCAAAAGTGAATTACATGGTTGATTAGACCCAAAATGTGGAACATAATTAATTTGTATAAAAGTGGCATTAATGGGGGGTAAAAGGATGTCAAATTGGATTTATATGATGTTAACATGTTAATTATTGTATATATGGTGGAACATGACTCTTATAGGGTGCAAAGTGACTCTAATATGGCGAAAAGTGACATACATGGTTGATTAGAACCAAAATGTGGAACAAAATTGACCTGTATGAAAGTGGAACTAAAAGGTGGTAAAAGGATGTCAAATTGGATGTATATGATGTTAACATGTTAATTATATAAATAGATTGTGGAAAGTGACTCATATAGGGTGCAAAGTGACTCTAATATGGTGAAAAGTGACTTACATGTTTAATTAGAACCAAAATCTGGACCAAAATTGACTTGTATGAATGTGGCACTAAGAGGTGGTAAAAGGATTTCTAATTGCATGTACATGATTTTAACATGTTAATTGTACCAATATATGTTGGCAAGTGACTCTTATAAGGTGTAAAGTGACTCTAATATTGTGAGAAGTCACTTACAAGTTTGATTAGAGACAAAATGTGGCCCAAAATTGACTTATAGGAAAAGGGTACGAAGAGGTGGTTAAAGGATGTGTAATTGCATGTACATGATGTTAACATGTTAATTGATCAATATATGGTGGCAAGTGACTCTTATAGGGTGCAAAGCGACTCTTATAGGGTGCAAAGTGACTCTAATATGGTGAAAAGTGACATACATGGTTGATTAGAACCAAAATGTGGAACAAAATTGACCTGTATGAAAGTGGAACTAAAAGGTGGTAAAAGGATGTCAATTTGGATGTATATGATGTTAACATGTTAATTTTACAAATAGATTATGGAAAGTGACTCATATAGGGTGCAAAATGACTCTAATATGGTGACAAGTGACTTACATGGTTAATGAGAACCAAAATATGGACCAAAATTGACTTGTACGAATGTGAAACTAAAAGGTGTTAAAAGGATTTCTAATTGCATGTATATGAAGTTAAAATGTTAATTGTACCAATATATGATGACAAGCGACTCTTATAAGGTGCAAAGTGACTCTAATATTATGAGAGGTCCCTTACATGTTTGATTAGAGCCAAAATGTGACCCAAAATTGACTTTAAGAAATGGGTACCAAGAGGTGGTTAAAGGATGTCTAATTGCATGTACATGATGTTAACATGTTAATTGTATCAATATATGGTGGCAGGTGACTCTTATAGGGTGCAAAGTGACTCTAATATGGTGAAAAGTGACTTACATGGTTGATTACATCCAAAATGTGGATCAAAATTAACTTGTATGAAAGTGGCATTAATAGGTGGTAAAAGGATGTCAAATTGGATGTATATGATGTTAAAATTTTAATTGTTGTATATATGGTGGAATGTGACTCTTATAGGGTGCAAAGTGACTCTAATATGGTGAAAAGTGACTTACGTGTTTAATTAGAACCAAAATATGGACCAAAATTGACTTGTACGAATGTGGCACTAAGAGGTGGTAAAAGGATTTCTAATTGCATGTACATGATGTTAACATGTTAATTGTTGTAAATATGGTGAAAAGTGACTCTTAAAAGGTGCAAAGTGACTCTAATATGCTGAAAAGTGACTTATGGTTGATTAGAACCAAAATCTGGAAAAAAAATTGACCTGTATGAAAGTGGAACTAAGAGGTGATAAAAAATGTCAAATTGGATGTATATGATGTTTAAATGTTAATTGTACAAATATTTGGTGGAAAATGACTCATATAGGGTGAAAAATCACTCTAATATGGTGAAAAGTGACTTACATGGTTAATTAGAAACAAAATGTGGACCAAAATTAACTTGTATGAAAGTGGCATTAATAGGTGGTAAAAGGATGTCAAATTGGATGTATATGATGTTAGCATGTTAATTGTTGTATATATGGTGGAACATGACTGTTATAAGGTGCAAAGTGACTTTAATATGGTCAAAAGTGACTTACATGGTTGATTAGAACCAAAATGTGGAACAAAATTGACCTGTATGAAAGTGGAACTAAGAGGTGATAAAAGGATGTCAAATTGGATGTATATGATGTTAACATGTTAATTATACAAATAGATTGTGGAAAGTTACTCATATAGGGTGCAAAATGACTCTAATATGGTGAAAAGTGACTTACATGGTTAATGAGAACCAAAATATGGACCAAAATTCACTTGTACGAAAGTGGCACTAAGAGGTGGTAAATAGATTTTTAATTGCTTGTACATGAAGTTAACATGTTAATTGTACCAACATATGATGGCAAACGACTCTTATAAGGTGCTAAGCGACTCTAATATTGTGAGAAGTCCCTTATATGTTTGATTAGAGCCAAAATGTGGCCCAAAATTGACTTTAAGAAACGGGTACCAACAAGTGGTTAAAGGATGTCTAATTGCATGTACATGATGTTAACATGTTAATTATACCAATATATGATGGCAAGCAACTCTTACAAGGTGCAAAGTGACTCTAATATTGAGACAGGTCCCTGACAAGTTTGATTAAAGCCAAAATGTGGCCCAAAATTGACTTTAAGAAAGGGGTACCAAGAGGTGGTTAAAGGATGTCTAATTGCATGTACATGATGTTAACATGTTAATTGTATCAATATATGGTGGCAGGTGACTCTTATAGGGTGCAAAGTGACTCTAATATGGTGAAAAGTGACTTACATGGTCGATTAGAGCCAAAATGTGGAACAAAATTAACTTGTATGAAAGTGGCAATAATATGTGGTAAAAGGATGTCAAATTGGATGTATTTGATGTTAAAATGTTAATTGTTGTATATATGGTGGAATTTGACTCTTATAGGGTGCAAAGTGACTCTAATATGTTGAAAATTGACTTACATGTTTAATTAGAACCAAAATGTGGACCAAAATTGATTTGTATGAATGTGGCACTAAGAGGTGGTAAAAGGATTTCTAATTGCATGTACCTGATGTTAACATGTTAATTGTACCAATATATGATGGGAAGTGACTATTATAAGATGCAAAGTGACTCTAATATGGTCAGAAATCACATACATGATTGATTAGAGCCAAAATATGGTCCAAAATTGACTTGTAGGAAAAGGGTAACAAGAGGTGGTTAAAGGATGTCTAATTGCATTTACATGATGTTAACATGTTAATTGTATCAATATATGTTGTCAAGTGACTCTTATAGGGTCCAATGTGACTCTAATATTGTCAAAAGTGACTTACATGGTTTTTTAGACCCAGAATTTGGAATAAAATTAACTTGTATGAAAGTGTCATTAATAGGTGGTAAAAGGATGTCAAATTGGATTTATATGATGTTAACATGTTAATTATTGTATATATGGTGGAAAGTGACTCTTATATGGTGCAAAGTGACTCTAATATTGTGAAAAGTGAATTACATGGTTGATTAGAACCAAAATGTGGAACAAAATTGACCTAGAAGAAAGTGGAACTAAGAGGTGGTAAAAGGATGTCAAATTGGATGTATATGATGTTAACATATTAATTATATAAACAGATTGTGGAAAGTGACTCATATAGGGTGCAAAGTGACTCTAATATGGTGAAAGGTGACTTATATGTTTAATTAGAACCAAAATATGGACCAAAATTGACTTGTATGAATTTGACACTCAGAGGTGGTAAAAGGATTTCTAATTGCATGAACATGATGTTAACATGTTAATTGTACCAATATATGTTGGCAAGTGACTTTTATAAGGTGCAAAGTGACTCTAATATTGTGAGAAGTCACTTACATGTTTGGTTAGAGACAAAATGAGGCCCAAAATTGACTTGTAGGAAAAGGGTACCAAGAGGTGGTTAAATGATGTCTAATTGCATGTACATGATGTTAACATGTTAATTGATCAAGATATGGTGGCAAGTGACTCTTATAGGGTGCAAAGTGACTCTAATATGCTGAAAAGTGACTTACATGGTCGATTAGAGCCAAAATGTGGAACGAAATTAACTTGTATGAAAGTGGCAATAATAGGTGGTAAAAGGATGTCAAATTGGATGTATATGATGTTAAAATGTTAATTGTTGTATATATGGTGGAATTTGACTCTTATAGGGTGCAAAGTGACTCTAATATGGTGAAAATTGACTTACATGTTTAATTAGAACCAAAATGTGGACCAAAATTGATTTGTATGAATGTGGCACTAAGAGGTGGTAAAAGGATTTCTAATTGCATGTACCTGATGTTAACATGTTAATTGTACCAATATATGATGGGAAGTGACTATTATAATATGTAAAGTGACTCTAATATGGTCAGAAATCACATACATGATTGATTAGAGCCAAAATATGGCCCAAAATTGACTTGTAGGAAAAGGGTAACAAGAGGTGGTTAAAGGATGTCTAATTGCATTTACATGATGTTAACATGTTAATTGTATCAATATATGTTGTCAAGTGACTCTTATAGGGTCCAATGTGACTCTAATATCGTCAAAAGTGACTTACATGGTTTTTTAGACCCAGAATTTGGAATAAAATTAACTTGTATGAAAGTGTCATTAATAGGTGGTAAAAGGATGTCAAATTGGATTTATATGATGTTAACATGTTAATTATTGTATATATGGTGGAAAATGACTCTTATATGGTGCAAAGTGACTCTAATATGGTGAAAAGTGAATTACATGGTTGATTAGAACCAAAATGTGGAACAAAATTGACCTAGAAGAAAGTGGAACTAAGAGGTGGTAAAAGGATGTCAAATTGGATGTATATGATGTTAACATATTAATTATATAAACAGATTGTGGAAAGTGACTCATATAGGGTGCAAAGTGACTCTAATATGGTGAAAGGTGACTTATATGTTTAATTAGAACCAAAATATGGACCAAAATTGACTTGTATGAATTTGGCACTCAGAGGTGGTAAAAGGATTTCTAATTGCATGAACATGATGTTAACATGTTAATTGTACCAATATATGTTGGCAAGTGACTTTTATAAGGTGCAAAGTGACTCTAATATTGTGAGAAGTCACTTACATGTTTGGTTAGAGACAAAATGAGGCCCAAAATTGACTTGTAGGAAAAGGGTACCAAGAGGTGGTTAAATGATGTCTAATTGCATGTACATGATGTTAACATGTTAATTGATCAAGATATGGTGGCAAGTGACTCTTATAGGGTGCAAAGTGACTCTAATATGCTGAAAAGTGACTTACATGGTCGATTAGAGCCAAAATGTGGAACGAAATTAACTTGTATGAAAGTGGCAATAATAGGTGGTAAAAGGATGTCAAATTGGATCTATATGATGTTTAAATGTTAATTGTTGTATATATGGTGGAATTTGACTCTTATAGGGTGCAAAGTGACTCTAATATGGTGAAAATTGACTTACATGTTTAATTAGAACCAAAATGTGGACCAAAATTGATTTGTATGAATGTGGCACTAAGAGGTGGTAAAAGGATTTCTAATTGCATGTACCTGATGTTAACATGTTAATTGTACCAATATATGATGGGAAGTGACTATTATAAGATGCAAAGTGACTCCAATATGGTCAGAAATCACTTACATGATTGATTAGAGCCAAAATATGGCCCAAATTGACTTGTAGGAAAAGGGTAACAAGAGGTGGTTAAAGGATGTCTAATTGCATTTACATGATGTTAACATGTTAATTGTATCAATATATGTTGTCAAGTGACTCTTATAGGGTCCAATGTGACTCTAATATGGTCAAAAGTGACTTACATGGTTTTTTAGACCCAAAATGTGGAATAAAATTAACTTGTATGAAAGTGTCATTAATAGGTGGTAAAAGGATGTCAAATTGGATTTATATGATGTTAACATGTTAATTATTGTATATATGGTGGAAAGTGACTCTTATATGGTGCAAAGTGGCTCTAATATGGTGAAAAGTGAATTACATGGTTGATTAGAACCAAAATGTGGAACAAAATTGACCTAGAAGAAAGTGGAACTAAGAGGTGGTAAAAGGATGTCAAATTGGATGTATATGATGTTAACATGTTAATTATATAAACAGATTGTGGAAAGTGACTCATATAGGGTGCAAAGTGACTCTAATATGGTGAAAAGTGACTTATATGTTTAATTAGAACCAAAATGTGGACCAAAATTGACTTGTATGAATTTGGCACTCAGAGGTGGTAAAAGGATTTCAAATTGCATGAACATGATGTTAACATGTTAATTGTACCAATATATGTTGGCAAGTGACTTTTATAAGGTGCAAAGTGACTCTAATATTGTGAGAAGTCACTTACATGTTTCATTAAAGACAAAATGAGGCCCAAAATTGACTTGTAGGAAAAGGGTACCAAGAGGTCGTTAAATGATGTCTAATTGCATGTACATGAGGTTAACATGTTAATTGATCAATATATGGTGGCAAGTGACTCTTATAGGGTGCAAAGTGACTCTAATATGGTGAAAAGTGACTTACATAGTCGATTAGAGCCAAAATGTGGAACGAAATTAACTTGTATGAAAGTGGCAATAATAGGTGGTAAAAGGATGTCGAATTGGACATATACGATGTCAACATGTTAATTGTTGTATATATGGTGGAACGTGATTGTTATATGGTGCAAAGTGACTCTAATATGGTGAAAAGTGACTTACATGGTTGATTAGAACCAAAATGTGGAACAAAATTGACCTGTATGAAATTGGAACTAAGAGCTGGTAAAAGGATGTCAAATTGGATGTATATGATGTTAACATGTTAATTATACAAATTGATTATGGAAAGTGACTCATATAGGGTGCAAAATAACTCTAATATGGTGAAAAGTGACTTACATGGTTAATGAGAACCAAAATATGGACCAAAATTGACTTGTACGAATGTGGCACTAAGAGGTAGTAAAAGGATTTCTATTGCATTTACATGAAGTTAACATGTTAATTGTACCAATATATGATGGCAAGCGACTCTTACAAGGTGCAAAGTGACTCTAATATTGAGAGAGGTCCCTTACATGTTTGATTAAAGCCAAAATGTGGCCCAAAATTGACTTTAAGAAAGGGGTACCAAGAGGTGGTTAAAGGATGTCTAATTGCATGTACATGATGTTAACATGTTAATTGTATCAATATATGGTGGCAGGTGACTCTTATAGGGTGCAAAGTATCTCTAATATGGTGTAAAGTGACTTACATGGTTGATTACAACCAAAATGTGGAACAAAATTAACTTGTATGAAAGTGGCATTATAGGTGGTAAAAGGATGTCAAATTGGATGTATATGATGTTAAAATGTTAATTGTTGTATATATGGTGGAATTTGACTCTTATAGGGTGCAAAGTGACTCTAATATGGTAAAAATTGACTTACATGTTTAATTAGAACCAAAATGTGGACCAAAATTGATTTGTATGAATGTGGCACTAAGAGGTGGTAAAAGGATTTCTAATTGCATGTACCTGATGTTAACATGTAAATTGTACCAATATATGATGGGAAGTGACTATTATAAGATGCAAAGTGACTCTAATATGGTCAGAAATCACTTACATGATTGATTAGAGCCAAAATATGGCCCAAAATTGACTTGTAGGAAAAGGGTAACAAGAGGTGGTTAAAGGATGTCTAATTGCATTTACATGATGTTAACATGTTAATTGTATCAATATATGTTATCAAGTGACTCTTATAGGGTCCAATGTGACTCTAATATGGTCAAAAGTGACTTACATGGTTTTTTAGACCCAAAATGTGGAATAAAATTAACTTGTATGAAAGTGTCATTAATAGGTGGTAAAAGGATGTCAAATTGGATTTATATGATGTTAACATGTTAATTATTGTATATATGGTGGAAAGTGACTCTTATATGGTGCAAAGTGACTCTAATATGGTGAAAAGTGAATTACATGGTTGATTAGAACCAAAATGTGGAACAAAATTGACCAAGAAGAAAGTGGAACTAAGAGGTGGTAAAAGGATGTCAAATTGGATGTATATGATGTTAACATGTTAATTATATAAACAGATTGTGGAAAGTGACTCATATAGGGTGCAAAGTGACTCTAATATGGTGAAAAGTGACTTACATGTTTAATTAGAACCAAAATGTGGACCAAAATTGACTTGTATGAATTTGGCACTTAGAGGTGGTAAAAGGATTTCTAATTGCATGAACATGATGTTAACATGTTAATTGTACCAATATATGTTGGCAAGTGACTTTTATAAGATGCAAAGTGACTCTAATATTGTGAGAAGTCACTTACATGTTTCATTAGAGACAAAATGAGGACCAAAATTAACTTGTAGGAAAGGGTACCAAGAGGTGGTTAAATGATGTCTAATTGCATGTACATGATGTTAACATGTTAATTGATCAATATATGGTGGCAAGTGACTCTTATAGGGTGCAAAGTGACTCTAATATGATGAAAAGTGACTTACATGGTCGATTAGAGCCAAAATGTGGAACGAAATTAACTTGTATGAAAGTGGCAATAATAGGTGGTAAAAGGATGTCAAATTGGATGTATATGATGTTAAAATGTTAATTGTTGTATATATGGTGGAATTTGACTCTTATAGTGTGCAAAGTGACTCTAATATGGTGAAATTGACTTACATGTTTAATTGGAACCAAATGTGGACCAAAATTGATTTGTATGAATGTGGCAGTAAAGAGGTGGTAAAAGGATTTCTAATTGCATATACCTGACGTTAACATGTTAATTGTACCAATATATGATGGGAAGTGACTATTATAAGATGCAAAGTGACTCTAATATGGTCAGAAATCACTTGATTGATTAGAGCCAAAATATGGCCCAAAATTGACTTGTAGGAAAAGGGTAACAAGAGGTGGTTAAAGGATGTCTAATTGCATTTACATGATGTTAACATGTTAATTGTATCAATATATGTTGTCAAGGGACTCTTATAGGGTCCAATGTGACTCTAATATGGTCAAAAGTGACTTACATAGTTTTTTAGACCCATAATGTGGAATAAAATTAACTTGTATGAAAAGGGTACCAAGAGGTGGTTAAACGATGTCTAATTGCATGTACATGATGTTAACATGTTAATTGATCAATATATGGTGGCAAGTGACTCTTATAGGGTGCAAAGTGACTCTAATATGGTGAAAAGTGACTTACATGGTCGATTAGAGCCAAAATGTGGAACAAAATTAACTTGTATGAAAGTGGCAATAATAGGTGGTAAAAGGATGTCAAATTAGACATATACGATGTTAACATGTTAATTGTTGTATATATGGTGGAACGTGACTGTTATATGGTGCAAAGTGACTCTAATATGGTGAAAAGTGATTACATGGTTGGTTAGAACCAAAATGTGGAACAAATTGACCTGTATAAAATTGGAACTAAGAGCTGGTAAAAGGATGTCAAATTGGATGTATATGATGTTAACATGCTAAATATACAAATATATTGTGGAAAGTGACTCATATAGGGTGCAAAATGACTCTAATATGGTGAAAAGTGATTTACATGGTTAATGAGAACCAAAATATGGACCAAAATTGACTTGTACGAATGTGGCACTAAGAGGTAGTAAAAGGATTTCTAATTGCATGTACATGAAGTTAACATGTTAATTGTACCAATATATGATGGCATGCGACTCTTATAAGGTGCAAAGTGACTCTAATATTGAGAGAATTCCCTTACATGTTTGATTAAAGAAAAAATGTGGCCCAAAATTGACTTTAAGAAAGGGGTACCAAGAGGTGGTTAAAGGATGTATAATTGCATGTACATGATGTTAACATGTTAATTGTATCAATATATGGTGGCAGGTGACTCTTATAGGGTGCAAAGTGACTCTAATATGGTGAAAAGTGACTTACATGGTTGATTACAACCAAAATGTGGAACAAAATTAACTTGTATGAAAGTGGCATTATAGGTGGTAAAAGGATGTCAAATTGGATGTGTATGATGTTAAAATGTTGATTGTGTATATATGGTGAAATGTGACTCTTATAGGGTGCAAAATGACTATAATACGGTGAAATTGACTTACATGTTTAATTAGAACTAAAATATGGACCAAAATTGACTTGTACGAATGTGGCACTAAGAGGTGGTAAAAGGATTTCTAATTGCATGTACATGATGTTAACATGTTAATTGTTGTAA
This sequence comes from Apium graveolens, assembly GCF_009905375.1. Classification (NCBI taxonomy): domain Eukaryota; kingdom Viridiplantae; phylum Streptophyta; class Magnoliopsida; order Apiales; family Apiaceae; genus Apium; species Apium graveolens. The sequence goes on along the minus strand of NC_133649.1, from coordinate 269,216,169 downwards.
ATAAGGTGTAAAGTGACTCTTATATGGTGCAAACTGACTCTAATATGATGAAAAGTGACTTACATGGTTGATTAGAACCAAAATATGGACCAAAATTGCCTTGTACGAATGTGGCACTAAGAGGTAGTAAAAGGATTTCTATTGCATGTACATGAAGTTAACATGTTAATTGTACCAATATATGATGGCAAGCGACTCTTATAAGGTGAAAAGTGACTAATATTGAGAGAAGTCCCTTAGATGTTTGATTAAAGCCAAAATGTGGCCCAAAATTGACTTTAAGAAAGGGGCACCAAGAGGTGGTTAAAGGATGTCTAATTGCATGTACATGATGTTAACATGTTAATTGTATCAATATATGGTGGCAGGTGACTCTTATAGGGTGCAAAGTGACTCTAATATGGTGGTAAGTGACTTACATGGTTGATTACAACCAAAATGTTGAACAAAATTAACTTGTATGAAAGTGGCACTATAGGTGGTAAAGGATGTCAAATTGGATGTATATGATGTTAAAATGTTAATTGTTGTATATATGGTGGAATTTGACTCTTATAGGGTGCAAAGTGACTCTAATATGGTGAAAATTGACTTACATGTTTAATCAGCAACCAAAATTTTGGACCAAAATTGATTTGTATGAATGTGGCACTAAGAGGTGGTAAAAGGATTTCTAATTGCATGTACCTGATGTTACCATGTTAATTGTACCAATATATGATGGCAAGTGACTCTTATAAGATGCAAAGTGACTCTAATATGGTGAAAAATCACTTACATGATTGATTAGAGCCAAAATATGGCCCAAAATTGACTTGTAGGAAAAGGGTAACAAGAGGTGGTTAAAGGATGTCTAATTGCATTTACATGATGTTAACATGTTAATTGTATGAATATATGTTGTCAAGTGATTCTTATAGGGTCCAATGTGACTCTAATATGGTCAAAAGTGACTTACATGGTTTTTTAGACCCAAAATGTGGAATAAAATTAACTTGTATGAAAGTGTCATTAATAGGTGGTAAAAGGATGTCAAATTGGATTTATATGATGTTAACATGTTAATTATTGTATATATGGTGGAAAGTGACTCTTATATGGTGCAATGTGACTCTAATATGGTGAAAAGTGAATTACATGGTTGATTAGAACCAAAATGTGGAACAAAATTGAGCTAGAAGAAAGTGGAACTAAGAGGTGGTAAAAGGATGTCAAATTGGATGTATATGATGTTAACATATTAATTATATAAATAGATTGTGGAAAGTGACTCATATAGGGTGCAAAGTGACTCTAATATGGTGAAAAGTGACCTTAACATGTTTTAATTAGAACCCAAAATGTGGGACCAAAATGACTTTGTCTGAATTTGGCACTCAGAGGTGGTAAAAGGATTTCTAATTGCATGAACATGATGTTAAACATGTTAATTGTACCATTATATGTTGGCAAGTGACTTTTTATAAGGTGCAAAGTGACTCTAATATTGTGAGAAGTCACTTACATGTTTGATTAGAGACAAAATGAGGCCCAAAATTGTCTTGTAGGAAAAGGGTACCAAGAGGTGGTTAAATTATGTCTAATTGCATGTACATGATGTTAACATGTTAATTGATCAATATATGGTGGCAAGTGACTCTTATAGGGTTCAAAGTGACTCTAATATGGTGAAAAGTGACTTACATGGTCGATTAGAGCCAAAATGTGGAACGAAATTAACTTGTTAGACAGTGGCAATAATAGGTGGTAAAAGGATGTCAAATTGGATGTATATGATGTTAAAATGTTAATTGTTGTATATATGGTGGAATTTGACTCTTATAGGGTGCAAAGTGACTCTAATATGGTGAAAATTGACTTACATGTTTTAATTATAACCAAATGTGGACCCAAATTGATTTGTATGAATGTGGCACTATGAGGTGGTAAAAGGATTTCTAATTGCATGTACCTGATGTTAACATGTTAATTGTACCGATATATGATGGGAAGTGACTATTATAAGATGCAAAGTGACTCTAATATGGTCAGAAATCACTTTACATGATTGATTAGAGCCAAAATATGGCCCAAAATTGACTTGTAGGAAAAGGGTAACAAGAGGTGGTTAAAGGATGTCTAATTGCATTTACATGATGTTAACATTGTTAATTGTATCAATATATGTTGTCCAAGTGACTCTTATAGGGTCCAATGTGACTCTAATATGGTCAAAAGTGATCTTACATGGTTTTTTAGACCCAAAATATGGAATAAAATTAACTTGTATGAAAGTATCATAATAGGTGGTTAAAAGGATGTCAAATTGGATTATTATGATGTTAACATGTTAATTATTGGATATATGCGGGAAAGTGACTCTTATATGGTGCAAAGTGACTCTATATGGTGGAAAGGGAATTACATGGTTGATTAGAACCAAAATGTGGAACATAAATGTGACCTAGAAGAAAGTGGAACTAAGAGGTGTGTAAAAAGGATGTCCAATTGGATGTAATGATGTAACATGTTAATTATATAACAGATTGTGGACAGTGACTCATATAGGGTGCAAAGTGACTCTAATATGGTTAAAAGTGACTATTATGTTTAATTAGACCAAATGTGGACCGAAAATTTGACTTGTATGAATTTGGCAACTCAGAGGTGGTAAAGGGTCTAATTGCATGAACATGATGTTAACATGTTAATGGTACCAATATATGTTGGCAGTGACCTTTTATAAGGTGTAAGTGACTCTAATATTGTGAGAAGTCACTTACATGTTTGATTAGAGACAAAATGAGGCCAAAATTGACTTGTAGGAAAAGGGTACCAAGAGGTGTTAAATGATGTCTAATTGCATGTACATGATGTTAACATGTTAATTGATCAATATATGGTGGCAAGTGACTCTTATAGGGTGCAAAGTGACTCTAATATGGTGAAAAGTGACTTACATGGTCGATTAGAGCCAAAATGTGGAACGAAATTAACTGTATGAAAGTGGCAATAATAGGTGGTAAAAGGATGTCAAATTGGATGTATATGATGTTAAAATGTTAATTGTTGTATATATCGTGGGAATTTGACCTCTATAGGGTGCAAAGTGACTCTAATATGGTGAAAATTGACTTACATGTTTAATTAGAACCAAAATGTGCGACAAAATTGATTTGTATGAATGTGGCACTAAGAGGTGGTATAAAAGGATTTCTAATTGCATGTACTGATGTTAACATGTTAATTGTACCGATATATGATGGGAAGTGACTATTATAAGATGCAAAGTGACTCTAATATGGTCAGAAATCACTTACATGATGATTAGAGCCAAAATATGGCCCAAAATTACTTGTAGGAAAAGGGTAACAAGAGGTGTTAAAGGATGTCTAATTGCATTTACATGATGTTAACATGTTAATTGTATCAATATATGTTGTCAAGTGACTCTTATAGGGTCCAATGTGACTCTAATATGGTCAAAGTGACTTACATGGTTTTTTAGACCTAAAATGTGGAATAAAATTAACTTGTATGAAAGTGTCATTAATAGGTGGTAAAAGGGATGTCAAATTGGATTTATATGATGTTAACATGTTAATTATGTATATATGGTGCAAAGTGACTCTTATATGGTGCAATGACTCTAATATGTGAAAAGTGAATTACATGGTTGATTAGAACCAAAAGTGGAACAAAATTGACCTAGAAGAAAGTGGAACTAAGAGGTGGTAAAAGGATGTCAAATTGGATGTATATGATGTTAACATGTTAATTATATAAACAGATTGTGGAAAGTGACTCATATAGGTGCAAAGTGACTCTAATATGGTGAAAAGTGACTTATATGTTTAATTAGAACCAAAATGTGGACCAAAATTGACTTGTATGAATTTGGCACTCAAGGTGGTAAAAGGATTTCTAATTGCATGAACATGATGTTAACATGTTAATTGTACCATATATGTTGGCAAGTGACTTTTATAAGGTGTAAAGTGACTCTAATATTGTGAGAAGTCACTTACATGTTTGATTAGAGACAAAATGAGGCCCAAATTGACTGTAGGAAAAGGGTACCAAGAGGTGGTTAAATGATGTCTAATTGCATGTACATGATGTTAACATGTTAATTGATCAATATGGTGCAAGTGACTCTTATAGGGTGCAAAGTGACTCTAATATGGTGAAAAGTGACTTACATGGTCGATTAGAGCCAAAATGTGGAACGAAATTAACTTGTATGAAAGTGGCAATAATAGGTGGTAAAAGGATGTCAAATTGGATGTATATGATGTTAAAATGTTAATTGTTGTATATGTGGAATTTGACTCTTATAGGGTGCAAAGTGACTCTAATATGGTGAAAATTGACTTACATGTTTAATTAGAACCAAAATGTGGACCAAAATTGATTTGTATGAATGTGGCACTAAGAGGTGGTAAAAGGATTTCTAATTGCAGTACCTGATGTTAACATGTTATTGTACCAATATATGATGGGAAGTGACTATTATAAGATGCAAAGTGACTCTAATATGGTCAGAAATCACTTACATGATGATTAGAGCCAAAATATGGCCCAAAATTGACTTGTAGGAAAAGGGTAACAAGAGGTGGTTAAAGGATGTCTAATTGCATTACATGATGTTAACATGTAATTGTATCAATATATGTTGTCAAGTGACTCTTATAGGGTCCAATGTGACTCTAATATGGTCAAAGTGACTTACATGGTTTTTAGACCCAAAATGTGGAATAAAATTAACTTGTATGAAAGTGTCATTAATAGTGGTAAAAGGATGTCAAATTGGATTTTATATGATGTTAACATGTTAATTATTGTATATATGGTGCAAAGTGACTCTTATATGGTGCAAAGTGACTCTATATGGTGAAAAGTGAATACATGGTGATTAGAACCAAAATGTGGAACAAATTGACCTAGAAGAAAGTGGAACTAAGAGGTGGTAAAAGGATGTCAAATTGGATGTATATGATGTTAACATGTTAATTATATAAACAGATTGTGGAAAGTGACTCATATAGGTGCAAAGGACTCTAATATGGTGAAAAGTGACTTATATGTTTAATTAGAACCAAAATGTGGACCAAATTGACTTGTATGAATTTGGCACTCAGAGGTGGTAAAAGGATTTCTAATTGCATGAACATGATGTTAACATGTTAATTGTACCAATATATGTTGGCAAGTGACTTTTATAAGGTGTAAAGTGACTCTAATATTGTGAGAAGTCACTTACATGTTTGATTAGAGACAAAATGAGGCCCAAAATTGACTTGTAGGAAAAGGGTACCAAGAGGTGGTTAATGATGTCTAATTGCATGTACATGATGTTAACATGTTAATGATCAATATATGGTGGCAAGTGACTTTAGGGTGCAAAGTGACTCTAATATGGTGAAAAGTGACTTACATGGTCGATTAGAGCCAAAATGTGGAACGAAATTAACTTGTATGAAAGTGGCAATAATAGTGGTAAAGGATGTCAAATTGGATGTATATGATGTTAAAATGTTAATTGTTGTATATATGGTAATTTGACTCTTATAGGGTGCAAAGTGACTCTAATATGGTGAAAATTGACTTACAGTTTAATAGAACCAAAATGTGGACCAAAATTGATTTGTATGAATGTGGCACTAAGAGGTGGTAAAAGGATTTCTAATTGCATGTAACTGATGTTACATGTAATTGTACCAATATATGGGAAGTGACTATTATAAGATGCAAAGTGACTCTAATATGGTCAGAAATCACTTACATGATGATTAGAGCCAAAATATGGCCCAAAATTGACTTGTAGGAAAAGGGTAACAAGAGTGGTTAAAGGATGTCTAATTGCATTTACATGATGTTAACATGTTAATTTTATCAATATGTTGTCAAGTGACTCTTATAGGGTCCATGTGACTCTATATGGTCAAAAGTGACTTACATGGTTTTTAGACCCAAAATGTGGAATAAAATTAACTTTAGAAAGTGTCATTAATAGTGGTAAAGGATTCAAATTGGATTTATATGATGTTACATGTTAATTATTGTATATATGGTGCAAAGTGACTCTTATATGGTGCAAAGTGACTCTAATATGGTGAAAAGTGAATTATGTTGGAACAAAATTGACCTAGAAGAAAGGAACTAAGAGGTGTAAAAGGATGTCAATTGGATGTATATGAGGTTAACTGTTAATTATATAAACGATTTGGAAAGTGACTCATATAGGGTGCAAAGTGACTCTATATGGTGAAAAGTGACTTATATGTTTAATTAGAACCAAAAGTGGACCAAAATTGACTTGTATGAATTTGGCACTCAGAGGTGGGTAAAAGATTCTAATTGCATGAACATGATGTTACATGTTAATGTACCATATATGTTGGCAAGTGACTTTTATAAGGTGTGCAAAGTGACTCTAATATTGTGAGAAGTCACTTACATGTTTGATTAGAGACAAATGAGGCCCAAATTGCTTGTAGGAAAAGGGTACCAAAGTGGTTAAATGATGTCTAATTGCATGTACATGATGTTACATGTTAATTGATCATATATGGTGGCAAGGACTCTTATAGGGTGCAAGTGACTCTAATATGTGAAAGTGACTTACATGGTCTATTAGAGCCAAATGTGGAAACGAAATTAACTTGTATGAAATGGCAATAATAGGTGGGAAAGGATGTCAAATTGGATGTAATGATGTTAAATGTTATTGTTGTATATATGGTGGAATTACTATAGTGCAAAGTGACTCTAATATGTGAAAATTGACTTACATGTTATTAGCCAAAATGTTGACCAAAA